>NC_137461.1:23165596-23765596 GCF_964235325.1 Thermobia domestica
TAGAATAGTACCAGCAGTGACCCCCCTCCGGAATACTAAATGTGCCCCCCGGAACATTTTTCCTGAAAGAACGACTGAACGCAATTGTGTGTTTGAAGTGTAATTCCAGCAAGTAAACACACTGTACATAGTTTTCTTGATAATATTACTGAACTGATTTTACATTCACTTTACATTTTCTTTTCTATATTTTGTGTCCTGAAAAGCCAAACAACTCTCAAGGATTGTGAACAGAGATATCTGGGTAGAGCCAAACAGCCTTTTGTAGATTAAATTATACTCTTTGATTATATTAATAAATAATTATATATCAGTCATTTATACGTTTATTGTAAATTTTGTAGTATAATGAAAAATTGTATTTGTATGGATTGCCCTTTAGTGAACTAAAATTGTATTTTTTTTTCATTTGTTCGGAATATTATAACGGATGGAGTAACTCACTGAGACGATGAGAGGCAAGCCTAGTTCAAGTGCGAGTGGAAGTTACTTTACACAATACAATAATAAGTTGAATTGTAGGGCGCTAACATCCCAGTGCAAATATATAGCCGGCGCATTTTCCCCTCTTTTTGGGGTAGGGCGCAAACATTCCAGTGCAAATATATTGCGAGTGCATTTTTTCCTATTTTTGTGGTAGGGCGCAAAATTCTCGCATTCAAGGAAAATATAATGTCCGTGAAGTTGACAAGCCACTTATGTCAGACTCCAATTTCGACTTTAAACGTCGCTAGTGCTACGTTAGTGTTCGATAGTGACGCAAATCGTTAGTACTCCAACTGCATGCCAACACGCCCACTTCTAAGAATCATCTCAAAAGTGAGGTTAACCATTAGAGCAAGTAAGTGCTCATTGGTGCCATTAACATTAACGTTAAAGCCTCCATCGTACGGCCCTTTGAGTAATAATAACACCACGTTTTTTGCTAGTCTCAATGCGTCCCTATATTCTCGCGAATATTCTGACGTGCCCAAGTTAGTTACTTTTTTTTTGGGACTATTGTTTATGTTATTGTTTATTGTTTATTGCTAGTCTGCAGAGTAGTCCTTACATTAATATGCCATTGTCCTTGATAATCATTGCGTATTTACAAGCAATTTGTTATTACTGTTAGAAGATATCAAAAAACAAGATAAAATATACTACTTAACGGTTCATATTTTTCTTTTACAGTACATAAACGATTAATAATAATAATAATAATAATAATAATAATAATAATAATAATAATAATAATAATAAGAAGAAGAAGAAGAAGAAGAAGAAGACTATTCCAGCATAAAAGTTATCAATTGCATTACACTGGCAACAAGCGACGCATATTTTAACTTCATAAAAAATCGTTTCTCACGATTTTCTGGAAAACTACGTATGATAACATCTTCATTATGTCAAGTTGTTTATCTCAGTGTAATATATGTCTTACCTCTGGACAATATCACAGTAAAACAAAAATTAAATATTAGGAGTACATCGTACTTTTGGACTACATCTCATTAACCATGGGAAGATTGAGTAGTGTATACTTTAAGATATAAGTTTCAGCTTAACTTGCATCATACATTCTTAGGATTACAAAAAGGAAATTTGTTCGTTTGCATTTGAACAAAATTCTTAGGATTACAAAAAGAAAAAATAATTTTTCCGAATTCCGGAATTTTTCCGAAATCCGGATTTTTTCCGAAATCCGGAATTTTTCCGAATTCCGGATTTTTTCCGAAATCCGGAATTTTTCCGAATTCCGGAATTTTTCCGAAATACGGATTTTTTCCGAATTCCGGAATTTTTCCGAAATCCGGTTATTTTCCGAATTCCGGAATTTTTCCGAATTCCGGATTTTTTCTGAATTCCGGAATTTTTCCGAATTCCGGAATTTTTCCGAATTCCGGAATTTTTCCGAATTCCGGCATTTTTCCGAAATACGGATTTTTTCCGAATTCCGGAATTTTTCCGAAATCCGGATTTTTTCCGAAATCCGGAATTTTTCCGAATTCCGGAATTTTTCCGAAATCCGGAATTTTCCGATTTTACTTTCCGGATTCCGGAAAGTAAAAATTCCGGAATTGGCCATCCCTATTACAAACCCACCAGAAAGAAAGAAAGAAAGAAAAGAAATTTGTTGTTAAGGTGATAACATTTTTTCTGGTAGCAGAGGATTCTGCCAATTAAGATGAGATTTAATTTAAACTTTGAAGACTATACTTAAAGGAAACATTAAATTGTAATAAGTGTAAACCAAAACTAAACTGAACAAAACCAAAACTGGCGAGACAAACCATGGACACTGCATGCTAATACCCAATGTTTGATAACTAAAGTAAAATTTGAAACTGAAGATAAAACTTTTGAAATAAATAAGGTGGGTAGAAGTAGCGGAAAATTGAGTTGATTTTGAATTTAACGTCCCTTTCAGCAGCGAGACTATACTGATTAACGTGGAATCCGAACCACATGAGCTCCCTCCGGGAATCAAACCGGGCTCTCCTGCGCCAAAGACGCGTACGCTAACCGCTTAGCCACGAGGGATCTCTAGTAGCAGGGATCATTCGTTCATTCCTTCAGTCACCATCGTCAAATATCTTGCCAAACGTACAACAGATCCAAACATATTACAGCAGCAACTCTCCTAAAATAATAATATAATATAATATAAAATTGGTGTCCTTTCTGTAAGTTTCCCAGTTCCACACGGTATACGCTCGAGCTGTGCATAGTATAGCAAAATTGGTTATCCCATCAGGGGTATTTAAATCCTTGTAGAATAAAAGTCTGTTAGCTGTTAATAAATCTAGTTGAAGCGAAAGGTCTAATTTTATAATTCAATAGCAAACCTTCTTTTGTTTGTTCTTTTCTTAAACTTATAGCACAAAGCATTTAAAAGATAAAAGATTAAAACAAAACCAATCTGCTCGGTAACAACGGCCTTACTTTGCAAAATGGGCTTCGTAACTAAAAGCCTAAGGCTGTACACACACATTTTGTAAATCTTGTAATAAGTATAGTTCTGTGAATTGAACCTAGTACTTTGCATGCGAATACGCCACTGTTTTTTTTTTTTTTTTTCGATAGTCGTTATTGTATTGTTTCTAAAATAGACTTTAAAATAAATATTGTTAATTTTACAGAATTCAACTTGTCATATCTACAGAGGCATGGTTTCAACACGCCGCTGCTTTTCAAAGAGAAGACCGGTCTAGGATTGAGAGTTCCCAGTAATAACTTTGCTGTTAGTGATGTACGAATGTGTGTAGGTAGGTAAACATTATGTTTATGTAGTACAATAAAATATAATTTTGATGGGTTATTGCTCAGTTTTAAAAGATACTGACATTGATGTGATCGTGATGATGGAATTTAATTTTAAATCTTTATAATATATACGTAGTAATTAGAAAAAGTTAATGCACCACTAGCATTTTAAGGTATTTATGTACTAATTCAATATAGCATACTGTAAGTAGCAGTTTTTTCTTTCTTTCGTCTTGCTTGCTTGCATGCATGCATTCATTCATTCAGTACGGTAATGACTTTCCCGATTGCGGAAATCATTCAGCCTTCATTGATTTTAACGAACTTTTGCTATAAAAAGGTGCTGTATCTACTTGACGCTTAACAAATTTGTTCCATTTATTTTCTCTTGATTCTTATGCGAAAATTTAACCAAGTCTAAACACCAATTCCAATGGCCAACAACTCAGAAAGCAAAGGTCCGTAGAGTTAGGGCGACCATACGTTCGTTTTGACCGGGCCCAGTCCTGTTTTAGGGGGCGTCCCGTTGGAAAAAAGTAGTATTTGTCCCGTTTTATGCTAATGAAAAGTAATACTCCTTGTAAAGGTATTAATAATAACAAAGAGGCAAGAATTGAACTGAAATTACCCTACATTAAACTTGATCGGTTTTAGCACTTGCTTGTTTGTTGAAGAAACTTCAACGTGTCTTTTAGTAAATTAGAAGAGGAAAATACAAAGTTCGATATTCTATTGAAAACAACAGGAATGGTGTTGTGCCTACCTGGTACATCCACCCCGACGAGCATGTTTTTTCAATCATGAATAACATATGGACAAGGGAAAAATCTTCCTTATTTGTTGCAGCAATGAAAAATTATGTCACTAATACGGGTAAATTTAGAGAACTGTAGTGAATTTTATGAAGGACTAGTGAAGAATAAAGCTATTCTTGAGAAGATAGGTTCTTCTGGGAAATATTTGTCATTTTTTTCGTTCAAGAGTCAGCTTCTCACCCAATGTAATGTCAAGAATTCGAACTGGGGTAAAGGAGCAAGTGCAGTAAGCATTATATCTACTATATTGTAAGTTAAATGCAGTTTATAAGTATTTTATTGCTTATATATATTATATTATAATACAAATGTATTAGGTATTGCGTATGTATTAGGTATAAACAGGAACTAATTACGCACTGACCTATTTCTCATTTCCCAGGGTTTTTAAAAAGCTGGAACTTGCCTCGTTTTGAGCTGAAAATTTTATGGTCACCCTACGTAGAGAAAAATATTTTACATTCGTACCACCCAAATTATAGTCCATCTTTATGGACAGTCATCAAAATCGAATGAGTTCTGTAGATCACATTCGAATACTTCAGTAATTTTCATTTGAATTTCCTAATAAAATAAAATGACAAAAATATATAAACATATAGAATTTATTTACTTACGTGGGCAAACAATGAGTTTATACGAGTTGTGGTCATAAAATTTCTGAATCGGCTATATTATAAAGTAGAATTTTGTTTTAACTATACACTAACAGATGTGGTTACCTTCAGGTAGCACCTGTGTGGAGGGACTCATTTTGCTAGGCGGCAGTAGCCGGCAGTATTCATTTAGCTGGTTTACCTTTAAAGTTGCGCAGTATGTTTATGCTGGTGCTGGATATCCGAAATATCATCAAATGTATGTTGTTTTAAGACTTATTTCATTGATATTTGGGAACAGCCAGACATCGTATGATGCTAACTAACGATGAATTTTTCGGCTACTCCAATAAGACTGGGTAAAGTGGTCTATGACTCAGTCCAGTGCATGAGGGGGCGCGGTGGCTCAGTGGTAGAGCGTTCACCTCCGGTGCTTGGGATTCCTGGTTCGATCCCAGCTCGCGCCGTATGGACTTTGTGGTGGACAAACATCGTGCTCGTGGGTTTTCTCGGGGTTCTCCCGTTTCCTCCCACTTTCTTCATTCCACCATTTCATTCATTTCTCATAATCATCATCTCCTTTAGCCTAACCGGCAAAAGCGTGGAACGTAAAACCTAAAGATTTCATTTCATTTTCAATCCAGTGCATATTCAGACATGTCAGGAATCCAGTATATTATGGGAACAAGTCAGAATATACTCAAATGCAGATGGCCTCTGGTGCATGGGGACCCGGGTTCAAACCCTACTCCCGCCAAGTGAACTTTGTGGTGGACAAACACCGTGTGCGTGGGTTTTCTCGGGGTTCTCCCGTTTCCTCTCACTTTCTTCATTCCACCATTTCATTCATTTCTCATAATCACCGCCTCTTTAGCCTAACCGGCATAACCGTGGGACGTAAAACTCAAAGATTTCATTTCTCAGACTCAAATGCAGATGGCTGCATGACACCATAGCAATGCTATTTTCCTCGCATATACAGAGATTAAATTATCTGATGCTTCGTAATTCCAATGTACGTAATTATTTAACAACGGAAGAAAGTGACGAAACCATACTTTATTCACTCTCTCTCTCACACACACACACAAATCGTATTTTAATGTATGTGTAAATGGGGAAATAAGAATTTAAATCCTAATTGAGGAAGAGGGATGTTCAACATCACTCTTCTAATCCTTTCTGGTGATAACTTTTATATTACCCACTGTCTTCGTTCACTAAATGTTTTGGACTGAAGTTGTATAATCTCAGAAGCGACCAATACATATTTAAAACTCATATATCCAGTGAATGTACTACAAAATTTACTGTTACATTTTCTTATTGTAGATTTTTTTAAAAATCGTTAGCAGTTTTTGTTGTGTAATATTGATAAGTTATTTAAAAAAAAAAAACTTAATTGGTGCAGAAATAGCTCTCACATTTTCATGATGAAATAAAATTACAGTATTTTCTCTGTATATAATTTACTGTTTCTTTCTTGAGTTTTAAAGGTATGGCTTATTTTAGGGCCGATATGGTATTTCCACTTATTGCGTCCTATATGCCTTTACAGGTTCAAGACGAATTCTTGATGTAATGGACGTTAACACACAAAAGAATATCGAGATGACGATGAAAGAATGGCAGAGGTATTACGAGGATCCGAAGAAAGATAAATTGCTGAATGTTATTAGTCTTGAATTCAGTCATACGAAACTCGAAAACTATGTACAAACTCCTACTGTGGTAAGCGTCTTAACTTTTTCCTTAGCTTTTAGATACTTTAATATTTAAGTATTTCAATAAATGTGTAATCACTGATTTCCTTGTTAACTCTGTGCTTGGTTATTATTAAAGCATGGAATTTGTGGTCAAACAAACTGCTAAAAATAATAAGCATTAAAAAAAATAGATAATATGCAACGTATAATATGAGAAACAACTTTAAATTAGCAACAGAATTTGACTTATGTAAGTAATTTAACTCGTTTAAAAAAGGACCAGAATGTGTGAGAAATATATGGGTTATTGGTAAAGAGCCCGTACTTCTGGCTTGGTTGAATCTCCGGCTGTGAACTTGCGGACACTCTATACCTTCTCAGGGATCTTTCAGTTTCCTTCTAGTCAGTCCACAAATTTTGACATCATTCACGTGTATAACATCCGTCTACTTTCGTCTTAAACGACGTAACTGTTGGACGTTAAAGATTTCCTTTTACTGTATATCAAGTAGTTCGTTACAGTTCTACTGCACAGAAGTTGTGTCCTTAATACTCAGGATTTCCTTACCTATATCAAAAAGCATGCCAACCGTGTACGAAGTCATTACAAGATTTCTGTTCTTATAAAAGATTTCTGTTAGTTGTTGCGCCAAAATCTTATAGCAGCAAATATGTCATTGATTAAGATGTCCGCGAACATCGAAACAAAACAAAACAAAAAAGTTATTCATTTTGAGGCATATTACGCTAAACTCCGTTAAGCGTCTTTGACAAATTTTAGGAAGAGAAAAAAATCTGACACTTTTTTTTTTTTTTTTTTTAAACAAAAAAGATAACAATGATACGAATAAATGTATTATGTGTCACTTTTGCATGCCGTTTAAACGTAAGTGGCCTCAGAAAATTGATATATTGTGTTGAACTTAACAGATGTTAGCATAACAATAAGTTAAGTTTAAAATTCCGTGAAAAAATACCTTGTTTTCTTTTTGTAAGGTCAAGTAAATTGGATTTATAAAGATACTTTAATTTTAAACATGGTGACTTTTTTTAGCAAAAACGTACAAATTAAATAATTTCATCAAGATACTCTTCGTAATGTTAGTGTAAGGACTCTTCATAATGTTAATGTAATAATCTAAGGACTTATCAGGGTTCAGCATAAGAAGCAAACTTCGAAGCCATTTTTCACCTTGATCTAACGAGTTTTAGACATTAACGTTTTAGCCATAGATAGCAGGCAACTGAAAGTTCATTTAAGAAACCAAGGAAAGAAAGAAAAAAATCAGAAAAAAGTGGACTTAACCGGATTTACTATAACAGACCTTACTTGTTCTCTGACAGTTATACTTTTTTTTTTTTTTTTTTCTTTCTTGTCGTTTATGGTTATATGAACTATATGGTACAATATCAATAAGATTCAAGCTTAACATGACTATATTTCAACTTTGCTAAATGAAAGAGACTAAAATTCGTATTAACGAAGTTGATGATAAAAATGCTTATTTAGTTACAATCCTCTTAAATGCAGATGTGTAATGAAAAAGTTACAAAGTTGATAATAGCTTATGGCATATAATTTTAGAATACATTGTAAATTTTTCTTATCTGGCCGCTCATAAACCATGATCATTTTGGTTCAGAACCTCAAAGAGAAATGGGGATGAAATTCCTTAAGTAAGAAAAATAAGCCACCCCAATTGCAAATAAAATTGTATTAGTGCTTCATATATTCAGTAGTGGGTTTTTAAAAGGAAGAAAAAAATATCCAGCGAGACAAATTTGTTCTGGCAGTTCTTTGTCCTAAAGGAGAAATCTCACTTTAATACAAGAAGTCAGTAATCAATAGTGTTTCGAAGAATAAAACACTGAAAATCTTTTTTCATTGAATAAAATAAAATAAATAAATAAAACAGATCTCTACATAAAATATCGCATTACTGAGAAAACGTTCATATGAGCTTAGTTGGATTTCTTCTGATTAAGCATAGGAAAAATGAGCTTCCAATACTAAAGAAACTCCTCCCGCCATATACTACTTACCTAAAATTATTATTAAAAATACGTATTTACTGCAGAACGGAAGCATCATTATAAGAAGAAGGAAAACTGAGTTTCATGAAGTTACAAATATAAAGTTCACCCTCGCTTTATAAAAATCAGTTGATTGGATTATTGTATTAAAAATCAGAAATTTGTAGTTGCTTCTGGAAGTTAACGGAATGAAAAGCACCTCGATGTGTCAAATATTTAAAAGGAATATTGTAGGAATACCCGTTGAACTTAGTAATTTGTAATAACAGTTAGTTGCACGTAGTTGAAAATACATTAAAGTACTAATCACAAGTTTCTCTACATCTACATTTGTGTTGTAGGTGCGTCAGATCGACTGGGTAGATTGTGTGTGGCCACGTCACTTAAAAGAAAGCCAAACAGATCCTACCAACGTATTGGATGAAATGATGTATCCAAAAGTACAGAAGTATTGCTTGATGTCAGTGAAAGGTTGTTACACAGACTTCCACGTGGACTTTGGTGGTACGTCGGTATGGTACCACATTTTAAGAGGCAGCAAGGTAAATATTTAGAGTATTGTAGAGGAAATATTTAGAGGAAACGAGTTCGAATATATCATAAATGGAAAGTTTCAATTAGTGTGTAATTTGTTACATTTGAAGACCAGAATATATTATAGTAAATTCTATTTTGAAATTATGTAATTGTTTGCGTTAAGAAGTTACAAACAAAAAGATGATGTATAAATTACGGAGACATACTTCTGATTGTTCTGTAACCATATTACAGTAGACTCCCGAGTACCCTGCCTAATGTGGCGGAAGGGCAGGCCGGATAACAAAAAAGCCTGATAGGCCGGAGTAGTTCTACGAACTCATTAAACATACCCCAAGAACAATTTACGAATACAGTACTGTACATAGTATGCAGTTATAATCAGGAACAGAGGCAAGCGAGACTGTATTTAGGTTCGTTACACACTGACGAAACAATGAACAAGGAGCAGAACGCTGCTCTTTTCATCTCACAACTTGTATATTTTACACGCGACACGTACGAGGATCGTAGCAGACGCCTGCTTCCAATGCCTTGTCAATATTGTTAATGTAACGCCTTGCCTTCCTCGTTTAATTGCAATAAAAGAAAACTAGGCGTGATAGTCGCGAGTCTACTGTACTTTGTTTTAGCTGAAAAATTCCTTCGCAAAGCGTGAAACCCGGAAATTATTATTAGTCTAAGTCGGAGAGTAAGCCGGAGTGTTAATTAAAAATCTTAACGTTTTTGCCCAAATCAAATCGTAATTTTTGTAAAATATCTACCTAGGTACCAAATTTACTTCCACACCACTTATTTCGTTCATCATCATCATCATGATATTATTATTATTATTATTATTATTATTATTATTATTATTATTATTATTATTATTAGTTGTAGGATAAGTAAAAACACATACCAAATTAAGGTTAAGAAATATACAAAATTGTATGTTTTTCAACAATGTAACCTAAGTATTACTAGTATGTGCTGTTACAGTCTCTGAAAGATTTTGTAAGAAGAAATCGTATATGCTTACCCAATTTTGTATTCGATTGTACAGGACAATAATTATTTATACTAATAATAATTAAATTTTTGTGTTACTATTAACCACCAATATGTTGTATTTCTCTCTCTCTCTCAGATCTTCTGGCTGATCCCGCCGACTGAGAAAAATTTGCAGCTGTACGAGCAATGGGTGCTATCAGGGAAGCAGGGCGACGTATTCTTTGGTGATACCGTGGAAAGATGTAGTCGGGTAACGCTGTCAGAAGGCAATACATTCTTTATTCCTACTGGCTGGATTCACGCCGTATACACTCCTCGGGATTCGTTAGTATTTGGCGGCAATTTTCTTCATAGTTTCGGGATTGAAAAACAATTAAAGACTGCTCAAGTTGAAGATACTACTCATGTAAGTATTACGTTCATGTCAAGAACTGCCTATGTATCTTAACAATTTGTGTCGTGTTATAGAATAAGAATATGTACGTAATAAAACTCAGTCAATGCTGCTTCTTGTGTATGGTATTTCTGGAAATGTTAAGTTTTGGAATAATACTTTTCAGTGTAAAATATAATCGTGCCTGTCATACTGTATAGATGTGATTGTTACTTGCCAAATCGCAGAGAACGAAAGAGTAAAAATTTTTTCTATTTATTTGTGTTGTTTAACATCCCACGATGCACCGGGGCCAAAGCAGACTGAAAATGAAATTGATGATAAACGGGGGAATAAAGAAAGTAGGAAAAAACGGGAGAAACAATGCCCTCTTGGCGGAAGCTGGGATCGAACCAGAGACGCTACCTCCCAAAGGTGAGCGCTATATCAGTAAGCCACTGTGGCGCCCTGGAAAAGGATTTCGGAAACAAAAGTTTCGAGGTAACTGCTTGGTGTTAAGGGTGAGGAACAAGTGGTGAAAATGGAAAATATTTACAGTGCGAAACTTTACAAGAGGTAAAAGTTACTTAAATATCTCTGTATATCTATTCATTTTTTATTATTGTTAATGTATTTTCCGTGTTTTTATTATAATTCTTCAACATCCAACAATAATTTATTGTGGGTAGCCATTAATAATTGTACCTATATCATTTCTTTATCCGTATTTCACCTGGGCATGCTCACTTCCGGAACCACTTCCCCGTACTTCTACTTGAATTGTATTTCACCTCTTAACACTATCTATCATACGAATAATAAGATGAAAAATGTCTAAAGTGCACAAGGAACACTTAGTTCGCATGGGAACTATATGCAGGTTATGTGCGTGTAGAACTGGAAAGTTGAAAAAAAAATAATAATAATAATAAAATAAACTTCTGAAATACCTTAATTGAGTATTTTGGAGAAATATAATTTGATTTTTTAAGAAACTAACATTTTTTTTCTATTTTTATTACATATTTCCTCTCTCTCTGGAAAACATTGTTACAGTTCGCAAAGAGAATACAAAATTTGTAAGTCATGTATACGAATGAACGTTGTTCAGTTACTGTTTATCTTGTTGAGAGTAACATTGGTAAGATCCGAACTGCAAGCAAAGAATAAAAAGTAGTACGAGGGTTGTATCAAAAGTACACGCCGTTTTACCAAAGTTCAAAATCTAATAAAGGTAAATTAATATGATTATACGTGAGTCCGCTTTAGACTTTAAGGTTTGACTTGCATGATTTCAAACTTTGTGTTTGTTTTAAATATATTCACCTGTGAAAGACTTTTTCGATTCTTTATATATGAAATGACTGATTTCACCATAGAGATGCCTAAATAAAGACTGGGATTAGGATTTAGATTTCTGGGTTTTCTGTAGTCATGTTAGCCCGTCATATATGAGCGGTGACCTCCTTCGGCGATCACTATCCGAGGTAAAGAAAGAAAAAAAAAAGGAAGCGGCCTGTTTGTTAGGTACTATCCCGTCATTTGCCCGGTGTAAATGAGGAAAACTTCATTCAGGGTGGTTGGCCTGAAAAAAACTTTTTCAACCGAGTGTCCAGCCAACAAAGATTTTGTATGTTGTGAAATAGGTATCGATATTCTTTGTCAATTGAAGGAAGTGTATGAAACACTGCTCTTGTTGATTGCACTGTGCAGAAGTGAGTGCGTGAATTTACGAAGAGAGGGAGAGAGGTAGTCAGCTGAAGATCTATCAAGCTTTGGAAACCCATTTTGGGTAACTACCTCAGAAAACGTTTCTCCTGGTGAGGCCCTTTTCGTTTGAGGACAGAAAACTAACTGTTGAGGTTATCTGTAACCACCTTGCATCGTAGAAACTTTTTTGACAGGCTTCTTGAAGTTGTCAAAGTTGGTTCACGTTACGTCTCCTGACAGCTGATGGATGAAGAGAAGATGATAGTCTCCCGAGTAAGGATTTTTATAGGTAAGAACATCGAAGCGATGCCTTATCCATTCTGCTTCCAAGAACCCAGTGACCTCGGTCAGTTTTTAAAACTGAAGAATTCATTGCAAGGGAGACATTTTATGTCGTGTCTAAAACATATATCCCAAAATAACTTTATAGATACTTTTGAAATATAGATACACAGACTGCGACAACGTGTGAAGGTGGATGGAAATAGCGTTAAGTGACAGAAAGGTCTTACCCAATCATTGAACGTGACCGACCGCACTTTCGGTTCTCACTTTGTAATATAAGTTATTTAAGGTACCACCCGGTATTCGACTTGCTATTATTAAGAATAAGGAATATTAAAAAGTAATTTCAAAGTGACATTACCCTTCAATAACTACCATAAGAATGCTTAAGCTACATTTATCACTACACCAGGCTATTGGCTAAACCCAAGCAAAGGAAGCTATGTAGATGGCAATTATAGAATATGGAGAACTGAATAATTTAGTGGTTATAGACTTCTCGTAGCACTATAATGGTTGAATTGTCAGCTGACTTCAGCAAAACTCACTATAGATCTGTGTTCTGTTTTTAAATATTTATCCTAGCAGGGGGAGGGGACTGGTTTTAAATTGTACTGATTTAAACCAGTCAGTCCTGCTTGTGAATGAATCAAGAGATCAAGGAAAAGGTACGAAGAATAATTAAAGCAACTCGAGATGACATGAATAACAACAGTCTTCTGAGTTGATATAAGAAAGGATGCAGTAGTAAGCTTTGTTCTTACGACAATGGATGTTCGTGTTTTTAACCATAGCGAGTTATTTTGTATGAGTTATTTTATGTAATATCTGTTAATGTGCTAATAAATGTGTTTTCAATTTCCAGGTTCCGCAAAAGTTTCGCTATCCTTTCTTCACGGAAATGTTATGGTACGTTTTGGAGCGCTACGTGCATTGTTTGTTGGGGAGAACTCATTTAGATTTACCAAGTGACGAGAAGAATAAAGCAGTACAGGACGAAGGCGGGGGGCCCCACAACGGGGATAAAATGGTAAACGGGAACAAAGATGGCGTCAAAGAAGAATCGGAAGTTAAGCGGGAACATGTGCATTTGACGCCGCACGAACTTCATGGCTTGAAAGCCATTGTAATGTACCTTCACTCACTTCCAACTAATAAGAAAAACGTACCAGAACTGATCAAAGATCCTATTGCTTTAATCAAAGATGTGCGAACGCTTGTGGAACAACATAGATATGATAATCCGGAATTGGCTGTGACAGGGAAACCAATTCTCAAGCCTCCAGAGGAGGATGAACGGGTGAGCATGATTTTTGTAGTGTTTAAATGTTACTTTTTAATAGTTGCTCTAGAAACAAGTTGAGTCCTCATAATGACTAGTCATTAGGATGAAACCTGAACAGTTGTCAACAATCCTAATTAGAATATCCTCTTAATTAGGCGGTATTTCTGTGATAATACATAGAACCCCCTCCCCTAATCTGAAAGACTTCTACTCATCACAATCTGTTTTTATTGGAAAGGAAACTGCCACTACCAGATCAATGTGTTGAATCTCTTTTTAAGCAGAACATTACTCCTCCCGACGAGAGACCGCAAGACCATGGACCTTTGAGACGAATTTCAAATAAGCAGAATAGGGACTTGCCGTGTAAATTTAAAGGCTTATATTCCTAAGAGTAACATTACATGGCGATCAGATAAAAGAGTTCTTGAAAAGGAAGGGAAAGGGATTAGGTGTGCAGTAAACATGTTAATTAAATATGGAAACCTCAAGTTTAGCTCGTAAATAGAAAAATCGTTCCGGGAAGATGTAAACATTTCTTCAACTTCAGTATGCTTGTGATCTTTGAATTCCAAAGTGAAGGTAAGATTATATTCCTAAAGCTGATTTTCTAATTAGTCGTTCTCTAGAGCTAATTTTCCTAACAGGTACGTAATTCTAGCTTTCTATATTTAATTAACGTGTGAGCAGATTATTTAGTTCCTTTCCATTTCAAATATAGTCTCAAAAGACAAGAAAACTTCAGTAGTGGAAAATCAAAGCCCTCAGATTCAGAAGAACATTAGGTAGGAATGTATTTTTATATGTTCCTGTAGTTGAAATATTCGTGGTTTAACGATTATGCATCTTATAGATGGGAAATTGTATTAATTCATGTACTAAGTTGCTGTGAATTCTGTTCTTTTAATGACTTACATTCCTATGTATTCTCTTATTTTAAATCATTCATTGCAAGCGGTATCTAAAGGTACCACTCTGTTTTTGACCGGTTCCTTGTAAACAAAGCCAAGTGCAACCTGTAACCAAACATGGAATTCGAGGATTTACAAAAACTTACTGTTAATCCGAAAAGCGACCAGTTTTGGGAGAATTTTTCTCCTGACAGCAAAACTTCGGTTCCGCTCTTCATATCTTCTAGTTGGAATAAAAAATTGTAGAGTTTGTTTTGAATACGTTAGTTTTGCGAAAAGCCTAAAAACAATCTAGGAATCTTATTTCTAGTTTTTTTTTTTTTTTTCTCATAATATGTCTCATCTGATTCTGACGGTGAAAGAAAATTATTTTTTTGTGCTAGAAAGAATGAAATATACTGAAACAAAAAGAAAACTAAAAAGGGATCTGACTTATATAAACAATTTACCGACAGAATATAAAATAGACTTTTTAAAAAAAATGAAGATTTGAGAAGCTCTGTAATTTACGCGAACCCTTTAATTTTAATTGTACACCGTGATATCTAACTTGGTAAATCATTGCATCCCCTGTACGTAAAAAGAATCTCTCTATACAACTACAATTTTAGTTTTAAAAAAATTTAGGTGCTTTGCTTAGCGGTTTTACTGTAATTAAATCTTAATTAACGACTCATTATTAGTGCCCTGTTGGTTAAAAAAAAAAAAAAAAAACGGATAGTTTATCCAGACGAATAACTATGTAGCAGAAGGTAAGATTAAGCATGTTGAATAATCTATACACGTTGTCATTTGTTCTGTGTTGTTTTAATCGTATATGGTGGATACAAAATAGTGGCAATAGGTTCAATGTACAGTCGTGACCAAAGTTTCTTACCGATCGTGTATTGACTTTTCGTATATGACTGAAGATAGATTGTGATAGTACAATATTTAGGGTGGACATAGTCTCTCCCTGATAACAAACATTAATAACAAGAAAACTAACAATGATTGAAGCATGCCGTTTGCGGTAAATAATAGAAAAAAGCAAAAAGTTATTTATTTATTTATTATTATTATTATTATTATTATTATTTTTAATACCTGATTTAGAGAGTTTCCACATGTGCTTCATTAGGTGCCCTCAAGGACATCCATGGGATATTCAATTTCCATCTTATGTGTTACTCAACATTTCAGGAGTCACTGTGTCTATTGCGTCCTTTATCCTGTTTTTGAGTGTTGCAGTATCACGGACAGGTATTGCGTAAACTCAGTCTTTAACATAACCCCACAGAAGGAAGTCAGGGGGGTTATGTCTAGAGATCGTGGTGGCCATCTCTCCCCATCCATCGGTCAGGAAAAGTTTCATCGAGAAATGAACGAATATCAGTACTTCAGTGTGGAGGAGCCTCGTCCAATTGAAGGATTACACTTGTTTGGTGTTCCTTTAATTAGGAGCTATGTAGCACATCATGGTGTCTTAAGAAATTGCCTCTAGGAATGGTTGGTTCGTGGAGAAAGAAGGTCCAACTAACACTTGGTCTACCGCTTCTATCACGATCTAAAACACTTTCTGTTGCAATAAACTTGCTATACCATTCCTTTATGCTCTTAAATCTGGTGGCTACTGTCCATACTCTCTCTTGAATGTTCGTTGAACTCTGGCGGGAGATTTTGTTTCATGATACAACACACACTTCGCTTTCTGCTGTGCTTGACGCCATTTTTAAACGAATGACTGTCACGCTACTTTCAACTGCAGTAGATGGAAGCACAGGCTGTGGCAAAATCTTGAAGTATCATAGAAACGATGTTTTCAGACCGCATGATTCTATCATTCTTTGTTTTCTTAATAATATTTATCAGGGAGAGACTTTATGTCCACCTTGTATATTAGATGACATAAATTGTTACCTTATTCATTTAAAGGTATTACTGTCCCTTGTGCGTATCGCAAAGCTCTTCCATGATCTAGATACATAGTCATCTTCATGAAAGATATAAGATCATGCATAAAAAAATAAAATAAAATTTAAAAAATTAAAAATCAGATAGTATTGCAGAACGTTTGCCAGAACTGGACAAAGTAATTACACTACAAACTTAGCAGTTTCACTTTGAGTATGCTTCATGACAAATCTCAGTATCATTGCCTTCAGTATAAATTTTCCATTAATTTATACTATTTAACTAAATATTCACTTGTAGTACCTGTATGATGGAACTTCTCATAATCAGTGGTACGCATTCAAAATTCTCCCCCTATTGTTCAAATATAAATGCATCCACTTGCAGCGTGTTAGCTTGTGACATGAAACGATGAGGAAATAAAAGAAATAGTTGAAAATGTTAAAGAAAGAGAAACTATTAGATTATTAAAGTTTGTGTACGAGGTACTTAAATTAGAGATGCAGAAATTTCTCATTTTTTCTTCTCAAGCAGCATTAATGAATCTCTTCTCTTTGCTTGTCTGCCCAAATAGGTGCTGACACCTAATTTTCCGTGGAAGTGACTGAACAGCTGACGTTACGTCTATATGCGCAGCAAGGTATATGAAAGATATGCCGTGAGTGTTTTGTGATATTTAAGTACACATGGAAATTGTCCAAGTATATGAAAAGGAAACTATTTTCATTCGTCATTATCATAGGTATTCTGCCATTACTGGCAGGTCACTTGCCGCAACTGAGAACCTTCCATACTCCACGGTCTTCCACTAACCTCTTCGTCTTCACGTATGATTTCTTTGTTTTGATATCGTCATCAGTTGCGGCCTCCTTCGCCCCCTCCCTATCTTTCCTGCTATCATACCCTCTAGCACGTCCCTTATGCAGGATTCCTACTGGTTAGGGAAGTCAGGGAAAACTCAGGAAAAATGGTACAGGGCAGGGAAGTTCAGGGGGAAAGACCAGAAATCAGGGAAAGTCAGGGAAATTTTATAAAATATATTTTTTTCTAACATTAATTGTACACCAGTTTCAACTTAATGATCAGTGTGGGACGTTGCTTAGATTTTTATGGGAGGTAAGTGGAATGTACGTATGAGCAATTGATTACTATTTGTCTCAATAGAATAAATGTATATAAATATTCACCGTTATTTATTCCTTATTTATGTCAACGTCATCCGACAACTGTCATGAAAGTTAGTAGGGAATTTCCTGCCAAAA
Organism: Thermobia domestica; assembly: GCF_964235325.1. Classification (NCBI taxonomy): domain Eukaryota; kingdom Metazoa; phylum Arthropoda; class Insecta; order Zygentoma; family Lepismatidae; genus Thermobia; species Thermobia domestica. The sequence goes on from NC_137461.1 coordinate 23,183,246, forward strand.
GTCAAGGAAGGTCAGGGAAATGATTTCTCCAGATCAGTAGGAACACTGTTGTGATACAGTTCCTTCTTAGTCAGTGTCCCAACCAGTTTCTCTTCTTAATAATAATATCTAAAACTGTTCTTTTCTTCCCCACCATTTCTAACACCCTCTCATACGTTTGCCGCTCGACCCAACTGATTCTCTCCGTTCTTCTTCATACTCACATTTCGAAAGCTTCCAGTATTTTTTCATCATTTTTTGCGTAATGTCTATGTTTCTGTTCTATACAATACAATACTCCACACGAAGCATTTTATGAGTCTTTTTCTAAACTCTTTATCCAAGGCCCCACAAAACACTTTCAATAACAATAATAACCTCTTTAAATTGTAATATGTTCTTATCTTCCTATAAATGGTAGTGTGCTATGAGACAGTTATTCGACGATATATTGCCATTTCTGCGTTTGGACAATGATTAATGAAAACAAAAACAAAACTAAAAGAATAGTGCAAATGTTGTTGACATTAAGAAACTTATTTATATAATTTAGTTTGTTTTACAAGAATTTTGTTAACATCTATTTTTGTTTGTTTAACACGAATTCACGCTTACGACAGTAGTATAGTTGATAAAGCAGCAGCATTCGTTACAGTACACCAAAGCAATTCACTCAGTGTTCATAAGCGATTTATTATTGGTTCTGTTTTTTAATTTCGTTCTGAGATTCATTGCATGGACTTACCACCTGACCAAAGATTGAGTCGCGTTACAAGCTAAATTTAGAAGGAAAGATAATCAGATGCATAATGCCTATTTGGACTACGATGGAATGGTCTATAATAGATCAATACAAATATAAAACAAACTTCAGTTCGTGACACTAATAACTCTTGAACCACGAGACTGATCTCAATCAAATTTGCTACATAGATGAGGTTCGGGCCTGAGATGGTTTTTATTATTTCACTTTGACGGTGCAACTTAGGGGAGGGGGAAGATATATAAAAATGATCGAAAATGACCGATATTAGTTTCAAATCCATAGTTTTCGGGATCGCTAAGATGAACAGTGATACTTCCATTTAAATCCAAATTCTACCTTTTATGTCCAAAACGAAACGTATTCTCACCATTCGAGTAACTGGTACTCTGCTAGTAAATAATGGATTGAGATTATTTGCCACAATTTTGTATCTAAGCCTTATATTATTTCACTTAATATTTGTTTCCATACACTTGTATTTCTTTCTGGTTTACTGTGTATAGTATATATATATGTACTGTTGAAATAAGCTTCTCCGCTTTAGTTTTGCTTTAGCAGCAGCTTGCGAAAGGAATTGGAATTTGAGAGTAGTACCTACGCTAGGAGTATAATAAGTAGTAGCATTTGTTTGTGCTGTGAACGATTTATTCAACCTATTTGTAATTCTAATGAGCTACAATGAAACTAACTTTTAGTGCTATATTTTACGATACGATCTACAGTAATATTTGGTTAACTTATGATCAACAGAGCGAACATTTATATATATATATATATATATATATATATATATATATATATATATATATATATATATATATATATATATATATATATATATATATATATATATATATATATAATATACGGGGAGTGATCAGAAAGTAAGGTTACAAAGCCTGAAGTGAAATATTATATTATTTTATTAGTATTATTAGATTATTTTTCGACATAGTCTCCACATCGCTTGAGGCATTTGTCGCATCGTGGGATGAGTTTGAAGGTTCTCTCCTGATAAAAATCCTGTCCTTGTGTGTTCAGCCACGTTGTCACGAAGTATTTCACTTTAGGGGGCGCGGTGGCTCAGTGGTAAAGCGTTCACCTCCGGTGCTTGGGGTCCCTGGTTCGGTCCCAGCTCGCGTCATATGGACTTTGTGGTGGACAAACATCGTGCTCATGGGTTTTCTCGGGGTTCTCCCGTTTCTTCCCACTTTCTTCATTCCACAATTTCATTCATTTCTCATAATCACAATCTCCTTTAGCCTAACCGGCATAACCGTGGGACGTAAAACTGAAAAATTTCATTTTCATTTATGTGTTTCACTTTCTCGTCTGAAGCGAAGCGATGGCCTCCTAGGTGCTTCAAGTGCGGGAACAGGTGAAAACCGCGGTCGAGGTCTGGACTGTAAGGAGGGTGGTTGAATCTGTGTACAGATTTGTTGATGCCGTGCTGGGTCGGCCACTGTGCTCCTCGTCGGTGACGTTTTTTTACCGGCCGCAAACTTTCGGCGACATGCTGACGACACATTACAGTCTATCCGTAAACCTCTACCAGTTGCCGGTGAATTTCAGCAATAGTTATATGTTTCGCCCACAACTGAACGGAGATCGTCGCAAGACCAGTTTTCGAAACTAGTCACCATTTGTGTTTACATATGAAGGTGGCTGAAGCTCTGCACAGTTGCCAACTTCATGTAATAAAATTACAACACATGCCTCATTGCTCTATAATAGACGAAACTCCAGAAATATTGGGCTTGTAACCTTAGTTTCTGATCCACCCTCGTATATTGAAAAGTAGTTGATTAGTTGGTTTGTAATAAATATTTTTCGTTATTTTGTCTGTATATGCATGTATGGAAGATATCCGAAGATCATAGTTTTGTGCTGGCTTCTTGATTTTATATATTTCTCTCTTTCTTTTAATATTTATCATAGCTAGAATATTAACATTGAGAAATAAATTGACTTATTACTAACCATAGTGTATGTTACGTGCTTTACATGTTTCTTTCCACAGTTGTCTTGAGTAGTGTGTGGTTCACAATATACTGTATATTCAGAAGAGGTAGAATTAAAATTAATACGAATAAACAGTTGTACAAATAAAATGAACATTCATTGTTCCGTTGTACGTAACAATAATAGACTGTTTTTAACGTAGCTAGTTCAAAAGTAATACTTTCTTTTAGATTATTGTCACATTGCATTTCATTACAATGCAATACAGAGAACTGTTTTCTCTTTTAAGTTAATGGTATAATGAATTTAAAGTTTCCACATAGTTTTGAATTTTCTAGCGGGCTTTACTTCTGCTAGTGAAACATTGTTGAAGCGCATAAGAACTCTTTTGGTTCACTATGGTTGGAATATAATGGTATATAATATCGGATACCTATTGCGGTTAATCCGAGTACAGTTTCCATTAGACATCATGACCATATGGCAAAAGTTCCAGAAGAACACAAGTTTTGTCTCACGTACATTATGGTAGTTTCTTCAAAATGTCCTTTTCGAAACACTGCCTGAGATTCATCATCTGGTGGAAACCATTGGATTGTTGTCAAGATAAGAATGGAAGAGTGGCTTCTTATCATTGATCAGTTTCCAAAACATGTCGTGTGGAATATTGAGCAGTTCTTGATATAAAGTAATGGATCATGTTGCTCTAGGGTTAATTAGATTGCTGGAGTCGTAACATTTTGGATGTATGAGCTTCCTCAACGAATCGTCGGATACTGTTTCAGTGGTGGTTTTCTCAACAGCATGGATCAGGATATTGGTGGTAATGTGTGCAGATAATGTGTTCCTCTATTTATCTACGAGATTTACATCTAGAGCAGAAACTTTGGATTTTTTTTTTTTTTTTTTTTTTTTTTATGTCACAGAGTACACCGTCCTTTTTTACCTTTTACGACACAGATTTCCTTCATTATTGCTGTTTGATTAATGGTTTCGTCTTTAATGGTGGCGTAAACGCATTACATGAACAAGTTTCTTTTAGGCATGCACGCCTCTAGTAACAAGCTATCTGGTATTCTCAGCAAGTAGACATCTTCTAATAAGACTCATAAGTGACCAGGCTACCAGTAACGATTGAAGACTACTGCTCAGTTAAATCGGATACAGGTTTGAAAAAATGCCAGAACTATTAAAAAAAAAAAAAAAAAAAAAAAAAATCACTAGCCTCGAATGCTTACATAGTAGCATTTTAATTATGGACTGAAATTACTAAAAAGGAATTTTCTATTCATAAATGATGATGATTATTCACCATCGTAAACAGAGAAAAGGAGGAAAAGGTGAGGCAAAAGTATCTTGTACTGGTTGAAGATGTAAGGCAGACAAATAAAATGTAGTCTAGTAAGAAAATTAGAAGCGCAGAAGTATTCTGGATGGTGGATGTTTCAAGATCACAGAGATGCTCAAATGATTATGCCTAGACATTCAGGTGATTTTGTAATGTGAAGTTCTTGTACTGTAAGTGTTAAGAGTGGCTCGAATTATGATCATATTTGTATTTGCGTTCACTCTGTACAGTGATACGATATGATCACATAGCTAATGAAACATTGTTGTTGGTCAAGTAGTGACCAGTATTATAACAGTGGTAGCTTCTGAATCTGATCTGGAACTACAGTGTTGGGACATGTTATAGGGGAACATGTTACAGTAGAATGTTTAAAATGATCTACTGTTTTATTTTATTTATTTACTTATTTCGTTCAGTTAACTGAGCTCCCTCGTGGCTAAGCGGTTAGCGTACGCGTCTTTTGAGTAGGAGACCCAGGTTCGATTCCCGGCGGGAGATTCATGTAGTTCGGATCTTACGTTAAGCTGTAGGTCCACGTCTCATATAGCCTCTCTGCTGAAAGGGACGTTAAACTTAAAATCAAATCAAATCGTTCAATTGTTTTTCTTTTGTGAGTTGCCAGTTTCTTCTAGTCACTTCATAGGCCGAGAAACACTGAAAGAAATTGGCTTGCATCTTCGAAAAATATCCATCCAACACTATGCATATCAGTGCATAGTATTTTTTACTTTAGTACTTTGAAATATAAATACCCTTTGATGATTTTAGTGGATTAATGTGTTTTTAAGAGAAATATGCATCTACTTAACGTGGGATCCGAACCACGTTTACTTCAATTTGGAATCGAAACCGGGCCTCCTGCACCAAAGACAAGATTTCTTAATTACCCGACGAAATTTCTAGTAGTGATTTCACTCACATTTCGGTCCTCTTTTTTTCTTTTCTGTTTCTAATAATCATTTTATGCCTTTGGTTTCGTTTCCTATATACCTAAGATTGTATAAGTACGGGATTTATTTCGTTATCAATTCTGTTGAAGTACTCGATATATTTTGAGGAAGTACTTGTTACTAGGCATATTAAAGTTATTAACTAGGAAACTAAGACATTTTTATTAACTAGGAAAAAATATCATAATTCTGTAACATTGAAAACACTGGAATTTATAATTCCTTGTTACTGGATTTTCAAATCATTGTACCTAATAGTTCTATATTGAACTCTGGTTCTGTTGTAACTATTTTTTTTTTTTTGGGGGGGGGGCACAGTAACTCAGTGGTAGAGCACTTCCTCTAGTGCGTTGGCCCCCTGGTTCGATCCTTGATCAAGTAAGTTTGTGGTGGACAACAATGTCCGTGGGTTTTTTTCGGGGCCTTCCCGTTTCCTCCCACACTATCGTTCCACCAATTCACTTCCTTTAATCATTCTCTCTCTTAGCCGAACGGGTATAATCATAGGTTCTTAAACTGGAAGATTGCATTTAATTCCTATCGTAACTATTTCATAGAGATGACACATATATATATTGTCGGAAAGATGTTAAATGTTGGTCGCAACATGTGAGACCTGCTATACCTGAATATTCCCATGTATGATTTGCTGACAAACTGCTTGAAGTATGCCTAGTTGCCAGATTCTGTTGTTGCATGATATATATATATATATGCCTCTCATTAAATTTCTTTACTGATTTTCAATGCAGTAAGTTAAGATGACAGGCAAACATGAAGTTACAATTTAGAAAAGCAATCCCATTTAAATGTAATGTAGTTCGTAATTTTGTAGCATTTAAAATAGGATATTGTAGCAGTTTTCATTGCTGGCAAAATCTTTACTACTACTACAACCCTCGCATCAACAAGAGTATAATTAATATTGGATTAAATTAATTGAAACTTCCTTCTAAATCTTGTGTAAAAGGACATGATTCAAATTCTGGCATCAAAGCTGCTACCAACTCTTCATCTGATCCAGTATTTATGTGCCTACAAATTTTTCACATGTTAATTTCGTACTTTATGTAGGAACTAGTTTTAAGTATGATGTTACATTGATGTCACTTCGTTGCCATGGTAGTTACCATGTTCTTTCTTAACTATTGACAGTTTGCTAACATTTGCCACTCTGATCTTTACATAGGAAGTTGTACGGACGTGACTTTTTTCCGTTCTTTAATGAGGGCAGATAAACAACTTAAAAATTCCACATTATAAGCAAACATTAGTAATATGTAACGGATATTTCGTGTAGAGTATTAAGTAGACAAAGTACTCACTACTGTATATTAAAGAATTGTTTCTTGTCTGGATATAATCAGCTGGTGACTGTAATTTTCTTCTGTCAGATAAGTATTTGAATAGTGAGGTTGGCTGGTCTTCAAATAATTAACTGAAACAAGAAAACTGTAATGAACAGTGGAACGTAATAGGGAAGAGAAAAATCTTTTTGGTGCAAATTACTGAGTACTTTTCTTTTAGTCAGTAACAGAAGCTTCAGCAAGGATTTTCAATAGCAGTTTCGAATAAAGCCTGCTTCAAAGCGCAGGCTTAATATTGGTTGGACAATCGTAACAGTGGGTTCGCCTTAATTCGGTGACTTATTTCAATCTATGAGATGGATTACTCTCTCTTTGCATGGATTACAATATTCTGTTTCCGCCAGTTGGTGGAATATATTACTTCAGGGATTTGTTGCGTTATAGCTACAGCAGAACTGGGAGGGAAGTGGTAGTGTTCAAAAACCGTGCAGCAAATTGTTTAATAGGTGGCTACGAAGCGTTAAAATAACTTTCGGTACGCAAAGAACTCATTTTTAAAACAGTATGAACTCATTTCTGTTTGGTTCTATTCAATTGTTGTTGCTAATAATTTCGACAAATTGCCACTTTCATTAGATCACTAATTTCGGTGTTATCGAAATTAAAATTAGTTACCTACACAATTCAGCATAAAGTCATACTATTTCTGCTAGTAAAAATTTGAATAAAGTAAAATGTGTAATTAAGAAATACGGATGCTAGCAAGATTATTTCAGCAGTAAGAACTTATTTCGTTAACTGAGGTAAAGAGCAATTTTCTTCAGAGCATTCACACACTTGTACCGTCAAATTACGTATCCTAACTTATCCTTTTCAAATTCTTTAATGAAAATGGAGTGAATAAGTTGACGAAATTATTAGCAGCAAAAATTTAAACAAATGTAACTAAGATGAGTTCGTATTGTAATTAAGTATATACAAATTAGTAAAATCCCATATTTACATAATAAATAGCAGGAGCATATTGTTTTATGATTGATGGATGCGTAAGATAATATCAAATAAGATGATTTTAAGCCATTTCAAGTAAGCCATTGGATGCGGAAACGGAATATATTACAAGATTCATCGATTTAGGGTATCACCAGTTGGGTAAGCAGGATTCGTCCTATTCATAGCCGTTATTGTAGTTAAAGATAACGATCATATTAACTGGGCTGTTATTGAGAGAGAAATTAGGTATATGAACTTTATTAAGTCAAGTTATCAGTGGGTTTTTCGCAGTTCTATCGTTTACTTTCATTGATCACTTATCTCCGTTCCGGGTAGCTTTCAGAACATACCCGGGTGAAGTAAAATTAGGGTTGTCGTCTGGCCGGTATTTCACCAGCCTGCTGGAAATATTGCTGTTATTTTGATTAAGGCTGGTAACCGGTACACACTCCTTACCATTCCCTTTATGACCGGTAATTTGAAATTGTGATCCAGAATAAAACATCGAAAATAGAAATTCTTCAATAGTGCCTTTACAAATACAAATTTCCGTTGTACCATACATCAAACAATGTTTTTTTTTTCTTTCTTAATCTATGGCAGTTTTTTTTTTTTTTTTCATTTATATAACATAAGATTTTATTGTGAAACATTGTTTTGAACAATAGAAACAGAGGTGTGTATATATTTGTCATAATTACGCGGCATAAATATAGTGATTAAATTTACTAGCGTTCATGGATGGTTCCGAACAGAGATACTTCACACGCTTCATGGGGAGTATGAATACTATATTGATCTATCAATAGATTACAAGATAATGGAGACTTATCATGGCAGCGAGACAATAATAGTGACATCACGACTTAAAACATTTCCTTACTTTCTACAGACTACAATAATTCTTAATTAAGACTAATTGCTACTATTTGGAATAAAACCCCAAATCATCGTGGCTCATCACAAAAACTGCTTTTTATCCATTTTTGATTGCAGAAGGTAAGGCGAGGAAGAAAACGGAGATGGCAGGCTCAATAGCCAAGGGGGAACATTACGTCGTGCAGAGTTGGCAAGTAGTGCCATAACTGAAATATTTCTCCGAGAATATAATTTAACGTTAGTAACAAAAAGAAATAAATACTTAATAGACATTGAAGAGAAGTTAACATAAAAAGGGCTTTCTCGTCAAATCCAGTGAATATCAAGAATTAAGAAAACTAAATTAAAAGTGAATTGTAAAAGACTGCTTGTTATAACTGTCTTTTTTATTATTGATCTCACACTTTGCACCAATATTGAGTGAGTGAAGTCCATTATCTTTTGACTGTGATTGTTCAGTGCCGTGTCTCCCGACGAAAATTCAAAATACCAGGTAGGTAAGTAAAAAGACGAAAATTTTATAGGATATATATTTTTCACATTCGTAGTTTACAGATCAGAGGATAGATGCTACCACTGTGTTTCAAGTATATTTTGTAATTGTATTGTGTTGATGTGTTCAATTTATTTTTCTACGAATTATCATTGTTGTTAGACCGAATTTCATTTCGAAAGCTATACCAAATATTAATTATTTCAGATGTGGTTTCGGATCTCGTTGTCTTGCAGGGCATACCACGAGACTTAATGTTTTAATAATTGCTGTCTTATTTTTCTAAGAACGGGATTAGAGTAGAGTTAATCTTTCTTGTTGATTTATCCTGAACTTTTTATTATTATTATTATTATTATTATTATTATTATTATTATTAATAATAATAATAATAATAATAATAATTTGTGTCAACAGTTTGTGTTGCTTTATACAAGACTGGCATAAATGCTTCATTCATTTTGAAAAGGATATATGTTCAGAAAATGTTACACGTACATACACGAAAGATATATATGAAGAAAGAAAAAAAAAAAACGCGAACTCACAGTTTATACACTCTACAAATGTACAATATGTGTCCCTTTGGTGACACGACACACATACAGACTATACTCGAACTCATTCTATACATTTTGTAGCATAGTCCTGTCAGTTGTCTGCACTGCAGCACTGATGCGTTCTTTTGAGCTCGACTAAGGATTGCGGTAGTGGGGGTACGTAAACAAGGTCCCATAGGGCGTTAAATCAGGAGGTCTGGGAGGTCAGGGGAACAAAGCTAGGTCATCACGAAGTGGGATATGCCAATGAGGGGGTGCCAAATTTTACACAATACAAACTTGGTGAGTGGGTGGTTCTTTTCATATATTTTTCATATGTGTGCGTGTAATACTTTTGAAAATATAGCCTTTTCAAAACGAACGAATCCTTGCTAACCCTGTACTTTGGGATAAGCGTAATGCACTTTTTGCGCAAATATCCCACCTGTTATCGACAATCCTTAGTTTGTTCTTTTAATTACATCAGGAAATTCAGAAATGGTACGAATTTGAAGAGGTTGTTCCTTATGTCTTGATCCTGTGTCCCCGTAGAAATTGAGTTTGTCGTAAGAGTATGGAAGTAAGATATAAGGTTAAAAAAGAAATCTAAGTTAACTTGCTTTCATAGTCTACTCTGTCATGACTAGATACATTTTTTGTGCCTGTTTGTTATAGATACCTTTGCATGAAGGATGATTATTCTTGAATAAGGATATGGGACCATGTTAATGGAACAAGACTTATTTTTTTTTTAAACTTTTATGGATAAAAACATTTTCAAAAAAGTATTTTCAAGAACTCGGGTATCACAATTATACCTAATTAACTGGGATCAGCTTTTCTTTCTGCCAGTCTGCTTTATATTTATTTATTTATTATCTATCCAAAGTTAAGTTTTTGAATCATTTTTAACGTAATACCATTTCAAGGATCATGTCGTTAACCCTTACATTGTCGAGATCCGGTAGAGACCTAGACCGGAATTTTTTTTTCGTTCATAACTAGATTAATGCAGGATTATGCATACGTAGAAGATAATGCTTATGAATATATCGTGAGCACCAGGAAACAGTATATAGCTTCATAGCCGTCATCAACTATATAGCTTCAAAAATTAGGCTAGTAGAAAATACAAAATAAAGCCCTTGTATTTTGCCTAAATTAGGGCTTCCATTTTCATCACTACTGCAGTACTCTAACTTGGCAGCGTAAAGGTTGACCTAAATATTTTATGGTATTATGAATTACTTCACTAGTATAATCTACTTTATGCGATAACTTGTTCAAAGAAAGTATAAATATTATCGTTTGCTTCAAGTAAAGACAAGTTTCGTTGTGATTCATACAGCCATCTCTCTAGTTAGAGGTTCGGTGCTGTTTATATTTTTTTACTAAATGGTCAAAACCAATAGAATTTTAATAAGCCTTCGTATCAGTTGTAAATAAAACGAAATTGTGTAAATAAGGTGCTATATGGTCAGCAGTTGGCTCATTTACGAAGTTGGTCATTATAAGTTTTACTGTATAAGAATAATGGAATAGTGATTGTAAATATTTATGCTTCATTCGTTACAGGAGAAGTACAAAAGTGGACGAGTGCCTCTAGCAAAGAACAGTGGGAATAGAGGTTCCGGTACGCATGGCCATAAAAACAAAATGGGACGCAACGGTTCCAAGGACAAAGGAACAGTTAACGCAAACATTTCCCCCGGTTCTGCTGCTGTTCCTGTTAACAGTAGTAATAATGCAATGCCAATATGCACTAACTCCAGTCCAAACGCAGTCAACATCAACTCCAGTAACAATAACAACGGAAATTCGAATTCTAACTCCAACTCTTCTGGACCACGAAGGAGGCGAACGAGATGCAAAAAATGTGAAGCTTGTATGCGAAATGATTGTGGAGAATGTACCTTCTGTCTCGATATGGTAAAGTTTGGAGGGCCTGGTAGAGCGAAGCAGACTTGTATTATGAGACAATGTTTACAGGTGAGACGCATGATCTGTATATTTCTTCAGTTTGCATGAAATGTAACGTAACAAACTGCTTTTAACCTTTGTAATATTGTAATAAGTACCATTTCCATAAACTTCTCTTCCATGGTAGTTGTCTTCTCGCTAACAGTAGCTTATTATAATAAACAGTATAAATTGTTGTGTGCGCTGTTTGTCCATTGTGTGTACCATCAGTGTAGTAGTTGGAATCCTTCTGTAGTTTTGCTTAGTGGTTGCAAATCTTGGACTGAGTTTGTTCTTGAATAACGTACCTGGCACTGCCTACGTAGGGTTGTGAGAACTCTGGTGGTTCCTTATACGTTGCGTATAAGGTTCGATTTTACGCGTAGCTGTCACAGTTAAATATCAAAATTCTCATTAAATAATAATAGTAATAATTATTATTATAATAAGAAATAATTATTGTATTGCTTAAGATAGTTTCCTATTTGGTAAGTGGTACTTGTTTTATAAGAGGTATTTTTACTTCTATACAAATACCAAACAGTTCTGCAGAACTTAAGGGGAAATTGTAGTAGTTAGATATCCTAGAATGGGTACTTGTCAAAATGCCGTACTTGTCAAGTACCGTGCCAAAATTAAAACATAAGATACATACGTTTTTATCCGGGTACCTCAAGAACATCACAATATTTATTAAACAGGGTGTCTGTTGGTCACGAAAGTCATGAAAAAGTCACGAAATGGTCATGGAAGTCAAGGAAAAGTCACGAAATTTAGCTTTTGGGTCACGAATTTTTTTATCTGTACAAATATAAGCACAGACTAGAAAATTTTGTTCCATAAAACGTCAAAATTCACCACCGAAAATGTCTTTATAATGGGCTTTAGACACTACTAAATTACAATCAAAGCATTCTTCTATCGCATGCATGAAAATTCGGCCTAATTTGCACCCAAATTCGCTCTTGAGAATGTTAGGAAATTTTATGGTTTGGTAAAGAAAAGGTCACGAAAAAGTCACGAAATTTCATTTTGGAATCTTAGTAGACACCCTGTTAAAGAGTTTTGATCATAGTTCGACCGTTATCAAAAAATAATCATAGTAGTAAAAAGAGAAAATATAAAGCCATAACATCAGTTTGTATCCGTTCCGCTGTATTGAATGAAGGTAGAAGAATGTGTAGGCTGATGAATCAGTTTCTGCCAGATGAATAAGTTAAATCCATATGGAAAAAAAAAAAAAAAAAAAAGAAATTTAGCATAAATATCTGGTTTTTGTACGTGAAAAATAAGGCTTAATAAATATGAGAACGAAAATCTGAATACTGTAGAAATTTTCCCGCTTTATAAACAAAATTTTCCAAAACTGAATTACGTATTTCCTTACTTTTAGTAAAGGTTTATATACCAAATTTCATGTCAACCTTTTACATTAGATATTTTCTGAGTAAAGAGTTGGGAATTTGAATATTGTAGAATATTCCTTTTGGAGCGGGGTTTTCAAAAATGCTTTTTCATTCACTTCTAGTGAGAAATTTATATGCTGAGTTTTATCTCCCTAAGAATTTTTAAAAAGAAAGAGAAAAAAAGACGTATTTCCCTGAAGATAATGTATTTTTAAAAACTCCCCTGTCTTTTACTTTCGTGACAAAAGTGTACTTCTCTGCAGATTTCATATTTCTAGATATAGTAATATAACGTGGCGTTGAGAAAGCTCACTTTGCTCTTCTATGAGTAGAATAAACTAGTAGAATACCCATTCTTTGCATGGGGAGAATAAGTTTCATATTGTACATAAAGGCTGAATTTGGATTTCTCAGCGACCCCGAAAACCATGGATTCGATACTAACATCGGTCATTTTCGATCATATATATATATATATATATATATATATATATATATATATATATATATATATATATATATATATAATATAAAATCTCCCTCCCCCAAGTTGCGGGGCTGAATTTGGATTTAAACGGCATCTGAAGTGTCACTTCATCTCAGCGACCCCGAAAATTATCGATTCGAGACTGATATCGATAATTTTCGATTTTTTAAAAATATCTCCCCCCTTCCTCTAAGTTCTATCGTCAAAGTGAAACGATAAAAACCATGCCAGGCTCGAACCTCATCTATGTTGAAAATTTTATCGAGATCGGTCGCGGAAGTCACAAACATAGTTACTTTCATTTATATATACAGCAGAACCCCTCTCGTTCGCCCTCGGCTGGTCCGCCACTCCGGTTGATCCGACCGTGCTCGAGCCGAACTTGTCCCGATTTTTCGCTGACTAACGAGGCCCATTGTTTATTGCTGTCGCGGCATTGTTGTTTACTTGCTGTTACCGCATATCCGCTTTAGTGCTCTGTCACCTCTTGTATTGTTTCTTCCATTGTGTTCTCTACTGTACTGTGCAGTTTTTAGTCCTTACTATTCGTTTGTTTTTACTGTAGAGAACAATACAGTCATTTTTGAATTCAGAATTGTTTATTTTACTGTGAATCCGCATTTTTCTGTATTTTCTGATAATCCGATCTTTTTATGCGATCCGACCTTACCCCTAGTCCCAAAGGTGACGGATTAGAGGGGTTCTACTGTATATTGATTAAAAAGAAAGAAAAGAAAAAGGGTCCCAACGCTATTACCGTTGTTTCCGGATTCTACTTTCAATTGAGGTCGACGTCTTGTATAGCCGTGGTGCTGAAACGGGACACTAAATTTCAATGAAGAAACAAGAAATACTTTCGCTTGTTCATTTGTTATTTTCTCTGCTATTCTTTCTTTCTTTCTTCCTTAAAAGAGTTTCCAGATCAGAGTGGTAACTCTTTCCTTTCCCGTCATACAATATCTACAAGTAGATTAATTTGATATTAGTCATCCCCTCCCTCTTTATTTTAGACTTCCGAACTACTCTACGCATAAGTGTCTGAAGTCTTATAGAACGACTTTGTTCTTGCGTATGTCTGTCTGTGGACAGGTATCAGAGCTAATATGGTAAGAGATATCGAGATTTTTTTTTCAATCGATTCAGCGTCTAAAGAATAGGTTCAGTTTCCTCCGTTAACTCTGTTGAAACCAGAAGTGATTCAGATTAGTCATTTGAGAGGTTTCAACATTATCGTCATAGAACGAAGGCGTAGCGAGAAGCTGTTTCTTGCAAACTATTCAGCGTCTCAAGGCAACGTACATGACTATCCCCAACACTACCAAAAACGGTAGTAATTCCGATTTAATATTACTTCCGGTTTCACTTGTTTTCCATAGAAAAAGCAAGAAATAATCGAGATGCGGTTTTCTGCAGTTAATTCATTATCCCAAGGATAGGCTCCATCGTCTTCATTAATCCTCTATTCAAACCAGAAGTGGTTCAAATTAGCCATTTCCGGTTTCAACATATCACCATAGTGAAAAAAAATGGTAATACACAGCGACAAGCAGTTTAACACAATCAATTCAGGATGTCAAGAGAACATGGTTGAAATTTACTACTACTACGGTTTCAATACTGATTTTCCTAGAGCGAAAACGATTAGGTGTATCGAGATGCAGTTTTTTGCAATCAATTCAGCTTCCCAAAAGTAAGTTCTGCCTTTTCCCTTAACAATCTAATCAATCTGAAATTGTTTCAAATTAGCGATTTCCGGTTTCAGCCTTTATCGTCATGAAACAAAAACAGTAAAGCATAGCGTCAGTAACAAGTTCTATCTTTGATTTTATTAATGTATTGCAACCGGTAGTGATTCCGCGTCACGGTAGAGCCTCAGTCTTGTAAAGTAATTCTCCACCAATCAACCAATATACTTTTTTCTTCTGTTCTATGGGCAGTTACAAAGACTTGTTCAGTGATGTTCAAGAAATGTTGCAATCAATAAATACGTTATATATAAAAATATATTCACTTTTTTTTTCTTCAATTGTGGCAACACGTTTAAGAATTGACGTTAAAAGATGAATTGTGATTAATTTCTTGATATTGTTTTTTTGCTGTTGCTTAATGTCCCTTTTTGTTTTGTAGTTTCTAAATTATGCTTCGAAATATGGTTTCGTGACATTTTAAAATATTTTGGTAGCAATAGCTATTAGGGATAAGTGAATGAAATTAAATTTTAAAAAATAGATATATTTCGAATTGGAAAGCAAATTTTCAAACCAGTTTAATATGGTGAACTGTGATCATTTCCAGAGCTGGTTGATGGCTTAGAATAATGCGACAGTTATAAATCTCACTACACTTAACTAAATGATCTGACTAGCCTTACAGAATAAACACATTGGGATAACCACATTGGCAGTGGAAAGTTAGTCATATCATTTGGTTAAAAAAAAAAAAAAAAAAAAAAAAAAAAAAAAAAAAAAAAATTGCCAGATGGTTTCTATACAGGTGTTACAGAAAATTGTCCCACTATTTTGTGGATAGATCCCTCACATCAGAATAAGAAAAACAAACTTCATATGGACCTGTTGTTGAAAATACATAGTTCAGTAGTTATAGGGTGCCGAAAACGAGAAAAAAAAAAGAAAAAAAAGAAACTTTAAAAGGTCCATAGTTCCAGTACTACCGGACCGATCGTAGTTGGGTCAAGACATCACTGAGGAACTAATATGTAAACTATCCAAATATCAATCTGTCAGAACCTCCGGTACTTGCACAATCATTTTTAGAGAGTCTGTTTGGGAGTACTCTGATCAGTCTGCACCTACCTCTCTAAAAATTGATGTGCAAATACTGGAACATTCTTCAACATAGATATTTGGATAGGTCACGTACCAGTTTCTTAGTGATGTCTTGACCCGACTACGATAGGTCCCATAGTAGTGGTGCTATGAACTTAAAAAAGTTAACATTTTCGGCGCCCTATACCTCCGAAACTATCCACTTTTGAGCACAGGTCCATATGAACTATTTTTCTTACTTTGATGTGAGGGATCGGTCCCAAAATATTGTGAAACATATTTGTAACGCCCTATATAACTCGCTACACTTACCATACGAGGTATAAACTAAATAGATAGAATTTAATGTGGGATCTAAACTGTTTGTACTCTGTGGGGTGCAGAGGAGGTATCTGAGGAGGGATATGAGAAGTGGGGAAAATGACTATAATTAATTAATATTAATAAGATGGCTGAAGGCCCAGACATAGATACCTCTTACACACCAACTAATCGGTAGAGAAATAAAATAAATAAAAGAAACTAATTTGACAAGTAAAATAATACGTTAAATTTTGGTGAACATGAGACTTTGAATTTCAAAGATATGTAGTTTTAACTCCAGGTGAATTTCCAAACAGATTACCCACACAACATGAAAGTTGCTGGTTTTCATGCCTTATGGGCTTCGCATACTCCCAGCAGCTGAAAGAGAAACAGGATACATTTAACAATCTTTTGCACATACCTTACGTTCTCCTGATGAAGAAGTTCAAGAAAGACGAAAGAGATCCTGGTAGAAACCATTTAATTTTTTTTTTAAACACACGGGAAAACACACTGTACAAAATATCACTCACTAATGAATTTCTTTATACGATTAAAACAATTTTAAAGCGCTGAAATTTTTTTACTCTCTTAAGGCCTTTTGTTTTCACCGGATATTGTTCGTGCACATAATCTTAGTGTTTTGTTACACTCGGGATCGTCGTCGTCGTATTCATCCTTGGTCCTTCCTGGAAGTCAGCATCCCTGGTAAGCACACCTCTTCCCATTGGCATGCTCTGTTGCTTGGAGTTCTCCTCTGGTCGACTCTTCGCCGTCTCACTGGACCTACAGCAGCATGATGAGATGATCTCTGCTGGTCTCGAGAATCTTGCAGCCTCTGTTGCCGTCTCGCCGGAGTTTTCGAGGTGTCCGTATTAAAAGGCCTGGCTGTTGACCAGCACTTGTGTCGTGTTATGATACAGACACTCGTTGCACCATGTTAGTGTGTTTATGAGTTCGCTGATGCAGTTGGAAATGGCACAGTTAATTACCGCGGCTCACACTCATGTTACAACAATAAGAATAAAAAGCACTTTAAATATGAAGATAATGAAGATAAGTACGAATATCTCTGTGTGTACTAGTCTGTTTGGCTAGCGAAAAGTTTACTGGCTAGACGAAACATAGTTTAATTTTTTTTTTTTTTTTTTTTTTTTTTTTTTTTTTTTTTTTTTTTAGCAAGTGCTCGCGTCCAGAGCTGGTTTTGTATGAAAGTTTCAGAAAGAAAAAAAAAAACTGTATGAAACTTATAATATTGCTAATATTGTTTTGAGTTTGAAGTAACACATGTAAACACAATTCATAGTTAACAGTTAACCAACTCTGTAAGATTGGCACAACACAAAACGCACTGTCCAAATGGACCGCCACGATAAGCACTATACAGCCGCTATATGCGTCCAGAGAAAACTACCTTGTCGCTTCGCGTTTTGAAAACCAACTTCGAACTACCCTGTCTCTGCCCTGCCAATTGTTTTTATATTTTCCCATTTCAGGACAAAAATATAGGCTCGCGCCTCATATACCAAGTTTTCTTATGACGGGGCAAGGAGACGTCAGGGGAATCAGAGAAGCGTGTTTAGCCACCCCTTGTGACCTACTTATTTCTTAAAAACACTTTTTCACCTTTTAATTATCATTGTGATTTTCTGTAATGTTTAATCACGAAGTTGCTGCTATCACTTGAAAGTACAAACATGCAGCTTTCTAGTGATGCCTGTTAATTGATTTTTTTATATTAAATTTGAATGGAAAAGCACTGTATAAACATTTGAAACTTTTAAAAATGACTGTCCTCTCTCACCCTTTCTTGTGTCCATCCCAGGGAGACACCTGGTGAGTGACTTCGAAAGGTTCCCACCTGTATGAGAGGGGTGAGAGGGGTTCTTTAAGCACTGATTTTTCTTGTTTATAATGTATATCAGCACAAGACTTGTTGAAACTCATTACAAAATGACTCTATAAGTAAAAATATGCATATATTGAAAATACCAAGTGCTGTCATCTGATAGTTAATAAGTTACAAATGAAAAATTCTCTTTTCCATCATCTTGTTCCCCTGCAGGAAAGCGTCTGTTAGAACATGGCGGTATGGCTCTTACGTATCCTATTTCATTCACGTACTGTGGGAGCTACTACCTTTTTCAATATAAGCCTTTTATTTTACAATAATTAACGCTAAAACTAGCTACGACCTAATTTAGTAAACAAAAATCATAACGAATACATCAAGAGAACTTTAAACGTATAAATAAAGAATTATGTGTGGAACATCTCTACACAAAGGGGGTGAAGACTGTTAACAGGAATAGCACCGAATCATAGCTTCTCAAGTATAGTTTGAAATTAGGTGCTCGCTGCGCCAGCAAGAGACGTCCGTTTGTATACAGACGCCTGCATACTAATATGTGCGACTTGTGGGCGTGGTTTGCAAAAGTCACACGTCTTTGTATTCTCTGTTTCGACATGTACATGCTAGGTTCCAGCTCCTTCAAGTAACAATAGATTTTTCGGGCACTCCGGCACCGAGCGGAAATGTTACTTCCTCACGTATAAAAGACTAAATATAAGAATCCATATCTTGACATATACTCCATGTGTCTAGTTATGTCTATAAACAGAAAAGTTAGATGGATACTATGCTTTACTGTCCTCTTCCAGACCACCTAGCTTTTGCGTTCACACAAAGACTCTGCTTTGAAACTATTCTTTTTTTTTTTTTTTAACTCTACGTTCTTCCAGAACGAGATACTGAAGCTTGGATTCTCTTCAAAATACATGATACATACGATTAATATTTAAATGAACACTGAATATAC
Organism: Thermobia domestica; assembly: GCF_964235325.1. NCBI lineage: Eukaryota > Metazoa > Arthropoda > Insecta > Zygentoma > Lepismatidae > Thermobia > Thermobia domestica. The sequence continues at coordinate 23,202,228 of NC_137461.1, forward strand.
ATAATTATATGCTTCACCTCACGATAAATAACATAATAATATATATAAACAAATTTAAATCTGATTAATGATTCCACACCTAATCCTTTATTTTAAAAATTAAATGTTAATATAACACGAAAATTTAAATATCCCATATGCAAATAGGGCAAAAAGTTGATATGTAAAATAGGTATATGTATGCACTGTACATACTATCCCCCTTCAGAGAAGATGCAAAGTTATTTATATAAACGTTGCAGATTCTTAAAGGAGTGAATAGTTCGACATAATATTAATGCATAAAAACATAAACACTAGATATAAACAAACACTGAAAATCTAAATACACGAAAAGAGAAGCAAAAATACAGCACTACCTAACAACAATATAGATATATATGTACACAAAGATAATGATCTTTCTCTCGGTCACCTTTTCTGAGGTGCTCGCTCGAGAGGAAGAAGGAAGTTCCTTCAGGTAAACAGCTGACTGCCTTCTTTTTTTTTTTTCCTACTCAGGCTGGCCTGTAGCACCCTGCTGTGCTGTACTTCCACGTTCCACATACTTTTTAAGGTGGAAGGCGTTTCTCTTCATGATATACTCTTTAGTGGCCGGATCTCCCAGCGAGTATACATTCTTATCTGTCTTGGATAAGACAGAATAGGGTCCCGAGTATAAAAATAAGAGTTTCTTGGTTACACCAGAGAAAGCATCTGACTTTGGAAAACAGCGCACCAACACTAAATCGTCAACTTCGAAATGCACAGTTTGGTGACGTTTATCAAAGTGTTTCTTTCTCTCTTGTGCAGATTTCTTTAAGTTCTGGGCCGCTATCTCTGAATAGTATTGTAGGCTCTTGTGTTTCTCTAACTCCGGAACTTCAAATAGTTTAGCGATTTCTTTTGATGGTGACTGTCCGAAATGCACTTCATATGGACTTAGGCCAGTCGACAGATGTACAGAAGCGTTTAAGCATTTCTCTATTTTCTCTAGATGTTTTGGCCATTCACGCTGCTTGTCATGGCACAGTTTACGTAACATTCTCACTGTCGATCGTACCCCTACTTCTGCCATATTCCCTTGCGGATAATATGGTGTACTATAGATGGGTTTTAGGCCTAACTCCATGAGTTCTTTCTTCCACCTGGCACTGGTGAACTGTGTCCCATTATCCGTCAGAACTACCTCCACTGACGGGCACAGTTTAAGGAATTCCTTCAATTTTCTGATTGCAGAATTTGTGGTGGCTTTTCTGCAAGGAAACAGACCAATCAGCTTCGAGAAAGCATCCACACAGACGAGAACGTAGCTGACATTACCTACCCCGACCGGAAGTGGCCCTAGCCAATCGAGACAGATCATGTAGCTGTGTCTGTCAATTAACACAGGATTCAGTGGTCCCGGCTGATAAACATGTGGGGGGGATGCTTTCTGACATGTGCCACATGAAGCTGTAAACTTCCTGATTGCATTTCGCATCTTTGGCCATACAAAATACTCAGATAGCATTGGCACCAGTTTGCTGGCGGACAGATGTCCACGTTCGTCGTGATAATATTCCAATAATGGCTGCACAAGCACTTCCGGTATGCAAATACGTAAGCCATCACGGTCACGCTTGCACAACCGTCCATTGGAGATCAAATACTGATGGTTGCTGCTTTCTATTTTCCCTGACTTGTCTTGTTCTAGTAATTTCTTCTTTATTTCCCCAAACACTGGGTCCGATGACTGCATTTCCGGTAAGATGGCTACCAGTTCCCTAAGTTTTCCGGGGATCTGAGTTAATATGGTCAGTAAGGACTCGTTTATTACTAACTTCTTGTTTTCATCAAATTTCTTCCCAGTGTTGGGCGGGTATCTCGACATGTAATCACTCAGATTTTCTTTCGATGGGACGTACTCAAATTCGAAAGAAAGTACGCTGAGTGCGAGTACCCATCTTACAAGCCTCTGTGAGGTGAGTCTGCACAGCGACAGGAAACGAAGTGATTGATGATCTGAACGGATTTTAAAGAAATTACCCACCAAATAATGCTTGAATTTGTTTACCCCATCAATCACCGCTGCGCACTCACGCTCAGTGATTCCATAATGACGTTCCGCGGAGTTGAAGACTCGTGACGTCATACCAATCACACGAATGTTTCCTTCTTCATCTAATTGATATAAATGCGACGAACAGCTCACATCGGATGCATCGCATTCCAATATTAGCTGCCTGTCGGGGAGTGGTTTCTTCAAAACTACTTTCTGCTGGAATACTTCCCTGATACGGTTGAATGCTTCCTCATGGCACGGAAGCCATTGAAACTTCACTCCCTTCTTTAGTAGTTGGAAAAGCGGAAAGAGTATTTCTGAGTATTGCGTGCTAAATATCCTATAAAATTGGCAATAGCCAATGAAACTACGTAATTCACGTACGTTACGTGGTCTTCTGAATGACATTACTTTTTCCATTTTCTCAGGTGACTTTTCTATGCCCTCAGGCGAAAGTTCATAGCCTAACACACTAATTCTCTGTCTAGCGAATTGACACTTTTTCAGCCGCAGAGTTACCCCACCTGCGCGTAAATTTCCTAGCACCTTATCTAGGTGGCGCATGTGTTCCTCGTACGAAAAGCTGGCAACTATTACGTCATCGACGTAGTGGCCGCTGAACTCCTTACATTCATCTCCGAGGATCGAATCGATCGCACGAACACATGAAGCTAGACTTTGCTTCGTTCCGAAAGGAAGTTTAACAAACACATATGTAATGCCTTCATGAAGAAAACCTAAGTACTTTTGGCTATCTTTATGTACTGGTACTTGCGTAAAACTTTCGACTGCGTCTATCGATGAGATATAACGTCTATCACAAAGGTCTTGAAGCGTACAAAGTGCTGGTATAGGCTGGTCGTATTGACTACGCGTGATCTCTCCCAATTTTCTCCCATCAATACATATGCGTAATTTGCCGTCCTTCTTTGGCACTACTACCAACGGGTTAGTATATGAAGTAGGAAATTTCTTCACTATATTCCACGCCACCCACCGATTTATGGTGTTGGTCACCTGGGTCTTATGCTTCAGTGCATATGGATACATCCTAGCTTTTAGGGGCCTGTCATCTGTGACCTCGATGGTGTGTTCGTAGTTCTTAATGCATCCGGGCTTTTCGTCAAATATCTCTCTATGCTTGTAGAGCACTTCGTATAACTGTCTTTTCTCATCCCCAGTCAATTCGGTATACTTTTCGACATGCTCACGAATCTCTGATGGTGTAGCCTGGGTTCGAACTTTCTTCCACTCTTGGGGCGAGTATACTACATTCGCCAGTTCAGCGGTGGTTGGGAATCTTCCATCATCCAACCTCTTGCGCAGTGTTGTCGACTCCATCTGGCGACATTCTCCTGCATTAAGCAATTCCAGCTGAACGTTAGTATGCGGTCCTCGACTCGACACGCACATACTACTTAGACCGGGATTATATAAATCTACCGTCTCGTCATCGAACTCCCAGGTTAATTTTCTTATTATCAATTCATCTTCTTCAATTTGAATATCTCGAAAAGAAACCTCTGTTCTGTGGGGATGGTTAAGCTGCAACATATTCTCTTCATAATTTAAAATCGCTCTACTTTCTGAAAAGAATTGTGAGCCCAAAATTAGATCTCTGTTCAGCCCTTTCACGATTATTCCAGTTGTGTAATAATCTCTACCATCGATCTCTATCTCCAACATCGCTTGTCCCAAAATCGAGGCTACTGATTTACCAAAAGCTGAAGTAACCCTAATATTGGTGGACTTAATGAAAGCTGGTGGGGGCTTGCGCTCCTTCACGCGTTCCCACAGAGACTGCGACAAAGCGCTGATGGTCGCTCCAGTGTCCAACAATGCCATTATCTTCTCCCCAAACAAAACAATTTCTACTTCCGGCAAAATAATTACATTATTTGAGGGTAAATTCCCAGTACTAGAGTCAAGGAGATCACGAAATATCGCGTTCGTCTCATCAAATTTCTTTCTATCCAAACTAATTCTTTTCCCATCTTTTAACAATAAACAAATTTCAGTTTGGCGAACGTCGGTATTTTCTTCATGGGCAAAGTGTTTTTTACTAATTATTTCATCACACTTCTTACAATTATCAATCTCTACAATTTCTACATTATTTTCAACTTCCTTAACTGTTGTTTCACAGTTTTCGCTATGTGTGTCATATAATATATTTCTATTACGCACGTCCTCAGAATTTACATTTGCAAGCTCAGAAGGTATATTCAGACAATACTCTTCCCTAACGCTTTTCTGAAGAGGTGCGAGGAAATCTCAGTTTCTCGCATTGTTCGGGCTGTTAGATCTCGAATGGCCACGAGATGGCTGAGATCTCGACTGCTGACCAGCCCTTTGCTCTTCTACATGCAGTTCATTGATCTCCTGCGCATAGTCACTTCTATTTCCTGTGTTGTTGTTGTAGTTCCGACCTACATTCCGGCCACGCCTCTGACCTCTACGACCACCGTTAGCTCCCCTAGACGCCCTGCTGTCTCGACGCTGCATACCGCTGCCGCGCTGTTGCCAACTTTCTCCTTCTCTCTCATTATTGTCAGCATTACGCGGTGTGCCTCTGCTACCCCTCTGTTGATAAGGCCCATTATTCCTATGTTGCCTTCTGTTTACTCGTGAGGGATTACTCGGCCTATTGTTTCTCGGAGGAGGGGGTGACTGCCTTCTCTCCCCTTCTTCAACTGCCAACATGTTAATTCCCCTCCTGCTGTTACTACTCGGGGGCTGATACGTACTCTGGAGTTCACCAACGATTCCCAGTAACTCCTCAATAGTACGTGGCTTCGAGGATACAATGCAGCGGTAAATGGAAAATGGAAGCTGCCGTGGAAGGACTTTAAGTAGAACCTGTTGTGGTAAGGGTGGGTCCAATATGCTGTTCGTATGGAGCAGCTCTAGCAAATACTCAGTCGGTTTTTTGTTTCCTCGTGTCTCGAAACGAGATGTCAATATTGAAGCACGAAGGTTAGCTAGTTTCTCCTCGCTAAGGTAGGTCTCGCGAAATTGAGTAACTAGTTCTTGGTAAGTTCTGCACTTCACTGACGTCACCTGATACCATCTACGCGAGATGCCCTTGAAACATCTCGTGGTGAAGGCTAAACGTCGCTCTTCTGGTACGCCAGTGAGCTCAAAATAACTGTCTAATTCTAACAGGAAGTTATGCGCTTGGACTTCGGTCTCAGAGCCATCAAACGAAGGAAGAGGCAAATCGCGATGCAGAAACCCTAAAGCTGACGCAATCTGGCACGGCTGTGGTCCTGGGTTCGTTGGGAAGGCAGTGTGTTCACTCGAGCTCTCCTGTCTCGAAATTTCCGACGTCTGTCTCGCGTTACTTGGACCGGCTACAGGAGACTCGGCTCTCGTATTCGAGACAGAGGCTGAGACATTCTCGTCACTACTTCTCTCCCTGACAGAATCACGCAACAGTTCTAACTGTTCTTCCCAGCGTAACTCGGCCCGTCTCAGCTTGGACTGCAGCTGGCCTACAGAGCTCTCCACACCATCTAGTCTGCCTGTCAAATTTCCAACATGTTCTTTTACGCCCTGCACTTGATTGTTTACTTCAGTGACGTGTTCACCTACTTTCTCTACTTCACTATTCAAATAGTTTACTTCGCGATCTACCTTCGCGAGGTCTGAACTAAGAGCTTCTGTCACTTCTTCAATTCTATTTCCCGCATTTATCTCTAACTGACGAACTCGTTCATCCGTCTCCTGAATCGAGTCCTTCAGCTCTTGACAGGACGCAGTGATTCTCGTGTCCAGGTTGCCCGCAGTAGAAGTAATCTTAGCCTCGAGTTCCTGGACATTTTGCATTAACTCTTGCCTTATACTAACTGTTATTTCCTTCTCTACGGTTTCTAATCTTTCTAATAGTTTCTGGCTAGCCTGCTCCTGTCTCCGTTCCTGTTGCTCCAATTTCCTAGCTATCTCCTCTTGTCTTCGTTCCTGATTGCCTAATTGGCCTGTAATTTCCTGCATTGATTTCTCATATTTTCCCGAGATCTCCTGCATAGCTCTTTCTTGTTTCTTCTCCTGACTTTCTAGCTTCTCTGAAATTCCCTTCAACATTGTCATTAGTGACATGAGACACGGGTCGGTCGTGTTACCTGTGACTTGCGCGGAGGTACTCGGAACAGGTTCCCTTACATGCTCCGGTTCAGTGATCCTAACATCGTTCTCAGTGTGTACAACTACTGCTTCTACAACCTGCCCTGGAGAAGTCTGGGCAGTGTCAACGCGATCTTCGGAAAGTGATTCTAAATTTTCACCAAACTCTCCTAGCTGGTTAAAATTTTCACCCGCGAACTCTTCCATTTTTCTAGTTTGACTTCGCGTCAATACCATCAAAACACAAACAAAGATTTCGAAACTCTAAGTGTCCTAACTGCTCTAAATAATTGAATTGGATCCCCCTTCAAAATTGTAAACAAATCATATAACTTTCTTAATTGCACACAAAAACAATAAATGCAAGAAAAAAAAACAACAAAATAAACACATTAAATTCTCTTGATGTCTCTGCGCGTCAAAACTGTAAATAAAATCAAACTGATCCGCGGAAGGCTTATATTGACGGCATGAACATTGTGGGTAATCCCTTTGGTTGCTTGTGGCTTCATTTAAAGCAATATCCATAGAAAGAAAAACAAAATGAAGTTACTTTTACACGCCACCAAGCTTCTTAGCAAAAAAAAGATACAAAGGGGAATAAAATTTCACCTGGAGTGAACGGGCCCCACGCGCCGGGAATGCCACGTTTTGTGGGGGTGCAGAGGAGGTATCTGAGGAGGGATATGAGAAGTGGGGAAAATGACTATAATTAATTAATATTAATAAGATGGCTGAAGGCCCAGACATAGATACCTCTTACAGATTAGTTGGTGAAATATAAGAATCCATATCTTGACATATACTCCATGTGTCTAGTTATGTCTATAAACAGAAAAGTTAGATGGATACTATGCTTTACTGTCCTCTTCCAGACCACCTAGCTTTTGCGTTCACACAAAGACTCTGCTTTGAAACTATTCTTTTTTTTTTTTTTTTTAACTCTACGTTCTTCCAGAACGAGATACTGAAGCTTGGATTCTCTTCAAAATACATGATACATACGATTAATATTTAAATGAACACTGAATATACATAATTATATGCTTCACCTCACGATAAATAACATAATAATATATATAAACAAATTTAAATCTGATTAATGATTCCACACCTAATCCTTTATTTTAAAAATTAAATGTTAATATAACACGAAAATTTAAATATCCCATATGCAAATAGGGCAAAAAGTTGATATGTAAAATAGGTATATGTATGCACTGTACAACTCCTACCGAGAATCGAACTCGTATCTTCGTGTGAAAGGCTAAAACGCAAAACTTGCAGCCATAAGAGAGAGAGCTGTGATGATTAATGATTAATTCAACAGTGACCACTAATAGCATGTATTTCAATTGACTATGGCCATTTTAAGTTCCTGTTTAACAGTAACTTGACTAACTTGTTTAAAATATTGTAGACACAGCTTCTTTCTGTGCTTGTTTGAATCAGTACATGAAAACTTTGTGAATAATAACGAATAGAATTCTACCGCATGAGCTTACTTTTCTTTGGTCTTAATGTAGCGTTCCGTGCAATAAATCGAAATTAGTTTTATTTATTTATTTATTTATTATTATTCTCTCTTTCAACAGTAAGAAATTAATTCAGCAATTATTTTGCATGTTTTGGAATGAGATTGTGACACTCTTTAAGAATTACTTCCCTGCATGGTATCGCGCAGTCGTAGTCAGTGTTATACATTCGTATAAAAATTACTGTATTAAAAAAATATTGGGGCTGATCAGTGGTGCAATCTGTCCTTGCATATTATGCTTTTGAAACTTCCTAAAATTGTCTATCAATTGAAAAGTGAATAAATTGCCATTTTATAAAAAATCATGCTATATTTCAGATAATTATTGGCCATTAATCAGCACCGCTTACAGATTCGCTCTTTATATATTGATTTTTCTTGATCAGTGTATATTTTATAAAAAGCTGTCGTGTGTGTGTCTATAATTGAAGTTCCTTATTTCCCTGTGTAGCCCATGTTACCAGTGACTGCCTCCTGCGTAATATGTGGCTTGGATGGCTGGGGACATGAACCAGTGATTCCGATACAAAAATCAAACCGTGAAGTTCCCAGTTCACTGATGGAGTGCAGCGTGTGCTATGAAATAATACACCCTGATTGTTTACGGAAACAGGTACGGTCACCATTGCCTGCTTGCTTACGTGTTCTGTCCAATACTTGAAAATATTCAGAGTTGAAAAGGGGAAAGGGATTCGTATCGATTATTTTGTAGGAACAATAATGGTACCATTTAATCATTTTTCTTAGGAATTGTCCGATGAATAGGAACGTAAGCTCACTTTACAATGTGCAGATAGGTAATGAACTACTTTTGTAGTAAACATTGGATAGAAAGTAGCAGAAAAAGATGGTCACAGCGCACTAGCATATAAGGTTATTCAGTTCTTGTTTGGTTGCAGATTTCAGCTGTAGTAGACAATAGTAATAACAGAGAAAAATCATATTTAAAGTTGTACTTATTTTGTGTCTGTTGTAATCTGAGAAGTACAGTGAAATACAGAGTCCGCCAGAAAAATGTATACACTTTTTGTCATCCTGTATTAGGATACTAGCATTGACAATTGTTCTGAAATTTAAGTATGTTGTAGTATGGTTTTCCGCTCAACAGATGTCGGTATTGTCAGCACAATTAATGAGATAAAAAAAATGGCAGGAACACGCTTGACTTTCGAGCAGTTTTAAGTACGTTTTAAAGTGTTTTATCAGGTTTGTGAATGCCATCGAAGTTCAGCGTCAGTGGAGAGAGAGAGTTTGATACTGAATTACCAACCCGCCTAACAATCGAACGTCAAGCGTGCTCCTGCCATTTTCTTATCTCACTAACCTTGCGGACAATACTGACATCTGTTGGTCGAAAAACTATACAACATACTCAAATTTCAGAAATATTGTCAATGCTAGTATCCTGATACAGGATCACAGAGTGTATACATTTTTCTGGCGGACTCTGTAGTGTTATATACTTATGTTGTAGTAATTGTAGAGTATAGAGTAATTGGTAAACATTCTGTAATTGTTCACTGCGTCTTAATATCTAATATACTTTTAACCGTACTGTTTCAGTGTTCCCCATATACCTTCCTCAACAGATCTAGACAACTCATATATAGTTCATTTTACTTCTTAGAATTTCGTCTCTCACTATTCCCTGTGCACAGTAAACAACGATGAGATTAAAGACTTCATAATATGATAATCGAAATTCCTTGCACTTGAGTCTTCCTCTTTTAAAAGTTATCGTGCTATCATATATATATACAGGGTGGTATGTAACTCCACCGAAAAACTTTTGGAGGTGGTTCCTTATACGAAATGAAAGAAAAAAACTTCTAATAAACATGGGTCGAAAAACGTCTCCTTTCAGAGTTATGAACTACCGAAAATTCGAAATATCACGTTCCAAAACATCCTGGCTTAGAAACTATAGGGCCTATCCAAAGCGGTTTAAGGAATTGCACAGGAAGTGGTATACGCTCTATCTAAATATTCATGTTTCAGAATTCACCGGTACCAGCGAAACAAACGCATCATTAGTACTTAAAGGAGTATCCCTATACTTCAACTTCCTTTTCACAGTTCCTTTCACCGATAACGGAAGATGGTAAAACATGGATATTTAGATAGAGAACATGCTAGTTCCTTTGTAATTCCTTAAACCGCTTGGGATAGGACCTATAGTTTCTAAGTTAGGGAGTTTTGAGAAATGATTTTTCGAATTTTCAATGGATCATAACTTGAAAGGAGGCATTTTTCGGCCCGTGTTTATTAGAACGTTTTCCTTTCATTTCATATAAGGAATCGCGTCCCAAAATTGGTCGGTGGAGTTACCTACCACCCTGTATATATATACACGCAAGAGCCACTTTCTGAACAAGATGTGATAACGTTAAATTCTCATTGAACTTATACGAGGCGTGTCCAGAATGTAAGTACCGTTTTGGAAAAAAAAAAAAAAAAAGGTTTGCTCAAGGCAAATTTATTTTTACATAAAAGAGCACACAAACTATTTTGCAACATAGTTTCGACCAATGTTCAAAGCGCTTACCTCCGAGCTCGCGCTTCAGGTGAAGGAACAAGTGGTAGACGGCGCCAAGTCGGGGCTGTACGGCGGGTGGTCATACTGCTCCCAACCGAACTGTCGGTGGCACCAGCAGTATGATGAGGATTATTATGGAGCAACACAACTCTCTTTTACTGAGCATTGCTCTCCTTTTGTTTTGGATTGCTCCACGCCGAAAGTTTCTCAGTTTCATAGTATCGTTCTGCATTGATGGTTTCACCCTTGGTTACATAATTGCCGGAATATTTCGTCGAGGAAGATTTGACCATTGGTGGAAACTGTCGAAACATAGTTTAAGGTGTGCTCTTTCATGAAAAATTAATTTGGCTTGAACAAACTTACATATATATATATATATATATATATATATATATATATATATATATATAACGGTACTTACTTCTTTCCGGACACGCCTCGCATTTTGTCGTGGAATGATTCAAGACTTAACCAACTGATAATGAAGTAGCACTAAAACTGTGATACTTTTAAAGTTATTTCGGTTTGTTGCATTGATGAAAAATCTTTCTTCAGTTGTTTGTTATCAGTCTCCTCGTAGTTTGTTGAAGTTTGGGTAAATCTTGGTATAATTTTGTATTTGTTTTTGTTACATTTGTATGCATTAATTGTAAGAGTTTTACTTTAAGTAATGATTTTACTTTATTCAACTGCATAAGTTTGGTGTATTGGTTACTGTACCCCAATGTGTCTGCGAAAATTTATATTGTGCATTTTGTTATGTAATTTCCCGTAAATTTACATAATACAGGATGCGAAAGAGTGTCACTGTCAACGGAAGAGTATAAAGTATGGAGATTAAAATTTCTAATAAATATGGATTATAAAATGTTTCCTTTAGAGCTCTCAGCTCCTAAGAACTCGAAAAATCAGAAATGCTCTAGCTTGAAAAGTATGGGCTAGAAATAGAGACTAGTACACATTCTATCTAAACACCAGTGTTCGCAAATCGTATACCGTACTTATTGTTTCTTTCAGAATTAAAGATCCCTGACGTTAGGTTGATCTTTGGTGAGTTACTTATCAATTCAGATCTGTGTAAGGAGAGACCAAGTGTGAAGAAAGAAAGAAAAAAATGGCAATCCAAAATATAGCATTTTAATGATACAATTTTAAAATAAAGTATATCTCACGCTTTTATTAACCTTTTCAAAACATATTAGGAGTAGGTTGAAACCATTATTTCAATAGTAAAAGCTTCCGATTAACAATTGGCATATATATATATATATATAAAAAAGGATACAGTAGCATATGAAAGGATGAAGCAATGAGATATCAGCCTGGGAATGTTCAACTGTCAGCATCTTATTTCCTTCAATGTAGTGTTAGCATTACACAGTCCCGTTTCTCTTGGGATGTAGTGAGGCAAAACTCTTTTGAGTTTCAATACATTGGGGGCACAAGTAAATCCTACGCTGGCCACTGTCTTTCTCATAAAGTAAGGTGAGCCGAGTGTGAAGAGATATCTTGCCAGTTGAGGAGAGGTTTGTCCTACTATTAAATGGATGGGTTACAAGAGCAACCTTAATTTGAGTTGGGCAGAGCTGGAATTGTAGCTTATACGTAGTTTCAGGGAATTCCTAGATTGTAGATTGGATTCTGTAAGTTTGCAGTTATATCATCGGATTCATATTTTCGGATATCGGATCCCTCCTGGTACCGTAGGAAGGTGTAATCTTGCCTTAAGACTCTTCGCTGCCAACATTGAAGATGCTAGCAGAGTCTCATTTCGCTGGAGGACCTCCTTCCGTCAGTAGGTGGCTTTGGGTACAGGTCAATACTGAATCACAATATGTAAACAGTTATGTTTAAAAAATAAGGCGTTTGGAATGCACAATAATCGATCGTTGTCGACAGTAATCATTAATTCAATTCAACGCTATTGTATTGTAGAGATGTTTTAGTACGGTTATTGCGAGAATGAATGGAAATTCCAGTGATTGAAAAATACACTTCTGCATATTTATCATTTTAATTATGCATGGAAGAGAAGTCTTAATATGGTTTTGGAATAAGATTAGAAAATAATAGAATATAAAGTTATCATCACTTATATAAGATTACTAATGTTGTTATAATTACTCATCTTTATTATCTCAGTATTACATGTAACTATGTATTTTGTAGTGTCCCGACGTAGAGGGTGTAGTAAATGAGGATCTTCCTAACAGCTGGGAATGTGCGAAGTGTTGTAAAGAAGGGAAGAACGTTGAGTATAAGGTTAGTTTCCAATATGTATTATTCCATTCTATGTAAACCGTTTACATTAAAAATATATATAAATATTGCTGAAACATTCGTAGGTGAGCACAGAAGTTTTAATTTCAAAATCATTCATTTTCATTAATAATCCGTCTCTTTTAGTTAAAAGGACTTTATCGTAGAACGTTAAACGCTGAAATGTTTCATTTCATATTCAGCATAGATATCAGTATATATCATGAACGGCTTATTACTAGTAACACAATATTTCAGTGTCAGCGGAAACTTTAGGAAATACCCTCGTATATTCTCAATATTTTTCTGTTTTGCTTGTCAGTTTTCATCCTTCATTGAATTTTGTTTTGAACCTCAATTAATTAATATCAAATTAATTATTTGAAGATAGGAGCCATCTTTATTTAGGTGTTTACCATTTGTAACATCAAAAACTTCTTAACCTATGCTTCTTTTGTAGAGTTCCGCAGAAAGCAACAGTTATAACTATAACAGTTACATTACAACATTAGTGTAATTTTATTTTGAATAATATGTGTTCTTTGCGTCGGATTTCCTGTTACCCCATTGTTTGGTTTGTCTTTTGTTATTGAGGGGGCCGCGGTGGCTCAGTGGTAGAGCGTTCACCTCTGGTGCTTGAGGTCCCGGGTTCGATCCCAGACCCCGCCAAGTGGACTTTGTGGTGGACAAACACCGTGCGCGTGGGTTTTCTCGGGGTTCTCCCGTTTCCTCCCACTTTCTTCATTCCACCATTTCATTCATTACTCATCATCACAGTCTCCTTTAGCCTAACCGGCATAACCGTGGGACGTAAAACTGAAAGATTTCATTTCATTTTTTTCATTTCTTTTGTTATTGAGTTACCTCCAAACAATACGCAAAAATGATGGGAAACATAGTGGAGGCCATTTTAATATTTTTCTCTGCTTAGAACTGCTGTGAATTCTTACAGTATCAATAAGTCAGATTCAAGACAAAGGATAAATAGTTTTAAGTACTAATATTAAGTTTCTTAACGAGTATATATATTGTAGCTTGTGTTCTATACATATACATTTTAATAGCTTGTGTTGCTTTATAGCCCCGTCACTTCCGTGCGAGACAAAAATCGTCGGATATACGACGGATGTCAGTCAGTAGTGATACAAGTAGTATGATGGATACCAAAGAAGGGATCAAGACTGAAGGAATTGAGGTAAGGTTTAGAAAGAGAAAGCATGGTATGCTTTTTTTCTGTCACTGCTAATGGTAACTAATTTTTATTTAGTGTGTACAAGTCGTCTCCAACGAGTATTTGTTTCATCGTTTAGCCATGATCATTTCCTGTTTCATCCCTTTACGTTGCTTATGTTTTGTACCTCACGCCGCCTGCCATGTATTTCATAATTGCCCTTTCTGCTTTGGTTAAGAACATTCCTTATGATGTAATCTTTTATTGATTTATCGCACTCGTAAAATGTTCGTCCTTGCCGAGGTTTCCTGTTATATAATAAAAGAATATCATACTTAAGAGTAATATTCAAGGGAATGACCTTATTGGGATTAATTTTGTATAATAGTGTTTTTGGAAAAAAAAGTATTTTAAATATGTTAACTTATATTATCATTTTTAAAATCTATTTTTTAGACTTAATATTCAATTTAAAAACAATTATTCCATGTTGTACTTGGAAAGTAGCTCAGCTGTGCTGAGAAACCGTAAGAATAAGTAACTTTACACAACTGAGAACAAATAGCTAATCTATTATGTGAGAGATTGGGAAGAACCATACGCAAAATTTTTATGGAAAATTTTGTTCTGTTGTGATTTGAGCTTTTCTTTCAGCTAAACTAAATTACAAAAAACTCGTGAATAGATCCCTTCTCATCTGATTTTAATTGTCATGTACTCAAAATCCTCATGTTCCCAGTGAGCCAGTGACAATGAGTAGAATTTACAGATTGTTTAGAGCCCGATATTGGATGCCTGTTGTATACCAGTATAAACACATTGTAAAACTTTAACGCTGAGATCATGCGAGTGGAATACTTGCAATATTGTTTGAATCTGCTGTTTCTTTTATGGCCAGTGAGAAATCCTAAATAATATCATTGTAGCTACCATAAAAGTGCTGTTCAGCCGTCCATGGAAGCTCAGTAGAGTTGAGCTAGCAGTCACCTAGGTAAGGATATTATAACGTCCATACGTCGTTAATTGAAGACTTCATAGCCACTCATATATAAGAAAATATTATTTATCAATGTTTCCATTGACCTGCAAAACCTGAATACAAGTGATTTCATAAATAAATAAATAAAAAGTCAGAGAATTTAAAGTACAGATTTGTGTTTCTCAGAACGCATTTCTCACTTTATGCTTTGCCCGGATTATAAAATAAATTACCTCGTTTTGCAAAATTTCTTTACCTACACACACGGTATGTACTTGCTTGCACATGCATAATAGAGAGGAACCCGTAATGGGGACGATATAGTTGCTTTTTTACATTATATATTGAACAGAAAATTTGAAAATCGTAATCTGGAAAAACTGGAAAAGTCGATGAATTTGTTCTTGCCAAATGAACGGGAACTTCGTTTCTTAACATATCTAGTAAGAGTTAATTCAATCTATTGTAATTAACATTACAAATTAATAATATGTACTGTTCCTTAGCATATCTGGTAAGAATGAATTGACTCTATTGTAATTGACATTTACAAATGAGTAATTGATAACCAATTGTCTCCTTTCACTCACAGGTTGATAGTGATGTAACAAGTGATGGGTTCGGTCGACCGACGACACCAATCGTATCTCGAGAGAAGCATAAACATGGGAGGGACGACGAGAGTGGAGAACATCCGGAGAAGAGGCTAAAACTAGAAATAAAACAGGAGGACCAACGGGACGTGAACTCGATGCACAGCGAGGTGAGATAGAAGAAAATTTTTAAATTGTGAGATAATGCGAAATATTGACTTGGGTTCACATACATAGCACAGACGATTCATAAATATTGAGAATTCAGGGTGTCTACTGATACTGGAAATACTTGAATTATACTAGAATTTAATTTGGATACTGGAAATACTGGAAGTTTGATCCACATACTGGAAAAATCATGAAACTGGTAATTTGTCAACAATACTTTTTAAATTTGTTTTAATAGTCTTAGAAACAATATTCTATTCATTGAGATTGTAAATTTTTCCAAAGCAAGAGTTGTATACGTTTTGTAATTAAACAGTTAAAGCAATGGGTGGAGTAAAGGGCTGTGAGGGGAGTTGGGAGACCCTTTAAAAATGTTAAAAAATAAATGTTGTATTAAAAAAAAATAAAGGTTAACTAAATTTGTTAAAAATAAAGTATTCTTTTGATGGTAAAACAATTACAAACCTGAAATCAAGAATGTGATTATTCCCAAAGAACTTTTAAAAAATCATTGTATTAGGTACAGGAATTTTGCTGATAGTTATACTGAATATACTGAAATATTGAAAATGAAACTCAGTAGATCCCTGGAATTCTTGGTAACTGTCCAAGTTATTGTTGAAAATTTACAGAAACAAATCTATTCTACGAGGAATGACCAGAAAGTAAGGTTACATTCTTCATAATATATACAGTATTACATAACTATACAGTAAAACGTGTATATATTATTTCATACAACCAATACAGCCAGCAGATAGTACATACATTAGATTATTTTTCGACATAATCTTGATACCGGTTGAGGCACTTTGTCGCATCGTGGGATGAGTTTGGATATTTCCTCTTGGTACAACTTCAGTCCTGGCGTGTTCAGTCATGTTGTCACGAAGTGTTTCACTTCCTCGTCTGAAGCGAAGCGACGGCCTGCTAGATGCTCTTTGAAGGGCGGGAACAGGTGAATGTTACTTGGAGCGAGGTTCGGGCTGTAGAGAGGGTAGTCTATGATGTCTCAGTGAAACTGCTTCAATAGCGTGGTGGTTGGCAACTGCGTTCCTCGTGGGCGACATCTTCTCTACCAGCCGCAAACTTTTGATACCATTTCTGCGACATGCTGACAAAATACTACAGTCTCTCCATCAACCTCTACCAGCTGCCGGTGAATTTCAGCCGCGGTTACATGTTTCGCCCACAGAAATCGAATGACTAAGCGGACTTCTTCGCGAGACTAGTATTCTAAAACGAGTCGCCATTTGTTTACCTGCAACTAGTGCCATGGTAGTGAGTGGCAGAAACTCTGCAAAGTTGCCAACTCCATGTATTACACTTACCGCACATTCTTCTGTAACAGATGAAATTCCAGAAATATGAGCCTTGTAATCTTAGTTTCTGATCCTCCCTCGTACTTAATGGATGCCATATGATATGTATGCAGTGAAGTTACTGTAAACCAGAAGTTAACAACTTAAAATGTGGGCACAGTACTTCAGTAGAAGAATGCTTACCTCTGGTGCAAAGGTTCCTGGTTCGGTCCCAGGCCGTGTGTGTCGTGTTTGTGAATGTGTCTGTGTGGTGAGCAATATCGTGTCCGTGGATTTTCTCAGAGTTATCCCGCACACTCATCCCACTAATTTATTTTATAATTGTTTACTTTCTTTAATTATCCGTCTAGTTTAGCCTAGAAGGATATAACCGTGGGACATAAAACGAAAGTTCATTTCATTTCCATAACAATACTAATAATAATAATCATCGGTGTTTTATCTAACCAGAGAAGGGTCTGAATGGTGCACTCGAGTTGCCGAACAACATGTATCAGACATGAAAGAGGGTGTGAAAACTATGTACATATGCAAATTTATAGCGGCTTAGGGCAACATGGAAAAGCAGGAGAGCCGGAAGAAATATGGCCGACCGTAGGGCCAGCAACACAGAAAGCTAAGGAATCACACGTTCTACTGTGAATGGCTACAGAAATTAAGGTCAAGTGTTTAATGGTAGATGCATGATAAGATCTTCTATATCTGTAATTAACATCCTGGCTGCCATATTCAGTGGCCATCTTGAATTCAGATTCACAATGTAAAAGAGAAAGTGGGTCATGTGGCATATGAAATAGCACTGAAATTTTACCAGGCATTCATTGGTATTAACGATTTTGTAGTAACTTCATTGTGAGTTGAGAAGTATCATGCAAGAAAATCGTGAGGAGATATTTGAATAAACTGCGGAGTAATCTGTCCGAATAGTATTGGCAAATGATGCACATTTAGAAAAAGATTACAAAGAGCATTTGCACGTGCAAAGAGCTGGTAATATTGCAGTGTAAAAGATGGATAGTTTTTTTGACGTTAAAACACCAGACACAAATGAGAGCTGCGGATTACAGGTACAATTATGACGTGGTTCTAAAAGAAAATAATAAATATCATTACATAAGAAATATATATATTCGTAAAGGTACATAGGAATCTATGAAGTACAGTTGATGTGAACAGGATCTATGAGAGTGTGATGAAAACACAAGAGCTGTTCTCACCTGCCAGGCTATCATGTATCTCTAAAGTTTGATATTGTTCGACCACTGTATATTCACTAATAACTACATTTCAGATCTTCTTCACAGGGATTATTGTTGCACGTCCCAAATTCACGCACTAATAATGACACAACTACATTGAGATTCATATTAATGCCCACAAGAAGAAATAACTTTTCCATATGATGAATTAGAATATACCTTGTCATTTTCTAGCACTTCGTCAACAGTGGCTCACCGACCAAGGGCACATTTACCTTCCTACCAACCACTCTATCTTACTTCACTACTTCACTGATAACGCAGATACTAACTAATGATCTTTCTCGCGTATTTTTTGTCTGCAAACTGGACACACAGTAGGTGGCACGGACTTATCTTGGTCTCTTCTTTCTCTGTCGTCAATGACTATCTTTCCCTTACTTACAACTATTCTGCATGTCAACACACTTTTCCTTTGGTCTGTATACAAACCAGAGTTCTCCAAGCTCTAGCTTTTGTGTGATACTAGTGAGTCTATATCACACAGTCTGTATGCGTCCTTCTTGCATGTTACTTCACTCACAACAGTTACTACTGAATAGTTAACACCAATGCATTCCTGGTAAAATTTCATATGCCACATGACCCACTTTCTCTTATATACTGTGAATCCAAATTCAAGATGGCCACTTTCAGTATGGTGACCATGAAGTTAATTACATATAGCAGATTTTATGTATCTACTAAATAGCAAATTTTATGTATCTGCTAAATGAATCTAATCATTTATCCTCATTTCTGTGGCCATTCACGCGCGGAACAAGTGATTCTTTAGCTTTCTTTGTTGCTGGGCCATACGGTCGGCCATATTTCTTTCGGCTCTCTTGCTTTTCCATGTTGCCCTCAGCCGCTATATATTTCAATATGAACATAGATTCACACTCTCTTTCATATCTGATACATATCGTTCGGCAACTCGAGTGCCCTATTTGGGCCCTTCCCTGGTAAGTGTTTAGTTACTTTTGCTGTCCACTATAAATAAAATATATTAAATCTTTCAGATCATTTTAAAGATTTACACGATGTAAAAAGATCTCAGTGTTGCACAAAACCGATATTAATGTAGAAATACAAGTAATTTAAGATCTCATTTACTCTATTTTTAGTGAATTTGTTTCGACGAAAAAAATAGGAGTTAAAGGAACAGTCTAATGGTGTAAATAATGAAAATAGTGTTGTACACTTGATAGGTGATTGTAAATACCTGTAGGAAGACTAGGTATATATTGTTGGAAAGAACTTGTATATTAAATTGTGTGGTTGTCTTAAAGTTTACCTATTAATTTATTGTACCTAATCATCTTCCCTTCAAAAAAGAATTCCGAATGAATCTGAATTATAATCAAATTTGATTATGTATGGAATGGAATATACGTGTTCTTTACTATATCTGTACAATTTTTCTGTTTTTCCAGCGCTCACCATGGGACAGAGAAGGTACACCACCAGGGAAACGTAAACGCACTGCTCTTGATGACCGACCTCCAACTCCAGGTCCCGGCTTCGAGTCTGTGCGTAAAGAGACTAAATCTCCTTTACCAAAGCAGGAAGCATCAGAAGGCGAGGCATCAAGCGGATTCAACGGTCAACGCGAAGCTGTTCATGGACTAGCGAGCGCTTCCAAAAGCGTCGGATATGTGCGCTGTCACCCTGGCGGCGAGAATGGGAACTCTAATATGGGCCACAGTCTCCACCATACAAGTGGCAACGATGCCTTAAACAACAATGGCGACAGTAACAGTTCTAGTTTCAGGAGGAACGGAGCTTCGAGTCGTGGTTCGGGTAAAATCCCATTTCGGACACAATTGGCGTATCAGTTATCAGGAAACTCGACGAAGCCGTTGAAAAAGCCTAGCTATGTAGTGCGACCAGCTCCCCTTTTGGACGACCCCGACGACAGGCTGAAAATGAACAGCAGACTGTCAAAACGAACGGAACGGATAGGACCAACAATATATCCGTTGGAAAAGGCGATCATGATCCATGTATTCAAGTATCTTAGTGTTAGTGATTTGTGCCGGTGTATGTTAGTGTGTCGTGCGTGGAATCGATGGTCGATTGATCCTTGTCTGTGGAAACGAATCGATCTATCGCATCGAAAAATCACTGTCAATCACTTGACAGGTATCGTTCGACGACAGCCAGAGAAGCTTGTCTTGGATTGGACTAACATCGGAAAGAAGCAGTTGGGGTGGGTGATCGCAAGGCTACCACAACTGCGGGAACTGTCGTTGCAAGGATGCTCGTGGACGAATGTTAGTGCAATGAGAACTTGTAATTGTCCCATGTTGATAGTTCTAGATTTAAGTTTTGTAGAAGGACTCAACGATTCTAGTCTGCGCGAAATCTTGTCGCCACCTTCCGATTCTCAACCAGGCTTAGTGGATAGTAAATCCCGGCTGAAAAATTTACGAGAGTTGCGATTGGCCGGATGCGATATCTCTGATGTGGCTCTTCGGTACATCACACAGTTCTTGAAAAATCTGGTGAAGTTAAACATCAGCTCCTGCTATAAAGTGACGGACGCTGGGATTGCACAGCTGGCTATGTCCGGTGCACCGACCGTGGACACACTACAGGTTCTGGATATTTCCGGTTGTCGCTTAGTAACAGAAGGCAGTTTAGAACATCTTCGCAGATGTACTAATCTGACGAGACTCGATTGTAGACATACGCCGCAAGTGTCCACTTCCGCCATTATGAAGTTCGTCTCCAAAAGCCGACATAATTTGACCGTGTTGGATGGGAAGTTAATTGATAGAAAAGTATGAAAGAGTCGAAGTTAGCTGTGTTTGACTGCATTAAGTTACAGATTATGCAGGCGCCGTGTTAAACAAAATGTTCCTGCAGCAGATAATATTTTTCGGAATACCATAACCACCATCGTTTCGCACTGTTCTGTAAAATCATATTTCCAATCATGTATTTGTGATGTTACATGATATCGTACAGCATATGGCTACGTATAGTGAAGATACGTACACTTCTTGTTTTTTCTATGATACTTTTGTATAAAGTATACTTGAATTAGGGTTAGTTGTTACAGCAACACTTGACGAGACTATACTAATTCTCCTAATTCCTATTTCGTACTATTAAAAAAAAACTTTTTATCAAATAGATGTTTTGTTAAAGAAATACAATTGTGTATATATACATATGCGACTGGAACCCCCCCCCCCCACACTGATGAACGTAGTTACCGATATGTAGATAAATATTTTTTTCTTTTTATAAAAGAAATATAGCTATTGTCGTATTTTTTCTTGTGTCACTAAGTGATTTTTTAAAAAAAGAAAGTTTTATTTACAACTAAATAGTGTTGATTAGTTTAAATACAGAACTGGAATTTAAAGAAAGAAAAAAAAAATGTTCAGTGTGTATTTGATGTGAAATACTAACTCCATAGTGAGTTTCTAAAGAAAATATATACATATAAACAAATAGATGAGCGGAAAATTTGACTAAAATAAGTTCCTTGTTTGTAATTAAAAATTATAATTAATTGGTTTTAATTAAGTCATTTGAAAGAAGTGTTAGTGAAGAGAGAGAATGTGTAAAAAATTTAGATCATGAATTTATAAAATATATGCAGTATTTCCTTCTTGGATAGCGTACGTAGAAAATGACCCATTAATTAAAAAACGAAAAGTGGTTTTCACTTTATTATGTAATGTATGCAAGTGCAATTAATTCCTGTTAGTCAGTTGAGTTGTCTTAATTGAAGTTTATAACTATTTTGTATAATTATTATATTATTTGCATTTATTTATAAATGCAGTAATTCAGTCTCTTAAGTATAAAAAAAAAAAATATGTTGTATAAATGTGTATATTTATGTCGTATCAATTATGACATTACATATATATATATATTATATATAAAATGAATGTATGTTCTATTTTCTTCCATTACTTTTGATTTATTGTAATGAAACTGTAGAAAAATGGTCTTAATTTATTTTGTTACCAACCTTTTTTTCTTTGAGCGATGATAGGAGAGAAAAAAGTATAATCGTGAAAGAAACTGAATTGGAAATTTCAGTGGATTTAGATGTTTCATATCATTGACATGCCGAAAAGTGCAGTTCGGATATCCAGGGCTCATATTGATATTGAAAGTCAGGAAAGAGCATGGAAAGTCAGGGAAATTGCCTTGTTTCACAGAAGTCATGGAAAATACAATCAGGTTTCGCGAAAATCCTTGGTGTGTTCCTATTCGAGCAATGTTAACAAGCAATACAGGCGCTTACAGAAGATATTGTAAAGTTGTGCTTAATGGAGGTAGGTAAAGCAAATTATACACACGGGAATCATTTTTTTTCCACTACCAATTATATTATAAAATTTCCTGTTATAAACAGTATGACACTGTATCACCATAAAAAGTATAATTTTTTTCTAATAACTAGAATAACTAGATGACGCAAGGCCCTGGCAGCGTAGGGGAAGATCGCCACAGAATTCCACGCAAACTAAGTGGGGTGGATTTAGGATTCTCAGTGCTCCACACAACTAGAGAGAGATTAGAAAGGCACAAAGCTCCATGCAAGCTAAGTGGCTCAGATTAGAAATGCCACAATGCTCCAAGCAAGCTAAAAGGCTTGAGCTAGGTACCTCTCAAAGCTCCAAGCAAGCTGAGAGAGAGTGGAGTTGAGCAGCGAAAGACTTATATTAGATGTGGAAGTCGTCCTGTTTTTTATAGCTGCTCCAATGTGGCGGAATCCTTCGTCACATGACTAGTGGTATTGCTAGTGTCCCTGTCGTCTTCCACTGTAGTGGTTTGTAGTAGGACGCACGTAGTGTTATTTAGAAATACAAACACTTGGTGATTGTAAGCAGAGCCATACGCGGGATATTACGATATGAATAATACCCCAAAAAACCAATGCAGATTCAAAAAGTTAATGATAAAGAGACTGTAAGAATGATTAGTACCTTTAGAAATAAGGAAGCTCGAGAAGCACCAAGAGGTGTTAACCTTCCAATGTAAATAACATTTTAGATGCCGTAGAAATAGAAGTTTGTTGGTCGTAGATAATCAGAGAGAGAGCTCAGATTGTGATATATATTTTTAAGTATATTCAAAATGCCGAGATAGTACGTTAGTGTATAATTATTGTTGGGTACTAATGGTATGTTGTATTCCAAATACAGGAAGCTCTACTCATATAAGTATTTACAGTAAGAAAGTAAACTTGTTTTTATATAAACTTATACTTTATAATATAAAAATGAAAGCATTGGGCAGGGCTGGATTAACCCATCTGGAGACTCGGGGCTACAAAAACACGTGGCCCCTGCTGACTTCACCTAATATATTTATCTGAAAGTACAGTAGGGAAGTTAACGGAATGTTTCATACTTTTGGCCATATTTTATTTTATTATTGTTTTTTTTTTTTTTTTTTTTTTTTTTTAAATAATAGATAACCAGTTGAGATTTTGGTCAGAGTGGAGGCCCTGGGCTATATCCCCCCTAAGCCCTCCAGCCCTGGCATTGGGCGGCTATGGGAAACTGGGTAGGCCGATTACGTTCATTTTTTGTGGTGATACATTCACACCGACGACCTCGCATACAAGTGAAGAAGTAGTGGAAGATTATGAGAAAATAGAAATTATAAATGGGGAAAAGAGGTGCGCATGTGCAATTGTAATGGGAGATTTCAATGCAGTTGTGGGAGAAAAACAGGAAGGTAGTGTCGTAGGCAAATATGGTTTGGGCGAAAGAAATGAAAAGGGAGAGGAATCGGCCAGTTTCTGTAGACAGAACTCACTAGTAATTGGGAACACTTGGTTTAATCAGCAAAGAAGATATGCGTGGAAATCCCTAATAGACGGCGGAAGATATCAGATAAGACTGTTATGGTTCAGAACATATATGGGAATAACTTGAAAAACGCGAAAACCTTTCGCGGGGCCGACATTTTCTCTTATCATAATCTTGTGCTGGTCGAAGTGGGTAATCAGCTGAAAAATATAAGCAGAAGAAAAGTAGGCAACAAGATCTTTACTGAAAAATTGAAAAACGAGTTTTTTTTTTTTTTTTTCTCATTCATTCATTAGAAAAATTCGAAGAAAAATACTCAAAGGAGGAAAGGATAGGTGCGGGTAATAACAGACGATGGGAGCATATTAAACGTTGCATACAGCAGGCTGCAGAAGTACTAGGTTACCGCGAACAACACGGGTAAGAAACCATGGGCTACAGAACAGATGTTGCAGAAAATGAGGGAAAGGAAGACGTGGAAACAGGTTGATACAGAAGAGGGCAGAAAGATTTACAAGACGTTAAACAACGAGTTAGGAAGGGAAATAGACAAAGCAAGGGAAGAGTTCTACAAAAGAAAATGCGAGGACATAGAAGAATTAGAAAGAGCTGGGAAGTATGAGGAAATGTACAAGGAGGTGAAATCTATGGAACTTCGAAGGTAAAAAGGGGTATTAGAATGGCGGTAGAAAATAAGAATGGGAAGATAGCGAGGGAAGTGAAGTCTTAGGAAGACAGAAAGAAGATATTGAGGACTTATATGTAAATAGGAATAGTCAGTGTGGGCTGGATGTTGAGGCAGAAAATGAAGTACTCGAGGATGATAAAGGATTTAGTATTCTTCGAGGTGAGTTTGAAAAAGTTATATCCGAGGTTTGAAATGGAAAGGCAACCGAGATAGATAATATACCAATCGAATTCATTAAAAATATGGGAGACAAGGTCAAGAAAGAAGTGTTCCTACTTTGCAATGAAATATATGAAACAGGAGAGTGGACAAAAGACTTCCTGAAAACGATCATGATACTGATGGCTAAGAAATCGAATCGAGAGAGAGAGATGAGGATTGTAGAACTATTAGTCTCATATTTCACGTAGCAAAAATTCGGCTTCCGAATTCTGAACAGAAAGTTGTATGGAAGAACAAAGGAGAAAGTTGAACAGTTCGACTTCAGGAGAGGTAAGAGCACAAGAGATGCAATTGGATTATTAAGGGTGATCGCTGAAAGGTTTAGAGAAACAAAGAGATGTATATGTTATTTCTTGATCTTGAAAATTTTTTTGTCGGTGTGAATTGTAGTTAGAAGTTCTAAAGAAGGTGAGTTGGAATGGAAGGATCGAAGACTCATAAGAAACACACACATGAACCAACAAGTAAGTGCTAGAGTAAGGGAGGAATAACAGGGGAGAGTGCAGTTGGAAGAGAAGTTCGAAAGGGTTGCTCTCTCTCGAGTAGATTATTTAATATCTATCTAGAAGAGAGAGTGAAAAAAAAACCTACATAATGAAGACAGTATTTCTGTAGAGGTAGAATGATTAGATGTATCAGTTTGTAGATGATATGGCACTTATTGCAGAGTCGAAAAAGAAAATCAGTAAGATACTAGAAAACTTAAAGGGCTGTGAGGAATATGGGATAAAATAAAAATGTTAGAAAGATAAAAGCCGTGATGATCAGAACGAAGCGGTCAATGTCAAATATAGAAGTAGTGTTAGATCAAGAAATCCAGAAAATTGTGACTTTGAAGTAAATTTCTCTCTTGTCACTGAATTGTAAATGTACACTCATGTCCAAAATTATTGTCGCATATCTATGTCTTTTTGTAAGAATACAATTTGATAATGATTTTGCAGGGTACTTTTAATACTGATACTGTGTGTATAATCGGGAAATATATATTTGTGGTAAATTTCATAGGAAAAGAATTATAAATACGAAAATTAGAATGAGTAAAATGTTGCTAAGTAGACAAGAAAATTTTGTTTTATTGTCTTTCTTACTGCTCTTTTAGCATGAAATTTGCCACATACATGTCTTTGCCGATTATACATGTACTAACATTATAAAAAATACCGAGTGAATTCTTTATCAAATTATATTCCAACAAAAACATTTATAGACATGCGACAATAACTTTGGACATAAGTGTACATCTCGCGGATAGCATCCATTGTGGATTGAAACAACTAATATTACGTGTAAGTGGATGGGTAGGAAGGAAAGAGAATTTCCAATTGTTTGGACACACAAAAAGTCATTACTGTAGTTCTTATATTGTTTCTGTTGTTACCTTGAATCTCTTTCAGGTATAATACTATCTTGTTTCATGCCATAAAATTAAGGAAGTGGCCCTAGCTTCTTGAATGTCCCAGAATTTCTTTGATGTAAAAAAGGAAAGTAGGAATAGTTCGGCAACCTATGTAGAAGTAAGACCTAATGATGATAAATTAGTTTCTCTCCCTTGTTTTATATCGTATAGTGTTTTCTGTGGACAGTTTGTTAAATAATCAAAGATAACCCTTTACATCGAAACACGAATGAATATATGAATACCGTATACGTGGGTTCTCTCAGTTTTCTATCACTTACCCCTTCACCTCGGGAGACAAAAAACTTAAACACATAAATATACAAGGTAAGCAAAAAAAAAAAAGAAAGTTTTTGACGTCCCATTAATCATGAGTTCGCCGAGATGAAACAAAATGACGGACGTGTCTGCCAAGCGATGGGAGTAGTCTGTCCATCGACCTTCAGCAATACAGCAGTCATACCTTGTCCAATGTCAAAGAGAAATGGGCAGTATCGAAGGAGCTTGTTTGTTGTATGAACTTAGTTGCCCAATTACCTGCCGCATTAAGTCGCCGCTTACACCAGGGGATTTGGGAAGAATGCTGTGAACGAACGCACCGCCGGGCATTGTTCCAGAAATTCCGTTCGGGAGATGAGAGCCATTCGAATGAATCTCGCAATGGACGACCACGTCTTTTGGAGGACGAAGCCCTGAAAGCAGACATTGAGGACAGGCGTCTAACGTGTGATGAACTTGAAGAAAGATTCAATGTTTCCTCAGAAACAGAATGCATCTGCATGGGATAGGGAAGTCATACACATTGTCGGCAACCAACAAGAAACGAGTGACAGCCTGTTTGTGCTTGCTCAATCGACACCTGAACACACCCGGTTGGGTTATGTATTTGTACGTTACTGAGGACGTTCTGGTAATAGCCCAATATTATATTGTTTGCACATGTGTTCCAAAATGTAACAAATTATTAACGTAAATTTCACAAATATGCTGATCCCATAGCTCTTCGGAACACCTATGGTTCGTGTCATGAGTTAGCGCACTGACTTCACATACTTGTCACTTTCTATACTGTGATTAGTTGCTTTGAGCGAATTCGTGCTTAATACGATATATTTTCAGTAATGTATTTGTAAGTAGATGCGCATCTCAGGTAAAAAAAAATACAACATATTTCGAGTATTTACACATTGGTCTATTAGAATATTTGTCCTGTAAATTTTACAAATAGCTGGATCCACACAGTAAATTGAACGAAAATTTCTTAAAAAAAAAAAAAAAAAAAAAGTACAAATCCAAGCTAGAAGAGTATTGAGTACCATAATACCCATTCTTCACACGGGGAGAATACATTTCATTTTGGACATAGAGCTGAATTTGGATTTAAACTGCATCGGAACTGTGTT
Source organism: Thermobia domestica (assembly GCF_964235325.1). Classification (NCBI taxonomy): domain Eukaryota; kingdom Metazoa; phylum Arthropoda; class Insecta; order Zygentoma; family Lepismatidae; genus Thermobia; species Thermobia domestica. The sequence goes on from NC_137461.1 coordinate 23,229,683, forward strand.
TACATCTCAGCGACCCAGAAAACTATGGATTCGACACTACTGTCATTTTCGATCATTTCTAAACATCTCCCTTTAATCGTTGCACCCTCAAAGTGAAATAACTATCCCAGGCCTGAACCGAGATCGGTCGGATGGTTCAAGAGTTATGGGGCCTTCTGCAGAGTCGTTCTAACGCGTGGTTAGTGCTATACTAAAGTCCGACACGTTTCCTGCAGTAGTCAGGCTTTTAGTGTGACGCTAGTCATACGTCAAAACGACTCTACAACAGCCCTGCAAACCCAGGATGTGTATTCTGTGCCCGGCCCGAATCCCAATCTGGACGTAACGGCCTGAGAACAACCAAGTCTGATATGTCAAGTCAATCCTTCAATATGCAATGGAAAATGAGAAATGTGTTGTCATAATATTGCAATGTCTATTTGTCCTTCTCGAATGAGAAAATCGTGTGAAAGGTTACCCAAGGTTTGTTTTCTATATCCCTATTCTGTCTGTCTATTTGTTATCTGTGCTTGCTCTGTCCAGCCATGTTTATTATACAATAATACAGCTCATGGACGTAAGTCTTGTACTACACTCATTAGCGTGTTACGAGTAACATAGAAGATATATAAAATTGCTACACCGTATGTAATACTATAACTACTACTGCTAGTATTACGATTACGAATGCTAGTGCTAATTCACATCCCTATTCCCTAGCAGTGACAGCAATAAAGCTACAGAAAGCGTTTGATTACTTTTTCTTATGAAGAGTTTTGTGTGGAGGAAACATGGGGGGTGGTTAAAAATGGATATTATTGTAACGGAGCATTCCATACATGCTAATAATATGGACTACAAATGACGATCAATAAACTGGTTCGATCAGATAGACACTCAGGTAGAAGTTAAGAAATGCCCACAATCACCAATAATATAAGCGTGGCAACATAGATTCCAGTTACAATTGTTAAACAAATTTTCAATTTCGCACCAACACTAATCCATTTCATAGGATGTCTTTACCGCCGAAAGAGATCTCGTTGCTATTCTTGACAGCATTAAACGAAGATAAGAAGAAAGACGAGAAGAATTGAAGAATCTTTTTCAATACCTTTCTAAAAAATACTCTTTTACTCGAGATTTCTTCATAGTTTATCAAGATACTTCTAACATCATATTTTATCGTCCTAACAAACCAACATGGGTATGTTGCCAGTAAAATAGTTTAGATTGATCGAGCCCCTGGTGTGTAGCCACAGTATTTCATGTCATCCCCCCAGGCCCGTATCCACGGGCGGTAGGGGGGCTGGCCCTCTAAAATTTTCACGGTAGGCTTGCAAATGAACTATACTATGGTGATAAAGTATATGATTGGGTCGGGCCCCCCTAACTTCTACCGCCCCCCTATTACGAAATTCCTGCTAAACGAACAAATATATGTTATCAGTAAAATAGTTTAGAATGATCGAGCTCCTGGTGTGATAACCACAGTATTTCGTCACGGACCTCCGCTCCTCCTATTGCAAAATCCTAGCAACGTGCCTAGTCGGCCTTTATAATGACTGCTTTCCATACCTCTGCAACAGCAAACCCTCTGAATAATTCTAGACTTCGCGGGAGAAACATAAGTCAGAAATTGGCCAAAATGAGATATGTCAAAATTGGAGATGTGTGTGTCATGCTCCACTTTCGGTTAACTTGGTATAAGTCAATTCTAAACGTGAATTGAATAATTGCGTTTTAGTACTGTTAGTATAAGTGATCCATACTTATGCTTTGTAAAATAAAATAAAAAAAAAATCGCCTCCTGAAACTTTTTTTTTTATATACCGTTTCTCCCGCGCAGTTTAGAATTAGAACTGATGATAACCGCCAAAATATAGTTGGATGTCCTATCTTAGATGGCAGTTGAAACTTTCTCTTTACAGTTCATGGTTTTACCAACAGAGGACAATGCAGCTATTTTCATATTTTGTAGAAGAAAAATGAGAGGGGAGTGCAATTGGGAGTTCGAGAGATGCTGTCCCTTGGCTACATTATTTAATATATATCTAGACGCGATAGTGATAGAGCCTACAAAATGAAACAGCATTACAATAGGAGGTAGAATGATTAAACGTATACGCTTTGCAGATGATATGGCGCTTGTTGTAGAATCTGAAGAGAAAAATCCATAATGTTAGAAAACGTGAGGAAGGGCTGTGAAGAATATGGGACGAAAATAAATGTTAGAAAGACAAAAGTCATGGTGACTGGAACGAAGGCGTCGGTATTAAATATAGAAGTAGATGGGGAGAAAATAGAACAGGTGACTAATTGTCGATACGTGGGTAGTAGTATTGATAATATGAAATGTGAACGTGAAATAAAAGCAAGAGTAGGAATGACAAAAGCCCTTAGAAGGAAGAAAATACTATTTTATGGGGCCTTGAATAAAGAGTTGAGAAAAAGACATAAAATACCGTACTTCGTGTGGAGTATTATACTGTATTGCTCCTACTGTGTGGAGTATTACACAAAATTAATGAGAAACGATTGAAAGCTTTCGAAATGTTTGTTTGGAGAAGAAAGAATTAGCTGGGTCGGGTGGAAAATGAATTAGGGTATTAGACATGGTGGGGGAGAAAAGAACAATTTTAGATAAGAAAAACTAGATATATATTGGGTAAGAAGGAATGAGGGATGTACTAGAGGGTATGGTAGCAGGAAAGAGAGGGAGGGGCGAAGGAGACTATATTTGATGGACGATATCAAAACAAAAATCGTATGTGAAAACGAAGAGGTTAGTGGAAGTCCGTGGAGCATGGAAACTTCTTAGTTTTAGCAAGTGACCTGCCAATAATGGCAGAATACCTATGATGATTAGTAGAACAAGCATAAAGCATTAAAAACATAATGGAATTTTTCACCTATGATTGGTACTATATCTGTACTTTACATATCCAAATTTGCTAATCTTATAAGTATAATTTACAGAAATAAAGCATAATGCTTTTTATTCCAGAACCTTGTGCATTTGTACAATAAAGAAAAAAATTATAATTTGTGCCAAAGAAAAAAATTATCAACAAAAGTTATCAATGCCGCAAACAGTAGAAATTAACTGCCAATTGCCTCGTAACAATGGAAAGTTCGAATTCCTCCTCTCTCTATCTCTACCTTCCGCTCAGGATTTTTTGTTTCCTCACTTTGTGTTAAAAGCAGGGGCGTCATTTAGGGGGCAGAAGAAGGCAATTGCCCCCCCCCCAAAGTTTGAGGAATAAATATACTTTAATAGATGTCTACTAATATATTAGTACAAAACGTGAAAGTCTTCTGTCGGTCGAGCTCTTGCCCCCTCTCAAGCGAAGTCCAAAATGACGCCCCTAGTTAAAAGACAGGCAAGACTGGTTGTACTTATTCGAAGATGTCAAAATCAAAAGTATATACAATCTGAGAGTAATAGAATCCACAACGAATGGACCATTTCAAAATAGAAGGCGGTAATCTATTTTGTACTCTTTGTTCTGAATTCATTAAATATGAAAAGTCTAATGTGCAGGTACATGTTTCTTTTTCGAAACACTGCTTAAGGAAAATTGCACAAAATGAGGTAGTATGTTGTACTGAAGTAATTTTTAGTGGGACAAATGAATAGTTTCATATACATTTTAAATGCTTATGTAATAAAAACGAGTAAAATAAAACAAATAGGTAATTGAAATGGATAAAAATGAAATATAATTCAAGGAACAGCATATTAAGGCATAATTTAGGAAAAACCATAATGTAAGGAAAAATAAAGCATAAAATTAGTTGTCCTAATGATTAGTTTGTACTCTTCACTAAGATCAGCTCAATCTTCCAATCATGTACCGTACATTATTGCTGACTTTCAATTGTTTAGAGATTTACTTTCCGTAACTAGATCGAAGTTCATCTGTTATTATCTAATATTTTTAAGAGGACGTATATTTTGAACTGAGTCCCAGTGATATATCGACTTGCAAATTTATTATTCAATATATCACTTGAACATTAAAACACCAACTTCACGAAATGTGTGACTAAGATTATGCTGATGCACCCCCACCCTTCCGTAATAGGAACATAAAGCTGTTTAAAACGTTATTTTCCTTTATTTGAACATATAGATCCATGAAAAGGATTATTAATGATTCGTAGGTGGACAAGAACTTCATATTCAATAAATGTTGAAAAAAAAAAAAAAAAGGAAAAGAGTAACCGTTCAATATTAATGCTGAATCGCTAACTAGTTTTGAGAGCAGGAAAAGCGAGTGAAGACTACCACATGGATAAATTAAGAATTAACGTTGATAATTAGAGAAACTGATTAATGAAAACTTATGCCTAATCATCCATAGAAAGTATCATTGTCACGAAAAACGTTCCCAACCACATGATTCAAGCGAATGAACCTCCTTTATAAATAAAGATTAGTTTTTGGGTAATAATCTCGTGAGAGAATTACCCTTAATAAATAATATTTTGTAAATCAGTATTCACTTAATAAGTATTCTCTCGTAATCAATTGGAGAAAGTCTGACCGAAATCACAATGGGCCTTACGCAGAGTCGTTTTGACGTATGAGTAGCGTCATACTAAAGATCTGACTACTGCAGGAAACATGTTAGTCGAACTCTTTAGTATGGCACTAATCACGCGTCAGAACGTCTCTGCACAAGGCCCAAAAAGTTTACTTACAATAGTAACTACAGCAGGTAAAAGCAACAACTCCGAAATCGTGGGAAAATAAGTTTTGAATTTGGCTCGTAGACAGATAATTGTTACTTTGAAGGTGGATCAGTCCCATACTCATTTCTCTAGTCTACTATCCCTGAATTGTAGCAACATTTCTAAACTTCTAGCACTACTTAATAATTTGCTTCCGCTCTTCAAAGCCCAGACGTCCGCTCGCCATGTTAATATTAGTCTCTTGCGCTAACTGGGTAACGCAGCTAGATAAGACTATTCTGGTGCCATCTGTTGAGAAAATATTACTTGATTCTTTCCTAGAAAGGTTGCAAAATAACTTTTCCATGACAATTCAAAGTGTGTATACATTTTTTGGACACGCACCCTATTATTTTTCGACTTCCGAGGTTTTTTTTTTTTTTTTTTTTTTTTTTTTTGTCATCCCTTTCAATGGTTCTATATCAGTCCAGAGTAACCCATAAGAAAAATTGGGCCAATTGAATATTAAATGGTGCTCTAAGCAACTTTAGTGAAAAGAAATCTTTAACGTCTGATGATTTTGCCCTTTAGGCGAAGGAAGACTATGAATAAAGCAAGTGAATGATGATGGAGAATTGGTGGAATAAAAAAAATGGGAGGAAACGGAAATACTCCGAGAAAACCCACGGTCAAGATATTGTCCATTATAAACTAACTTGGCTGGAGGTCGAACCAGAGATCCCACACACCTTATCAGTGGGCCACCGTGTTCCCCTCCGCCCCGAGCGACTTAAAGTTTTGACTGACTTTACAGTAGGCAAAGGACTATAATAGACCCTCGTAATTTGGCAACAGTTGGAGGAAGTAAGAGTAGTAATGGAGTAACCACATGTATTACTGCGTAGTATCGCCACGGTGGCCATCATGGATTCAATTCCAAAATGTGGGGCTGCGGTGGCTCAGTGATAGAGCGTTCACCTCTGGTGCTTGGGGTCCCGGGTTCAATCCCAGCCCCCGCCAAGTGAACTTTGTGGTGGACAAATACCGTGTGCGTGGGTTTTCTCGGAGTCCCGTTTCCTCCCACTTTCGTCATTCCACCATTTCCTTCATTACTCATCATAACCGTCTCCTTTAGCCTAACCGGCATAACTGTAGGACGTAAAACTAAAAGATTTCATGTCATTTTTTTCAATTCCAAAATGTTTAATAGGAAGGGAGTCATGTAACCGTTTTGTAGTACAAAATTTGTACTCTATTTTCACCACAAATACAAATTGCCTTGTTCTTGCCTTTAATCATTTAATACTTAATTACCGCATATTTAATATCATTCAATCTTACTTATACACCGTATATAAACTAGAATTTCCGCCTTGGTTAAAAACAACGATTTAGTGAACTCTTGTGAATCGTGGGAGCCATCACCACAAGTGTTATCCCCACAAACAAGAACTACTTCCGATACCTCTTTGTCCCCATTATATAACAAGTTTGGGGCGTTTTATGGGCCCAAATTGGAATCATTACCATCAACCTCTTCGATGCTGACGTCTACAATAAACCAGAGACGGATTGAGGGGGGCAGTTGCCCCCCAGAAGAGGAAACTTTATTTTATATATATATAAATAACCCCCCCAGAAGTCGGTCCTGGATCCGCCCCTGCATTAAACATACAATCAATGAATCACCGTCACACCATTCTTCTGTATCAACTTTGGACCAAATCATTGAATTCCCAATGAGTGTTTTTAATGTAATGTTGAGGTTTAGTGCCTTTTGTCAGCATCGAGCCTATGTGAGACATGAATCTATAACAAGGTGGAATCCGAATCACTATAATTAATTCAAACACCGAAGACTACAACCGGAAATCGAACTTGGGCCTCAGTGCAGAAAAGGCGATTATCTTAATATGTTTCCACTAACTAGTATATACAAGTTCAATACCAAATAACGCATAACATACTCACCCGTAAGTTCTTTGGGAGGGTGCACAGTGGTAGAACGCTTGCTTACCTCTAGTCCTGGTTCGATCCTTGGCCAAGTAAATTTGTGGTGGACATCGTGTCGGTGAGTTTCCATTTTCTCCCACATTCTCATTCCACCAATATTTTCACTATCATTCACTTGCCTTAATCATCGTCTCTCTCAGCTTAATGGGCATAATCGTGGGATGTTAAACTAAAATATTTAATTTGGTATTTGGAGTTTTAAATTTTAAATAAATGTTATATCTGAAACTAACCATGCCCATTCAGCAGCAAACAAAAGAAACTGTAAACATAGAATCTATTATTGCTGGATGATATTTTGGATAAGTTCATATACTAGCGTACGCAGAATTCATCAAGCACTAAATTTTATATCCTTTCAGGACAAATAGTAAATGCTTATTTTTTCATATCATCTTCAAGCGAGATTTAAATCCCGAACTTCCCCTTGCGAACGCCAATGCGGTAATATTTTTTAGCGTAAAATGTGGAAACACCAACTGAACAATATGCGCAAGAATATTGCCAATTGCCATTACGTAATCTCCAATAAGACTCACGCCGACACAACGGATGTAACATTTCCACAGATGTTTTCCCAAAAACCAAATCCTGGGACAGCATAGTCAAACCAAGTCCAACGGATCAAGTTAATCAGGAAACAAAAAAATCTATTTTTGTGTATTTCATTCCATGCACCATTTCAGAATTCTACACGATAGGGAACAATATGGCAGTTAGGGAAAACAGTTAGGTATATGAATTCTTAACACAGTTAATATCAATGTAACTCGAATATAAATTCTAATATTAAACAACAGAATAAAACTCGTTAAGTTGTTTCGAATTCATTTATCTTTACAAAAAAAATCACAAAGAATTTACAAAATGATAGAAATGACACTTCTTACAAATTAACCACACATCATGTAATATTACATTTTTTTTACAACTCAACCATACTTAAATCAATAACACATGTGGTTCAAGGAGTACGATCCAACAGAAATTCAATCTTGAAGAATTTAAGAGAACAAACTTATAGGTACTGTTAAAGTGGAAGAAACCACTGTGTCTTCAGTGTGAATGTGAGAACTGAAATGAGGTTGCGTTACAGTATTCCGATACAAGCCTGGAGTAACTACTAAAGCTTATCTACTCTCTGTACAGTTTTCTCATTAAAACTATTTCCTCCGATAGAAGCACTTACACCCAACATGTCTTTTGTAATGCTATATTAAATTGCGTTCTTATTTTAAAAGATCATTACCGAAAATAAAAATATCATATTGCTTGAAGGGCCAACATTCGTGATCTAACAACTACCCGGTATTTCACGTATATTCTTCAATTATATTTTAGTCATCAGCATTAGTTCTATTTTGAGTTATGGCACGGCATCTTTCGCAAACAAATATCTATGAATCATCTCATCTCTGGTGTTCGTACTAATAATAAGATTTTGAAATATATATTATTCTAAATATTTAAGATTCAGCATTTTAATGACAATGAATAGTACTATTTTAATAAAACAAGGTAGAAATCACACTTCTACAACATTAGTTCTAAGGCTAGTAATACAACAATACTCGGGTGACGTACATGACTTCATTCCACTATTGCAAGGTTAAATTATTCGATTCTACTTGCTATGGACTGAACTATTTCATTCCCATTTTACTATTGTGTTACTTTCACTTTTTCTTAACCACTGTAAAAGTTAAAACATTACTCATCCTTAAAAATAATTTTTTTTCTTTGAAATTTCAAAATATCACAGCACAATAAAATAAAATAAAATAAAAAGACTTACTTCATGGTTTAGTAGTACATCTAAATCTATATTACAATTCAATGAAATACATGGTTATTGAAAAAGCCATTATTGGTTTTGATACATCAAATTAAGAAATTAATTTTTTCGAAACACATTAACAAAATTCATAAACATGTTCATTACACTTCCGATTTCAGGTATAGTGAATGACCTCCTCTACTGCGCTGGCATGCAATAACTCTGTTCGTGAAATTCGCTCTGACTGATTGACTAACAGCCGCACTGTCACGAAACACCGCAATGTTTTGCTCAGAACGACCACTACAACGACGACCAGGACTTTTAATGTTCACTGTTGACCGAACTGTTGATTCATTCGGCACCTCATTTCAACCAAGAACCGCGTGGAGTCACCTGACAGTTGCTGCATAATTTTCTCCATTCTGATAAAAAAGTTTTCACAATTATCACACGTTGCGCTATAATAAACTGCTTCATGGCTAGACACAGACTGAAGAAATGCGAGAAATTCAGACTAAGGCGATAATCGGAATGTTTCTGGGGAGAGCAAGAATACAAAACAATGTCGGCAACTAAGGAACAAAAGTTTGACAGACGATCCAAAACCGGTCCGCTTTTTGAATAACTGTTCTTCGCATGAGGGAAATATTTGAAAGATATATAACTCCTTCCTCCCTCCCCCTTAGGATACATACTTCAATCGAAACAGAATTGTGAGAACTCAGGTCGACCCAAGTGCTGAATACGTTCACTCGTTTCCTCTGTCCAGCTGCTCCGTTGATCTTCTCCTCCTCCTCCTCTCTGTTCTAAGTCTGTAGTTGGACATAGCATGCCTGGTTTTCTTTTGTATGTTTATCGTTTGCTCGCTGGTACTCTATGGTTTGTATTATGTCCACGTTAGAAGCAACAGAAAACCCACGCACACCACAAAGCTCACTTGGCGCGAGCTGGGATCGAACTAAGGACCCCCATGAACCACTGAGCCACCGCGTAGTGGGTAACGCATCGGCACGGCATGCAGGACGTCCTGGGTTCGAGTCCAGGTCCAGTCAGTCAATTTTTCACTCTTTGTACGCTACATTGGGTTTGTTTACTCTATCCTGTGCTCTTAATCCCGGATAGTTCACAAACTATACCCCGGTATTTGCTTGTAGTAGTAATTTCTCAAAATATAATTACAATACCCATTACTTTTGTTATAGTTGGCTCAAATGTTCATTAAATCGTTGATTTAAATAATTATGTAAAATAATAAATAATGGTAATGAAAGTATAATACGTTAAAAATTATAAAATCTTCATAAAATCAGAAAGTAGAATATTCGTTGTCTTTTATCATTGCAGGTATCAGGTCTTGGGTTTCTACATTTGCACATTTGAATTTTTTCTCATAGAGATGGAAATAATGGCACTATAAAGGTAGAAAAACTTGTGGATATAAAGATCACTGTAATAACAAGCAGGGCCGAAACCAGCCACAGAGCTTTGTGGGGGCCAAACCATTAAAAATTATCTTACAAATATCTAAATTGTGCATTTTGCATTTAGGTCGGGCCATGAAAAGTTTAGGGAGGCAGATCCCCCCAGCCTCCTCTGGTTGCGGACCTGATAAGTTATTTTTACAAACATTGTTGTGTCTCCTATTACGTGAACCATCACGATATATTGAATTATAAAACCTGAATTTGAGTAACTATTCACTAACAACAGAGAACTTGCTAAAGTCGGTTTCGGAAGGATAAAAATTTCGTTCTGCATTGAGGTAGATTTCACATTACAGCAGTTTTTCCCAATTTGTGTCTGCGGATCTTCGAGAGGCCACCAGAGGTAAAGGAGAGTCTAAGCGACATTTTATTTTTATACTTTGAACGTCGAAGTCAATAGCACCGTCAATTTTTTTTTTTTTTCCATAGTCAGAAAGGCAAATTATTTTTATATTTTCAATTGCTGTTTTGAGAAGCCGTAGGCCATGGCTATATATTACACCGAGAGATCTTCTCTTCCGACATTTGCATTCTACTTCTTTGAATTAATGTCCACTGGTGGAACACGGGGCTTCACTCAGTAGTTGCTGTGTGTACCACGGAGGCACACATAGTCTAACATAGAGGAGCTTTGTGTACCACCGCTAGTACACGTGGCGTTTTAAGTGTTCAACTTTATCTTATTATGTTGTTTCCACCTTGTATATTTGCAACATCATTATCTACGTTTCAATCAATTTAGAAGAACAGAATATAAGAGATAAAAGAAGAAATATAAAAAATATCAACTAGCCTGAAAGATGCATCACCCATTACGTTGTGTGAATTTGTAATATTAGACCTAACTGGTATGATCGTATTTTGTCAAATATCTCCGTTTGTAACAGTACCGCATTATCATAAATGACACATTCGTTGTTGAATAAATGTAATTCATCATTTCATTTTTATAATATATAAAATAAATTTTTAATTTCATGGGGGCCAAGGAGAATTAACATTCGCTGCAAGAGGTTAGTAATATTAAAAAGAAAAAATGAAATAAAATATTTCAGTTTTACATCCCACGCTTATGCTGGCTAGGCTAAAGGAGATGATGATGATTAGAAATGAATGAAATATGGAATCGACAAATTGGAAGGAAACGGGAGAACCCCGAGAAAACCCACGCACATGGTGTTTGTCCACCACAAAGTTCACTTGGCGGGAGCTGGGATCGAACCCGGGACCCCGCGCACCAGAGGTGAATATTGTTGCAGCATGGCAATTTAACTTAACACACTTGCTATTACATCTTGTAGATTAGTTTAACCAAGGTTCCCACTTGCTTGGCGAGCATGAATTTCTTGACCTTTCCAGCTTTACCATGTCATAATTTACAGATCTTCAGGATCAGCTCTATTGAATATATATATACTTTTCTTAATCAGGAAATTCTTCATTTACTAAGCATGTATATGTATATAGTGTTGTCCAGATAGAGAAGTTTTGTAAATCAAGCTAATTTATATTTATAAAATATCTTTTACTAAGTAGCCGGGCAAAGCAAAAAGAGACATGAGTTCTGAGCAATAAGAATGCGTACTTAAAATTCCCTGACTTTTCTAGGTTCTCCAATTTGGTGGAAACTCTGCTAATATTACGAATCCGAAAGCGCAGTAATTAAAAAAAAAAAAAAAAACTCAAAATAGATCTAGTAGTATTTGACCAACTTATTCAATCATTTAACGTATTACCTTTGAGATGACAGCTTACAAGATTTCAGCCTTTGCTTAACAATTTAGCTTTCAGACTAGTCTAGAAAGTATTCGACTGAGATAAACTAACATACAAAAAATCTAAATAATCCTATAAAGAACATGAAACATGAATTGTACACTACAATAAAACGCAACTACAATAACAAATATAAATTAATTACGTATATGTTAGTATGTACGACAAAATATATATACATTCATGTAAAGGATTGTTTGGTACATGTCTGTTAAGATACTGTCCTGGTATTTATCATGAGAAATATTCGGTAAGAAGACATAACCATCAATAAATGATAAATGTAACAAACTTTCCCCCTCCCACAACACAGGTCTTGGCTAGACTACTGTAGGAAATCTAGCAAAAAACCTGCAACATGAGCATATAACTTTATTGTGAAATGACGAAGTCTTTTGCTCCAAAATAAGTGTGCAGAGGAGGACGCCGAGGTTTCTCTGGCGTGATTCGTGCCACTTAGACGTTATGTTGATTCCCTGCGCTATTGGGTGTAACTTCAGAATAAACTTACTTGCTCATGTTGCACTTTTTTGCTGCGGACTGTACAATTTGACAAAATTTTAAAATTCTCAGTAACTTACAAAGAAAATTGTGCTCAAACTGATTTTTGTATCATATACAAAGGACTATTACAATACAACATTATATAATAATCTTTAGTGTGAAAACATTTTATCATCATCAACATTTTCATCTGCCAAGCTGCTCATATCTTCAGTAGAATATTGTTTAGAAAGAACTTGGAAAATTTAAATTTAAAATTATATTAGGTGCATGAGAGGATGATTCAAATCAACAAAAAATTGGCTACTTACCAATGAATCCTCTCTTGGGAAGCATAAATATTTTACATACGTTTCGATACGACACGCTAGTTTCGTCTTTATCTGCAAGGTAACAAGGATAAAAACGGATAGGAGATAGAAGGTGTAAAATAACGGATACATGCCACTAAAATAAATATAACGTAAAGAATGGATCCTGAAATGTCACGAGCAGGGCAAAACGCAAAAGAGTGAACTGAATTGAAGGAAGCGCTATGTCTATGCTACGTCACTATTGCCAGATTCAAAATATGCATCAAAGGTACGTAACCAAATTCTTCAATGTTGCCAGTATCCAAATTTAAAGCAGGTTTATACTTATAAATAAAGAATGATTCTTTAATCTTCCGTTTTTTTTCTTTCTTTCTTTCTTTCTTCTGAACCTATTACATTAACCTGTTTTATATTATGTGTATGTTGTTTTAAATGACGCGCCAATCCCGACATGCCCTCTTCTTGTGACTTTTTTTTGATTGTTTAATATGTTGTTTATTTCGGGTGTTAATATTGCGTTAATTCGCATTGAACGCGATAAATGCTTGACTTATTCACTCTTTTGCGTTTTGCTCTGCTCATGACATTTCAGGATCCATTTTTTACGTTACATTTATTTTAGTGGCATGTATCCCTTGTTTTACACCTTTTATCTCCTATTCGTTTTTATCCTTGTTACTTTGCAGATAAAGACGGAACTAGCGTGTCGTTTCGAAACGTATGGAAAACATTTATGCTTTCAAAGAGAGAGTTATTGGTAAGTAGCCTATTTTTTGTTGTCTGGAAAATTTAAATGGTATTTTAATAAGTCAAGAAAACATGTAATAAAAGATATTCAGTATATGTCAAACAATATCCTCTTGTTGATATTTGCGTGGTACGAAATTTCAGTATTTGTACTTATAGCTTAAAAGCTAAACAAGTGTAACAAGATAAATTGTTCACCCCAGGGGTAAAAGTAAACTGAAAAGGTAGGCGGACGGTAGGTAGCGTCATGATGCCAGGCTGTCCTCCTGGCTATCTTCGCCCATTGTATTGTTTTAGGAACTGGGGGGACGCCGTACATATCTTTTCGAGGTCGGGGGACAACAACCCTCGCGTTCCCCCTCACTTTTACTCCCCTGATTCACCCGATATATATATATATATATATATATATATATATATATATATATATATATATACGTTTCCTCTTGCTCTTCAGAATGTCTTCTCATTCTTGAATTACTTTCTCGCAGTAGAAAATAGTTTTGTTACGTGTCAACGACCTGTACTTTTTTTTTTCTCTCGAGGCTATCAACAACAGAGCACAAGGGATAAGATGTACTTTCGTTATTACTGTATATTGGGTCGCCTGGGTTCGTACAGAAAAACTATACTATCACTAATCTCAGGTCTAAAGCTGTAACTATTAGATATTCACTTGTCTTTTTCTTCGTCTTTTTTAAATAGAAATTTTGAACTATGTTTAGCGATCAAGAAATATATTTAATTTGAAATAATAAGCTTGAAGATTTCAGCTATCGGTAAACAATTCATACTAAGACTAGTCTACAAATTATTACATTTAAATAAACTAGCACAAAAATCTAAATAATGCTACAACGTACATATTTTGAAAAGCGAATTACACATCACATTTAAACGTATGTAGAAAAGAGGAACTTGTTTCTCATATTATTATTATTATGATGATGAAGCATTTCCAAAAATGCTAATAAAAATTTTAACAAATGACCATCTCTCGCATTTCATTTAAACCCTGTAGTTTTCGCACGAATAAAACAATATTAACAATTTCTGTATGTGCTTCCTACAAAAAGTATACAATTCCCAGGGAGTCTGAGAACTATAGAAGCTAATAAGAAAATTTCCTTTAAGTAATACGATCTGGTTTTCAAAAAATCCCAATAATTATATAATAAAAATATATATATATATTTTAAAAAATCAATAAATCCTTAATGATTTATCATTTGGAAGGAACTGCTGTGTTTAGTTACAGAAATACTAACCAAATTATTGCCGTACTATTATTACTAATTGTATATAAATACTTATCTTTATACACTCTATGTATATAGGTCTTTCCTGCCAACAGTGTTTGAATTCACTGAAATACTCAAAATCAAATACATATCAGGTGTGCATCATACATCAATAGTATATTTTTATTAATATAAAAATAATCTCTACAACAAACATATAAACTCCTTATCTGTTTACCATATATACACACATTTACATAAATCATGAGCAAAATAGCGACTAATATGTGTATTCATAAATAATTCTATATTTGCTCGATTCCCACGAGCAATCATGAAAGACTATATAATGACTCCAATTTAATATGAAGGCAAAACTCAGAACTGAGCTTCCTGTAAGCGAGTCCTACCCATTGGCTCCAGCACTTTCAACGGTGCTCGTACTGGCTCGCGAGCTACTAACGCTGTCTCGACGCGACCTCGAGCTCCCCCTAACAGATCTATAATGATGAACCCCCAACCACGTGGAAAATAAAATAAAGGTAACACCCTGAATGCCACCCAGTAAGAAAAAATAATAATCCATATGACCTTTGAAATAATGAGATCCATCTCGTATCCAAATGCCTTTTAAAACAGCCACTAGACCTGTGCCAAGGAATGAACCACAGCCTTCCATCGCAGAAAGAACACCCATCACAATACCTTGCAGAGAACGTGGGGCGGCAGAGTAAGCGAATTCCAAACCTGTAAAGAAAACTCTTATTACTTCAAAATGAAAATCGACAATAATTTACTGCTTAAAAATTGTTTTACACATAAAAGAACTAAATATCCTGCAACGAATAACTAATAAATTTCGAGTTTAATGTCACTTCTTAACACCAATATATGAGACATGAACTACAGAGGGAGACAAAACCTGTCATAGCTGTAACGGCCCCAAACTATCAGCAAATCCTCTATAAGGAGTTGAAAAAATGTAATTTGAAAAATTATTAGTAAAGTTACACTCAGGTACTGAAGTATTAATGTTTCAAAATTATGTAACGAACAAAAGACCTGCATTCATAACGAATTTTAGGGATGCATAATTTCTGTCAGCCTGTTCTTGTACTTCGAAACCACTCCGTACATACAGTATAAAGGAAATGATCTTACCTGCGACTCCGGCGAAAACTTCAGCTGTACCCACTAAACAATACTGGGGGACCTGCCACAGAATGGAGAGATCGCTTGCATTGTATGTTGTATTGCTAATGGTTTGAGTAATTCGATGCCTGCACAAAAGAAAGACAAAAATCAATCTCTATTCTAATTAAGGATTTTATTATTATATTAGTATTATTATAAGGTTAACATGTAATTTCGTTCTTTAATTTCAATACAAATAAATAATTAATAAATAGTGTAACATACGAAAATCAAAACAATAACGTTTATCTTATAATGAAAAGATTTGATATAAACCAGATAGCTAGTTGTTCCTGATAAGGTAACATATTTATTTTATCACCAACATTTTCCAAATCACATTCCTACGTTCCAGAGATGATATTTAGAACTATGTCATACTCCCTCTGAATTCCACAATATTTCCACAGGTGAGGATAGTATTTTTCTTAAGACCCTGGATCGATTATCATTTTTGTTCTATGACGATCAACACTAAAATCAGAAGTACTAATAAATGTTTACTACTTCCGCTTTTAGTAGGGTGTTAGGAGTGAATATGGTTTCTTTTCATGAGATATTAAATTGATTTCTATAAACAGCTTGTAGCAACTAATTACGTTTTTTGTTCTATGGCGATCAACGTTGACGGTTGCCATTGGAAACGGTTGATTTCTATCACTTTCGGTTTAAATAGAGGTGTAACGGAGGAAATATAACCTATTCTTGTAGCACTTGTCGCTAAATAGACCAGTCAACAAAGGAAAGTTGGAAAAAAATGAATCGTGTAGTTTTGAAATTTGACACAGTTGTGGGGGAAGTGCCCTAAATGACATAATGAAAGTCTCCGAGCTTGGAGGGTGGACGGGCGGTGGAGGATAGTTTTTTAATTTTTTTTTTTTAATATTTCAAACACTTGGAATCTACCAAAAAATATTTCAAGTACGCACTTAAACTACATTAAATTTCCTGTGAAAATAGTCCTATACATTTTTTCGTATGATCAATAGTTTAGAAGATATAGGGGCATAAAAAGTACATATTAAAAAAAAAATATTGAAACAAAGTGCTCAGGTAACCTTCAGGGAAAAAAAAAATCCCTATTCAGCAATATACAACGGAAATACACAATTTCGTGCACAAACACATTAACGCCCAGGGTACTTTTGTACAAGTAGCTTGCGCGTTGCAATCCCACATTTTGCTTAGTTCTCTTAACACTCTGAAAGTGTGCAGACGAAGCCTGTATGTTTAATGTTCGTGTCTTATACTGCCATTTGCAGCTACACAGTGCACTACAATGGTTGAAAAGTGTTTATTATGAATGAGGATGTGATGTAGGTGAAAAGCGGATAAAGATGCTTATGAAGCCAAGTATTGAAAGAAACGATGAAACGAAACCATGAAGGTTTTAGAGGGAACAAAAATGTTCTTCGTGTTTGTTACAGGCGTCCTGCAACTTTCGACGGCGTCCCGTTTTAGTATGGACAGCCCACTTCACGACATCTGCAGTCCATCACTGTATCATGACGCAGTAAAAGGTTGAGCAACCCGAGGTAACATAGACCCGTCGCCACCTGAACGAAATCGGGAATAGATGAAATCGAATAACGTTGCTACACAAGATGTTAGTATGTTCAAGTCCTTGATATCGATGCTGCTACCCACGAGTCATGATTCTAAACACGCAAAAGTCCAGTGTAAATATCAAATTTCCAATGTGGCTTACAAGCTAAGTATTGAGATTTCAGAATAAACCACAAGACAAAACAAATTAGAAAATATACATAATGACATGTTCTATAATTTGGATAAAAAGTAAGCAAATAGTTCACGAGACCACAAAATAACAGTGCTAACATTTTAACAAGGAAAGGGAAAATCCAGAAAAACTTATGATATACAGGGTGTTATGAAAATGTATCACAATATTTTGGAAGCAGATTCCTCAAATCAAAACAAGAAAAAAAGTTTATATGGACCTGTGCTCAAATATGGATTGTTTTGGAGTTATAGGGTACCGAAAACGTGAAACAAGTGAACTTTTAAAGTTCACAGCTCCACTACTATGGGACCTATCGTAGTCGGGTCAAGACATCACTGAGGGAACTGGTATATGAAGTATCTAAATATCTAAGTGTGTTCCAGTACTTGTATTTTTAGTGATGTAGGTGGAGAGTGATCAAATACTCCCAAACAGCCTCTCTAAAAATGATTGTGCAAGTACCAGAGGATCTGAAAGATGGACATTTGGATAGTTCACGTACTAGCTTCTCAGTCATGTCTTGACCCGACTATGATCGGTCCTATAGTAGTGGAACTACGGACCTTTAAAGTTCATTTTTTCACGTTTGCGGCAGCCTGTAACTACGACTATGCACTTCCGACCACAAGTCCATATGAACTTTATATATATATATATATATATATATATATATATATATATATATATTAAATTTTTATGTGAGAAATCTATTCCCAAAATATTGACGAATTTTTGTAACACCCTGTATATGACACATTATCGCTATAATACATGTCATGGGCAAAGAACCCAGGTATTGAAATTTACCACTTTCTTCTTCCATATCCGATAGTGACTGCTCTGCTCCAATCCAATTACCGTTGCTTTTGTCTTTCTAATGCTTAGTTTTACCCCATATTCTTCGCAGTTTTTTAACATCATAATAATTTTCTTTTCGGATTCCGATCAAATGGAAAGGAAATGGAAAATATGGAACAGTTGATAAAGTAGAAATACTGGGGAGGGGAGCGGGGGTAAGCTTAGACCACTGCCCAAAGAACCAAAAGTAGACTGCATACATTATTCCACTAAAATTCTATACCCATCTCTTTGCCTGGAGATATTTCAACCTAGATGACAGTTATTCTACGTTAAGTTTACGCTTAATACACTCACTCATAGGACTTACCCTTCACTCCACAATTCCAGGGAGAAAAACTCCAAAACTCCGGCCATCACAACTGCCAATAAACTAAACGCCATACCGATAGCTGTAAACAATAAAATAATCCTGTATCAATATTCGTCAGTGAAACATGGGAAAAGTTTACAAAAATTAGATTTTCAACTACTTTTAATTGTGTTCTATTATTTGAAATCTTACATTACGAATCTTTCAACAAAATACATAGTATAGTAGAAAATTCTGACATGTTGTATCCAATATATGGAAGTTTCGATAATACTAGATTAATATATTGCAGTAAAAGTATGTCTATTTCGTAAGTATTTTTTGTTTCACATTTACTTAGTAACTATAAAATAACACGGGAACTACCTATTTAAGGATATAAATTGACCATATCTGTAACAATTTGTAACAAAGCGTTTCCATATAATAGTATAATAAGATTGTAAGTATTCATTACATAACTGTGAACACCCAATTATCGAATAATTCTTCATAGTCAAAGAAATGTGGAATAATCTTAATTCACAAATCTAGGTTTAAGGGTCTTCACTACAGCGAAATTAAACTACCATTAAAGTTTTTTTGTGTAATATCTTCAGAGCAAATAAAAATATTCGAAAAGCAGAAACGTAGTGAAGTAGACAATACGATTTTGCATGTGATACGTTTACCACAATTCACCTATCTGCTTTTGGTATACCGCTATTTACAGAAACCGTAAAAATATGCTAAATCTATCTACAATTGCAAATCGAAAGCAGATAGATGAATTGTAATAATGGTATCACATGCAAAATCGTATTTTCTAGTTCACTACGTTTCTGCTTTTCCAATATTTTTTATTTGTTTTGAAGATCTTACAGAAAAACTCTAAAATTAGCGGTAATTTAATTTCGCTGTAGTGAAGACCCTTAAGATTATACCATTAACTACAAAGTACATTTTACAGGTTAGCACAATATTACAAACTAGTATTTGAGGTTGTTACGTGTTCGTCACATGGGAAGCTCATCTTAGCAGATTCAAATGGGCACGCAAAACAATTTACGAGGGACAATCAATAAGTTATCTACCTAGACTGGAAGGGCGGGGCGGAGAATAATGATGCCAACGCCACTGTGGGGAACCCCGCTGCACAATTTGGGTCAGTCGGAGCAACGGAGTGGCTGTGAACAGAGTGTTTGTGTTACGTCGCGTGGCAAAATGTTTGTGTGACGCTGCGAACAATGAATTTGCAGAAGTTCGAGCACCGCTCGGTCATCAAGTTTCTCACCATTGGAATCCTGAGAGCAAGCAGGAGTCCATGCAGTGGAAACACCACGATTCTCCGCCCCCGGAGAAATTCCGCACACAGCCTTCTGCGGAGATCACGGCAACCAGTGGTTTGAAGGCCATGGCAAAGACTGATTTTTCTCTGAGATTTCTTCGCTGCCCACAAACTGGCGACGGTGCATAGCCCTCCATAGGGACTACATCGAAAAACAGTGATGACCAGGTGAGCCTATCTGCATTCCTTTCTGTCTAGGTAGATAATTTATTGGACGCCTCGTAGATCAGAATATGAAAGAATACATGGAGGATATAGATTGGAAGACAGAAATGAATAACGTGAGAACATACTACAAATGGGGGAAGAATATAATCTTACCATCTTGAATACCTTCTACAAGAAGAAAGAAAGAAAGAAAGAAAAAAAACACCTTGCTACATATACAAGTGACACTTCAAAGTCTCAGGTCGAATTCTTCTTGCGGAGGAGCGAAAACCTACGTGATGCAAATGACTACAAAATAATACCAGGTAAGAGCCTAATAAAGCACCGTCTCATAGTAGCAAGAAGACGACAAAATGTTCCTCTTTGAAGTGATGGAAACTAGATGGGCAAGTGCTGAAGAGATTCGAAGGATCTCAAGTACTGCAAATGAAGGAAAAAGAGATGCGCGTGAAAAAAGAGCGGATCAGAGTCTCAGTAGCACTCTGGGAAACATCAAGAAAAGTTTTGTTGGAGAAACAAAAGGTAGATGCCTCACTGATAACAAAACATGGTGGTGAAATAAAAGTTCAAACAGCTGTGAAGAAGAGAAACGAACGATATAAAAATTTGCAGAACTCTAGCAATCAACAAGAGATGAAGAATTATACGGAAGCGAAGAAGAATGCCAAGAAAGCAATTAGTATAGCAAAAAGGTAGGCTTACATTGAGTTGTACAACAACATGAGAACTAAAGAGAGGAAAAAAAAGATGGTTTACAAGCTTTCGAAGGTAAAAGAGAGGCAAAAGAAAGATCCTTTGTATGGGCACTGCATCAAAGATGAAAATAACGAGGTTTTGACAAGAAGAAGCGGTGAAAGTAGTTCCAGAAACTTTTCAATGAAGAAGAGACGTAGGAAGCTTGCGAGAATCTACTCATTAATCAGGGACTTGTTCGGCCTGTGGCTATCGTACATGTGGAAAATGCCATGAAAAAGATGAAAAGTGGCAAAGCCGGAAATATCCCTATCAAAGTACGAAAAAGTTTAGGTAAAGAAGGAGTGCAGTGCTTTACTCGAACTTTTAATAGCATATCGGAAAGAAGAAATATGTCAAAAGAATGGAAAAGTAGTTATGGTGTGCCGGTTATTGCGAACGAAGGAGATATGCAACATTGTGGCAATTACAGTAAAACTAATGAACCATGCAATGAAGCTCTGGGAGAGAGTGATAGAAGCAAGATTGAGGGAAAAGACCGAAATAACAGAAAAATGAAAATGAAATCTTTGAGTTTTACGTCCCACGGTTATGCCGATTAGGCTAAAGGAGACGGTGATGATGAGTAATGAATGAAATGGTGGAATGAAGAAAGTGGGAGGAAACGGGAGAACCCCGAGGAAACCCACGCACACGGTGTTTGTCCACCACAAAGTTCACTTGGCGGGGGCTGGGATCGAACCTGGGACCCCAAGCACCAGAGGTGAACGCTCTACCACTGAGCCACCGTGGTCCCCCGAAATAACAAAGAACCAATTTCGTTTTATGCCAGGACGATCGACAACGGGTGTAATATTTACACTTAGGATGCTAATGAAAAAGTATAGAGAATATCAGAAGAACCTCCATATGGTTTTCATCGACGTAGAGAAAGCAAATAATAAAGAGTGCCACAGGATCTTACTGGCTGAGCACCGAAGAAAAAGGGTGTTCCGAATATATACATCTGTATAGTTCAAGATATGTATGATGAATATCGGATAGGAGTGAGGAGCGCATGTGGATTAACAAAAGAATTCACTGTTACAATGGGACTTCATCAAGGATCTAGTCTTAGCCAATACCTTTTTGCAGTTGTGATGAACGAGCTTACAAAGAACATCAAAGAGTTCTGCACTTTGGAATATGCTATTTGCGGACGACATCGTGCTGATACAAGAGAAAGCAGATACCTGGAGATGAGCATTGGAAAACAAAAGGCTTAGCATTAATAAAACCAACAACAAAATATTTACAATGCCCATTCACCAAGATGTAAACGGAAACAAAATAATACGACTGGACGAAGAGATGGAGGATGAAGAAATTCAAGTGCTTGGGATGAATACTACAGAAAAGTGCAGAAATAGAAGATGTAAACAATAGAATTAGCAGCAACAGGACAAAATAGACAGAAGCGGTAGGAATATTGTGTGATCATAGGGTAACAATACGACTAAAACAAAAAAGTTCGTCAAAAAATACTGACACCTGCCAAATTATACAGAGCAGAATGCTAGACAAAGAAGAAAGAGGAGCAGAAATTGTTATGTTGCAGAGATGAAGAAGCTGAAGTAGATGTGAGTGTGACGCAGAAGAACAGAATCAAGAATGAAGTGATCCAAGGAACAGTAAAGGTGAGAATAGAAAAAAATATAAGAAAGTGGACTTCAATGGTTTGGACATGTGAGAAACCTCCGGAATACGTAGATGCTATAGAACTGAATGGGAAGCGAACGCGAGGCCGACCAAAGAAGAAATGGGGAGATTATGTGAAGAATCATATGCTGCAGTGTGGTGTCACGGTGGATATGACAGAAGTCAGAAACAAATGGAAGTCAGCGATCAGAAAAGTCGACCCCAGCTAACTGGGAAAAGGGTTTAGAAGAAGGACATTAGACGTAGTAAGTCTCCATAAGGTAAGATTTAGTGCCAAGTTTTTCTTTCTTTCTCTCTCTCTTCAATAACAAGGCTGCGCGGTGGCTCAGTGGTAGAGCGTTCACCTCCGGTGCTTGGGATCCCTGGTTCGACCCGAGCTCGCGCCGTGTGAACTTTGTGGTGGACAAACACCGTGCTCGTCGGTTTTCTCGGGGTTCTCCCGTTTCCTCCCACATTCCTCACTCCCCCATTTTATTCATTTCTCATAATCACCATCTCCTTTAGCCTAACCGGCATAACCGTGGGACGTTAAACTCAAAGATTTCATTTTATTTTTCAATAACAAGGCTTTCAGAAGAAAAGTTGTTCAAGTTCATGAAATTTATTATATCAAATTTTTCTATATATGTTTCATATGGGTTACCCAGCTTTACTGAGGATGGTAAGAGATTACCGGATTTTCTTTTTTTTTTTTTTTTTTTAGCAAATTTACTGTTATATTAAATTACAGAGGCAGTAAATAAAAGATAAGTGAACAACTTACTGTAACAAATTATTATACGTACCTATCCTAATGAGTAAAGTAACACGAAAGCCTATCCTATCCAAGGCTGGATACACAAAACTGTTCATGATTGGTATGAGGGCAAGAATAAATATTTGATCAAAAAGAGTCAACCACGCTGTGGGCATCTGCAATAAAATCAAAGAATACATTACTACCTTAAAATTAAAGTACAACACATTTTCTATTTCACGTAATAGAAATAAAATCTTATTCAGACAGTGTGTTAACACACTCAGGAATATAAACAATGATATCTTTACTTCAAATTCTGATTCTTAAATAATTATTTTGGCTCTCCCACGAACGATAAAAGTAGGAATAATGGAAATAAAAACATCATGAAAATATAAAGAAATAGGGTCAACGCAGGACAGTATTGGTAAACCTTGTCAAATTTATTGATGTGATCCACTTGTCAAGTGGGGGTTTTAAAAAATAAAAGGGTTCTTGTGAGAACAGAATGAAATTCATTGCACAGACACCAACTATGTACACTAACAAATTATACATACTCAAGCATCATGTTGATTCTATGTGGTTATCTAAAACTGTTCTACTTCTGTTGATACCCGTGTTTATATAATTTATTTAGCGTTAGGTAGTTTTTACTGTCCAATTAATTTCCATTTCTCCTTCCTTACTATTTATTTTTTTCTTATCTGTATTTTATCAATGTTGCCAGTATAAGACGGAAAAATTCGACGATTGAGTATCATTTAATGAATTCTTAATGCAGTAAAGAATAGCACGGTTTTATAGGTTCATTTAAAAGGCAGCTCTTGAAAACTGCCTACATTAACAATAACAGATAAAATTTTATATTTTATATATAATAAAAAATAATAAAATAATTAGACACAACTTGAACTTACCATGAACTCGGAATGGCTATTGCTTTCATCAAAACCTACTTTCAGGTGCACACCTTGTGCTTGAAACCCAGTTTCAATCTAGACGAGGAACGAAATAACAATTAGAAAACATTGCACATTACACATCATCAAGGCAACTACACAATAGCAACACACGCGAAGTCTGGTATTGATTTTCCTGAATTTTCAAGACTCAGTAAATACACTTTTCCTGACCTGCAACATTGCAAACACCATCATTTATGGCTAGGTTTAAATAATAATAATAATTTTCTTAACCGACCTTCAACCATCTCCTTTTTACTTTTTTAAATACAGTATAAGCTTTCTTACTGTAAATGTCAAACTTCTTTTATTTGGAATACAACAAAACACAAGTACCTAACAACTGGATGGCATTTATTATCTTCACAAAATCTGTCGACGGCTTCGGAGCCGGTACTGTGATTTACTTACAGTAGCAGTTATAAATAATCTCGTTCATGCAAATACCTACCGTCGCTGACGCGCCTGCTTCATACGGACATCCCCTTGCTACCACTCGGGCCCCCCTGCTGCGCTTCTACGCTGACTCGTGTTAGATAGCCTTCGTGCCTTTTAGTGGCAGCCTAACATAAGTTGGTTCGTGTTTTAGGCACTGTAGTTTTTACGTCCTACGTTCACACTGTATTTATACTCATGACTAAATCACAGTTACAAACAACGAACTACAATCACTACCAAGTGATCTGGGGGAGGAACTAAATAATATTCTAATAATTATACACACCAACTTCAATATCTACGCATTTTAAACACATTTATATATATATATATATATATATATATATATATATATATATATATATATATATATATATATATATATATATATATATATATATATATATATATATATATATATATATATATATATATATATATATATATAAACATGTATCAGTTTGGTTTATTCCTTTGATTATTTATTTACAAGCAACAAACATTTTTTTCTGTTGCACCTGATTTTATTTATTATTATTTAGTTTGTTCTTTTTCCTTCCAAGTTTGAATTTTAACACCTTGCGCCGCTCCTCAAGCTTTTTTATTTCTAAAGATAATTTTCTTATCATATCCTTTTTGAATCTGCCTTTATTCATTGGAATGTTTTTTATGCCTTCTGTGAGCAGATAATTCCTGACATTCCTTCACTCATTTTTATTTGATGTTTAGTTTAGTTTAATGTGAACCTTGAATAGAGGCTTTTTTATTCATGTATACCTATTATCTATATTTTTTTCAATTGCGAGACAAATATCTGATTATAGACCATAGATGTATCTGCTAAACAGGAAGAATAACCACGAAAGCTTACCTGAAAGAAAACTAACCAATATGGCAACAGGCAGATGAACAGAAGAAGAATATTTCCCAGTCGTTTGACATCTTCAACAGCAGAATCATGATGGCTACCACCGTAGCGGATTTTAGCGTAGTCTAACCACGACGGAGATTTGGGTCTTCGCCTACTTCGACGGTTCACAATTGGAGAACTGCACAAACACAATTAATAATCTTAGCTACAATAAAACAAGTATTTAACTTTTTTTTCTTAATGTCACTACTATTGTTTTTTTTTTTTTCTACGTTTTCATAGGAATATTAAAAATAAAATAAGTGACGCCAACACATGATATATTAAGACAAAGTTTATTTGAATATCTACTTTATGTTATGAAATATATAACAATTTAGGAAGAAAACGTCACTTTTCGTTTATAATGCAGTTATTTCCCAACACCCTGTAGAAGCTTATGAAACTTCGGAATATGATTAGAGTCATATCAAATGATAGAAAATTTCCCATCATTGGTAGAAACACACCTATCATCTGATCTTTACAGCGAATTGATATACTGCGGCAATTAAACATCGTGATCCCTCCGCTTTATTTATTTATTTATTTTTTAAAATATAAATATCGCTAGTAAAAGTTAAGCCTGGAGAGATTGCAATGTACGAGAACTTTAGTACAAGTCAAAATATTTAAACTATCACTGTACAACAACTTCCAAACATTAATATTATCGCTTTCTGAAAGAAAAGAAAAAGAAATCCAACAGCTTCAGAGAATTTCTTAAATAGTATATGAAAAGTGGGAGGAATCCAAACTGATTTTTCCTTACATTATGTTCTCCACCGATAATAATTTAATATAATTAACATTATAATAAACAATTTGTTTCCCATTGCCGAATTTCTAGTTGTCTTAAATAGAACGTTAAAAAAAGACTGCTTTTGTCGGATGTTTTTTCCTAAGTAAGCGTTAGCTGTACTGTTTTTTCATACCATATCAAGTCTGACTTCCTGCACTGAATTCTGTAATAAAATTTTTACAAAATACAGTACTGAGTTGCACATTCCACCCGAGAAGAATGGCGAAATTGTCTCTCAATCTAGAATGGTATTGTTTACATGTATGTTTAAGTATGGAGCCCAGCTTGTAACTAGTACTGTTAGGGTTGAGCAACCTAAGTGCCTAATACTATTACTATGAAGAGTGAAGGACAAAAGCAACAAAATAATCTTTTCCTTCTGATATTCAAAATAGTTTGTGTAACTTTCTGTTGAGCGCCTTTTCTCGCGAGCTCTCAAATCCAAGTGAGTAACCAGGTAATAAGCTTGCTGGTCGTCAAATAGGTACAACAGTTGCCACCACGCAGTAGCACAAAAGACTCATCATCTTTTTAAAGCCCACAATATTTGTTTCTTTCGCCCTGCTAGTCTTACAATAGTGTTTGACAAAAGTAGTTTAAGCGAATACGTTGCTACGAGAAGCCTTTAATAAGTTTTAAGCCTAACATATGGCGAGCAGATGAAGTTTCCAAATACTTACTTAGATTTCTACATAACTTCACTTGATCTCAACGCACTTAGAACACCGATCATTAAGACATGTACCAATAGAAAAAAAAATGTTTGATTACAGCTCTCAAACTAGTCCTGTATATCATAAAGGGTCAACGTTAATTCATTATCGTCGCTGGAACGTGAGCCACGCACAGGATTCTTCAGATTTTGAAACATGTAAAGTTACTTGGGACCACACCTGGAGAATAGGGTTGGTGGGTGAGAAACTGGATTGATTTGATTTTCAGTTTAGCGTCGCTTTTCAGCAGCGAGGCTATGAGATGAACCTATAGCTTTACATGGGTTCTGAATCACATGAACTCCCGCCGAGAATCGAACCCAGGTCTTCCACGCCAAAGTTGCGTATACTAACCACTTAGACACGAGAAAGCTCTGTACACAGGAGTATTGTAGTACAGCTTTCGTACACATCGCCTGGTATTAATGTTCCGCATCTTATTAAAACCGAACGGTAAATGGTAACACCTTCTCTTTTGCTTTCATGCTAAGGATGATATAATCGTTTCACTGAGTTTCGTTATTCCACGATTGTTGCGCCACTTTTAGTTTTAGAATACAATGAACGATTTCGTAATTATTGGAGCAGATGTTACTACTCGAATTCGACGGTCACAATAGATACTTAACTACAATAAATAAACACATAAATTGAAAGAGGAGGAACGTTAGTAACAGATGTAAAAATATCGTAAGTTTACAATTTAAAACACCTATAGTGCGCCATATTTTTTAATCTATGGCTTTTCAAACAATGTGACTTTACTTGAGTTTAAGTCCGTATTGTTGTGGGTCTTTGTGCGGTCGTGGAGGAGGCGACCTTCTACTAACGAGACTTCAAATCACGACCAGAGATTGAATACGGTGCAGCCGTTCCCCACCACACAATCTCACCTCCAAGAGAGGTGGATAACAACAATGATTTTGCTTTTTCGTACAAGTAGTTAAATGCATTACCAGTGATAATTTCGAAGCACACAATATGGCCGGTACACCTTCTCATGTACGTTACATGAATTCTACTAACGTTTAAACTACCAGACTTTTGTCATCAATCATTTTATACCACGGAAAGCACAAACCATTTATTACGGGTGGAAAACCAACTCAGTCCATGAATACTTTTTTCTGTCCTTGGTTGTTATGAAATAAACATATTTTCCTTTGGTTGTAAAAATGCACCAAACTTAGGTGACAATTACAGGGAAGTAGCATGTGATCCGCATATAAACTCAGTTCAATAATGGAATAGGATCATACGTATCGTTCCAGTTATAAAATACTGAAGCGAATCAACTTTCGTATTACTGTGCTTCCTCGCCTATCAGTAGCAAAGAAATGTCTACCACAAACTTTTCTTCATATAATTAAAATTTAGAAAAAGAAAAGCGCTAAGTTTGTAAGGCAAAGAATGTATTTATTTGGTCTAGGAATTAATTCGTGCGGTTTTACAAAAGATGGTGTAACTAGCTTATTGTCCCATAGTTTCGTTGATCCAAACATGCGTTGAAAACTACTGTCATTGAGCATCTTGTTCAGTATATGTCAGTTGCTTGAAGCGGAAACAACAACATTTTTTCTTCAACTGAAAATGGCGCATTTTGTGCCTGATAAAGTGTTTTTGCGGGGAGTTATTCTTCATTGCTTTAACATGAAGAAAAGTGCTACCGCAAGTCATCATATTTTAGTGGAAGTGTTTGGTGAGCATGCTCTAGCTGAGCGAACGTGTCAGAAGTGGTTTGCACGGTTTAAAGGTGGTGATTTCAGCTTGGAAGACCAAAAGCAATTTGGACAGCCAAAAGAATTTGAAGATGAAGAATTGAGAGCATTGCTTGATCAGGATTCGTGTCAAACGCAGGACGAACTTGCAGAATCATTTGGAGTTGAGCAAACAACAGTTTCCAAACGTCTCAAAGCCATAGGAATGATTCAAAAGATGTCTTATTGGGCTTCACATGAATTGAAAAGAAAGACGTTGAAAGAAGAAAAACCGTTTGCGAATTGCTGCTTCAAAGACAGAAAAGGAAGGAATTTTTGCATCGAATTGTAACTGGTGATGAGAAGTGGATTCATTACGAGAATCCTAAACGAAAAAAGGCCTGGGTGAAGCAAGGTGAACCAGGTCCTTCACAACCGAAACGAGATATTCATTGTGCAAAGGTTATGCTGTATATATGGTGGGATTTGAAACGTGTGGTGTATTATGAACTTCTGAAACTTGGTGAAACTATTAATGGACACCGCTATCGACAACAATTATTGCGTTTGAAGCAAGCTCTCTCCTGAAAACGACCAGAATGGAATAACAGGCATAATAAACTTATTTATCAAGATGATAACGCTCGACCGCATGTCGCAAAACCGGTCAAAACCTATTTAGAAAATGTCGGATGGAAAGTGTTACTCCACCCGCCATATTCACCAGACACTGCTCCGTCTGACTACTACTTGATCGATTGCATGAATAACGATTTGATTGGACAGCGGTTCACTTCTTCAGAAAATATCGAAAAATGGATCTTTGATTAGATTGCGTCAAAAGATGAGGAATTCTTTCGACACGGAATCCGTAAATTGCCTGAAAGATGGGAGAAAGTAGTGGCTAGCGATGGACAATATTTTTGTTAACGTATTCATTTACTTTGTTTTTGAAATAAAGCTTCAATTTTTATTAAAAACCGCACGAATTAATTCCTAGACCAAATAGTTTTGACAGTTTAAAAAATTCCAAGCCATTACATTTATACTTAAAAATTAAAGGAAAAGGAATTAGAAAAAATAAAATGAAGTGCGTTTTAACTATTCTATTCCATTCTATAAAGCCTTCAACTAACTTTACGATCTGCAACCAACAGGTTCATCGGCGCACGAAACAAAAGCTTGTTACTGCTATATTCAATCGCGATTGTTATTACTCATATCCCTAAGACTGTATTTTCTCCTCCTTTCATCATCTTGGTGCATCGAGGGGGTTTCTTTTTCGGTAAATTCGAACAAAATTCTACGTAAACCAAGCGCACTTCCCATGCAAACGTGGTTTGCCCATTATAGTGATCTTTATTATGAACCAAGTTTTGAGAATATTTATTTTATTTTGTGCAGTGGGCTTAAAGAAATGCATTTCGTTTCATTTCTGCATTTTCTTTTTTCTTACATTACAATGAACTCGTTGTTCACTTTTAATTCTTACCCATAGGAAAGGAGCTGATAACGTGCTCTCAAAGACTGTTAATACGTCATTATAAAATTCCAGCCAATGAGAGTATATGCGCAGACGAAGTATGTTAAGAGGGGTCCGAGACTTTATTGTACGCCTAGGTTCTAGACCCATGGACGGGGCTTTGTCCGAGAGGTGGGAAGAATGACGCAACAGTATCAAACATGGAGACCATTTAGTGAGATATACAGTTACCTTGTGCTCAAGTCTTTGTGAAGTAACTGGACTTGTATCACGTTTTGCATTTACTTGCTTCTCAATAACACTTATTTTAGTTAACCAAGAACAACAACGTAAGCATGTAGATGTATTGATTGTCAAACATAATCAAGCTGAATTAAGGATGTATTGTATTCATTGACTCCTTCGTCGTCTCTTGTGTGCGTAGTCTAACAAATATACGTTTCTTTATACTATACTTTCTACAATAACATGAATTGCTGAAGTATATCGTTTCAATATAACCTATAATATAGTGTTTTATTGCGGCAGTTTGTGGTGAGATTGGAACAGAACTTAGTTTCGGTTCAATCGCACATCAATTTGCGGGAAACAGCATTTGTGCCTACATAGTTTTGTATGTATTCAGGTCGATATTAGCAAAGCTATTAATGCACGGGTGCTGAACGGATTCCAAGTTCGATTACCGAGCTTGGCTATCACGTTGGTTTCTTTTGCCACCCAAGAAATCATTATACCATCTTAGATACCCTGACTTTAACAATCGAAAACAGATAAAATCAGATACATGTAAGAAAAATTACCTCGTCAACATTTACCTCTGCAAACTTCTTCGTAGTTTACATTTGCCTACAAATCCCTCTTTGATGATCCTGAGAATGTTAATAAGTAGACTGCCGGTGGGTCGATGGATGAGGTAATAGGGTCGTCCACACGTGAAGACAATCAGAGCCACCACTAAGCACACGGAAGCACCTAAGAAGGCACGGAAGAAGCCAGTGTGGGGAATATCCTGCTCCACGTACGACAGAACACCAATCCCAATAAGACTCCCAATGTTAATACACCAATAATACCAGTTGAAAAATACACGCATGGAGTCGGCACCGCCATATTTAACCTGAAAGAAATGAAAAGGTGATCAATGCGCATAAAATTAGTTCAGGAAAAATATCGAAAAATGTTACTTGTTTAGAACAAATAAATAAATACAGTTTTTACTTGAGCAACGTGTAGTTTTAAAAAATAATTAATTAAAACAAATAAAAAGAACTGCGTGTTTAACATATTTAAATCAAATTAATATCCATACGTAACACAATTAGATGTCGACAGAATGCAAATTACTAAGCGATCGTCAAAACTGAAATCCTGATTCAAACAGGCTGGCGCTAGTATCCTTACCTTTTATCATGAATTTTGCTCACATTCAGGGCGTTGATTAGCGGGGACAAGAGGGGCACTTGCTCCCCCAACTTTTTTAAGTGACCCATTAATGCATATAGTTTCATTTGGAAATGTAAATTTTTTGTATGTATTACTGGTTTATAGAAAAAAATGGTAACGTATAATATTTGCCGTTGCGTGAGTACATATTGGTTATCTGTCTTCCCGTGCAGTTAAGAAAGCTACAGGAATTGCGTTTTAACTGCAATTGAAAGCAATTAATATAGCAATTGCGCATTTCTTTAAATGTCGTAGCATATGCTTGTAGTATTTTCTAAGAGTAATAACATACATTTAATGGCATGTGTGGAATTAAAAATGTAAGTTGTTCATTAATCCCCAGTTTCAATACAACTTCTACAAAACAAAACAAGCCTCATTATTCATTACTATGATTAATATTATCCTTTCTATTTATTTGTTTTGGGAATTTCTTATTGAATAATCTGATCACACAATTTTTCAGACAGAATTTTAAGATGTTCTTGAGCAAGGAATCAAATCTCTTCTTACACCTTCATTGTTTAAGAGTACACCCACTTGCGATGCTCTTATCAATTTACTTAATAAAATATGAAATACGATATACGCTATTTTAACTGAACAAGATAGTATCCTTTTACTTACATATACTTTCGCCAAACAGTATTAGAAACAGCCAGGAAAACTAACATTGATATACAAATATTCAGATCATGTCTTCCCCTCCCCCCACTTTTAACGTCAATCGCCGCCAATGCTCACATTATTAGTTGTTTGAATAACACTGATCATACAATTATGAGGCGAGGAAGATGGACCTATTACAGTGAAGGAATGATAAATTATTCCTGGCGTAGTTAGACAATTGGAATCTGAGTTTTCAGTTGTTGTATTTATCTAGGTTTATGTAAATCGATTCACAGAATACCTATTAATTTCGTCTGGAATAATTTCGATTTTTTTTATACTAATGCTGCCACGAAAATACTGTTGTACACTCCATAAAAATTCAGTACTTACACGAAACTGTAGCATTCTTCCAACAAACAATCCTTAGGATGAAACTATCATCTATTTTTTTTTGACAAATACCTTGATTGAAGTAAATTGCAGTGCGCTTTATATACGAGACATAAAATTTCGTCGATCAGGATCAAGGTTCGTGTTTTACACGCAAAAATTCAACAAATAAAAGTTTGATACTTAATGTGGTCCAACAAGGCGCACAATCTCTCTTTGACTGGCCTTCATTTTGTATTCTTGAGTTATTTGCTACGATACTTTAAAAGACTAGGGCGTAGATATATTTAGTGCTGTGTTAAAATTAACCCATGTACAGTATTTAGATATTGAAAGTAAAGAAATTATATTGCTCATAAGAAGTTACTATACTTGTTTAAAAGGGAAAGGATTCGTGTAGCATGAAGTTTGATCTTATACTTCATATGTTCTCTTTGTCTTATGAAAACAATCATTTTCTTCGGAAAATATACGTGGAAGTATTTTACAATTATTTATCGTCTTTCCGGGTGCAGAATAAACGAAATTAATTCTTTGAGTTTTACGTCCCATGCTTATGCCGACTAGGCTAAAGGAGACGGTGACGATGAGAAATGAATGAAATGACTGAAGGAAACGGAAGAACCCCGAGAAAACCCACATACACGGTTTTGTCCACCAAAATTCACTTGGCGTGAGCTTGGGTCGAACCAACGACCCCATGCACCCGAGGTAAAAGCTACACCACAGAGCCACCGCGGCATAAGAGGAGTGAAATTGGATATTAATTTTCTGGAATACATATTATGGTAAGTTACTATGTACTGTACTTGGGCATACACTTACAATATATCGGCTGCTGTTTCAACGTGCTCCTACATATAAAGAGGAAGCAGTACGCACATACATAGAAGAATGAAATGAAATCTTTACGTTTTACGTCCCACGTTTATGTCGGTTAGGCTAAAGGAGACGGTGATGATGAATAATGATTGAAATGGTGGAATGAAGTGGAAGGAAACGGGAGAACCCCGAGGAAACCCACGCATACGGTGTTTGTCCACCACATACACAGAAGAATGTATTATTTTGTTTTTACATGGAACAACATTTACCGACAGTGTAATTCTTGAAGCAACGTCGTTTTGCTAAGGAATTCATACTTATGAAGATGACAAACTGTCACTGAAACATCATCAGTCAAGAGTGCCCTTGTTCTTGTATGATCTTACATGAGTATAAGGCTTTGTTTATATGCATCCTATTAAAGCAATAAGTAATTCTACGCTAACTAAATAACGACACTCGAATCTAGTAAAGGCTTTTGACCACATGAAATGGGAATTGTTATGGAGGAATCGAAGATTCATACACACCTAGTTATATCATAAATACTGTCACAAGTTTGAATGTGAATAACACAGAGTATCAATACCAATGCAATTTATTTTGGTCATGTTTTACATTGATATGTTGTACACCTGACGCACGAATCATTTTTCGAAATGTCCTCCCTTGGCCTTGATGCAGGCACGAAGTCTGTCCGGCCACTGGCCAATGGCATTACGCACCACGTCCATGGGAAAATTGTTCACTGCTCGGGTCAAGGGTTGTTTCAGACTGTCGACCGATGGATGCCGTTTATGGCAGACCTTTGCCTGAAGGACTGCCTAAAGTTTGTAGTCTAACGGGTAAGGTCCGGGCTGCTAGAAGGCCAATCAGCAGTAGAAACGAAGTCGGGGACGTTCCGTGCCAGCCAGACCTGGATCGTTTTCGCTTTGTGGCCTGGAGTGGAATCCTGTTGGAAGGTCCACCTTTCTCCAGGGAACATGGCAGCAGACAGTGGTTTCACTATAGGTGTTAGCACTGTGTCCTGGTACACCTTGGCAGATGTTTTAACACCTTGTTCACAAAAATGCAGTTGGGTTGTGCCTGAGTAGCTCACTCCCCACCAAACCATCACTGAGGCAGGATGATGTGGCTTCTGAACCCTTCGAGCTACGGATTAAAATGATATCTTCCACTTAGAAATATGTGTCCAAGTTCTCGTGGTGTAGCCTTCTGACTTATTTCCAGTGAACTTAAAAAGTTCGTTACTAAATTCTCTATGCCTCTCTCTCTCTCTGTGTGTGTGTGTGTCTGTCTGTCTGTCATTTGCTATTTTCTTTTTCTTTTTCTTTCTTTTTTTCAATTTTGAGCCCTCCATTCGATAGAGCATCAAAAACTATCTGAGAAAGTGATGGAATTTTTTTGCGTCACTCTTATCGTTCCCAAGATATTGGCTTTAAAAAAATGGACGATTTCCGGAGATTTAAGGAGCCATATCTCGGGAACCATAAGTAATAGAGAGATGATATTTTGCTAGAAAGAGCAGAAAGTGCGGATTAAAATATTTACTTTTACATGTACGAACAATCACAGTTATCCTCTCCGCTCCATCTCTCCATTCTTTTTAAGTTCGTTCTGACAATGCTCTTGGAGCATTCTCAACTGGTTCTTATTTTTTTCTTTTAAAAGTGTCAATTCAAAAAAATTTCATTCTTTTACAGTTGATTAGTACAACAAAACATTCTGCGGACTGTTGAGGATAGGACTTAACCTAAAAGTAATAGTACAAGCTATTTGTCTTTCTGAAGTTTCATTGCCAGGAAACATATATGTGAATATGTTAACTGCAGTAGCTGCTTGTTAAATACTGATGTGTTACAACTGAATGTAAACACCACAGACCTTCTACAAGTGTAACTTTGTCTTTACAAAATGTGCGCATACTTCGGTCTTTAACATCATTGTGAGGACTTACTCAACGTCATACTTGATTTTACTACTTTTAAGAAGCATGTTGTAATAATGAGATGTTAATTGATTAATTTAACTTTTTATTTGTCTAAAAACGGGCACTCACTCAGTGTTACAATAAGATCAACAACATCAGAACAAGTTTCATTCAGGATTTTATTGGGGGTTCTTATTCGGGGACCCCGGTACTTTGCACCAGCCTAGCTACAGCCCTGGACATTTTTTTTTTTTTTTTTTTTTTTTTTTTTTTTTTTTTTACGTGGAGACCAGAAACCACAATCTCCAGACGCAAGGATTACTAATTCTTTTCAGAAGTTCTTCATTGAATGATGACTTCTGGGCACACAGCCCAGTGGTTCGAGCGTTGGACTAATATCTGCGTGGTCCCGAGTTCGATTCCCTGGTAGTGCTTCCCAATTTTCGGCGTCTATCCAGTGTCGTGAGGCAAACTGGGGAGACACGTGAAAACGAGACGTGACGGCCACTTAAGGATTAGAAAGCTCCCAATACGCCGGTTAGTGAGAGGGCGTCGCAGCACGCTGATCACGTGCTGGCCACTAGACTCAACGCAGTTCAGTAGGTCGCTAGCGGATAGCGCTGAAGGAGACTTAGGCTCACAAATGGGCCGTTACGCCAAACGGTTTGGCTTTTATGATGACTTCTGCTGTAGCGAAAAGCTGTTTTCCAAATATTGTCCAGATAAAATATATAAATAGTTAAATAAATCAAACACTTCCAGAATTTATAGAAAATTCCCTGACTTTTCCAGGGTTTTCAGGCTAGACACCCCGCTAATCATACGAAGGAATTCTTAGAAATCTTGCATAGATCCAAGAGATGTTGATGTTTTGACCCAAAAAAAGCTGATGACGGAAATTACCATTAAAAATATTCCAATAATTGAATATTTATGTCATATAAGAGGAGACACATAATACGGTAAAGTATGTTGTGTGACTAAATTTATTTGTTCTCGGAAAAAAAAAAAAAAAAAAGTATAGTCTCAGCAGAAGTAAGCCCCTTGGATAGGTAACTATCCTAGGTGTTTACGAGCTGGCTACCTTGCCTTCTGACTGTTCTGAGGAAGGTGCTGCCATCTACGAGCTTTCGTGGTTGTACAGCAAACCTCCCCTCTTCAGTTACAATGCATAGGTAAGGAAAGTTAGGTCTACTTTTTCTTTTTGTAGTCAATTATCATGTATAAGCATGTTATTTAGAAATATTCTTTATTATTTGGTGCTGCGAAAGAATCTAAAAGTGAATAGTGCATTGAATTTGTGAAATGAAAGTCATAAGCAAGTTAAGTTTTGTTAAAAGTGAAATTGAAAATTTGTTCGGTATTCCTGTTTGACCTACCAGTAACCAATTTGAATAGGAAGTATAGATGTTAAGAAAAGAGGACTCTTGGTATTTATTCTTTCCTTTATTACTTTTGGCATGCCGACTAAAATCGACAATTAATTTTGGTTATATATTATTAATTTGGATAACATGCTATTCAGATACTTATTATACAATTTGTTATTTAATTGAAATTGCGGATAGTCTATTTTGTTTGACATAGAACCTGAAATTATTTATGTTATTAACATTTTTCGTGAGAAGTTGTTTTCAAGTTTATTTTCTATTTTTGAATTATAATAAAATTTGTTATATTCGTTTAGTTGAAAAATCTCATCTTTGCTTTACATTTAAACCTGAGAATACACCGAAAAACGTACTATCCGAGCGGTTTAGTATTAATTTACTTAAGATACCGCAGCAAGTAGTATAAAAATGTGCACTTACTTGTTCAGCTCCAAATGGTGGAATATTTGCTTTCACAGTTCCAACAGCCATTCCAATCAATACAATTATAACGTATATATGGGGCTGACACGGTGCACTGTTTGGTACATCAGACGATGGCACATCATTTCCTGATCGATTACAACCAAGAAAACTCAAAGCGTTTATCGATAACGCGGTCAACAGACCGTATCCCAATATATACAGCATAAACCCCACAATTATTGTCCAATATCGACCAATAAGAGAGTCAGATACCCAACCAGCTATCAAAGCAGAAAAATAAGACATCCCTACAAGCACTAACACTGCCGCCATCGCCTCGTCTGCACTCCACGATTCGACATGTGGTTTGCCTCTGTTGAGGAACAGGAACATGTTGGTAACCACGGCATAGAAGGCAAGTCTTTCCAAAGTCAATGTCAACAGAATGATGCCTCCTGCAATGCGGCTTCTTCGTGGATCCCAGGGCAGAGGGCCAAAATGATGCGGCCTCAAGAGCAACGGAGTGGACTCGGATTCCATCCTGATAAAAGGAGCCTTCTGGAATGGCAATCGGGTACATCCGATTTGAAATAACCTAAAATATAAGAACAAACGTACTTTATGTATTACAACAAATAATAAGTGTTTTTTTATTACTACTAATACGAATATAGATTGATATTACTCAGCATAAAAATGAAATTTTTGACGGTAGAATGTACCACTCTGCAAAGAAAGAGTAATGTCTAAGGAACTAAATTATACAAGCGGTTTATCTGTAACAACGTACGAGTCAGTACCACGTAAACCTCAGTAAGAAAATAATTATACATTATACAATTTTCCACGACCGAATTTAGAGGTAAGTTTGTATTGCATCCTGTTCAGAGCAATCACAGCGATCCACTACGCTAACATTCCGTGCTACTCCCCTGCCTTCACTAGGATATGGGTTTTATAGGCTTAGGAATTAGGAAACGATTTAACTATATAGATACAATATATATAATGATATGACTAACTGTACATAACCACAAAAAAGTAAAACACAACGCCACTCACAGAATACGGGCTTTGAATACAGAGGTTGTTCAATCTACATTTGGCCAATTTTGACTTATATAAAAATTTAGAAGAATCCATGGCGCCAGGTCCGTAAGTGCTCGATGTTTCCCTTGGTTCCTAACAATAGCCCGAGAGCGTAATTTCCACTGTAATAGGCTTCTCTGAAGAACTGGGAGGGGAATCTTGTCCCATTTCCTTTGCACAGCTTTCCAAATCCACAATAGTCCATGGTACTTGCATCTGGAGATCAAAACTTCAATCCAAGTCTTGAAGTATATTTTTGGAAGTAGTTTTTTTGGGTTTTACCTCCCTCCCTCTCAAAAAATATACCGGGAATTTTGTGCTGGGAAAAATTTTAACCATCCTGATATCTAATATACCATGAAATAACAATCTTAATGAGATTATAATTACTTTCTTTAATCGTGCTTCTCGGTATATGTCTAGTTTCAGAATTGGCTTAAAATATGTATTTATCATTAGAACACAATATTTCTGAAAACACAAAAATGGTTTGGGAATCATGCATAACGAATT
Organism: Thermobia domestica; assembly: GCF_964235325.1. Lineage (NCBI taxonomy): Eukaryota > Metazoa > Arthropoda > Insecta > Zygentoma > Lepismatidae > Thermobia > Thermobia domestica. Next base: position 23,268,538 of record NC_137461.1, read on the forward strand.
TTGTTTGCGCACGATCAAATTCGCAGCAGCAGTGTACAACTGTAATCTATTATATAAAAATGAAAGGGATCTTGTTTGTACTCTCATCCCAGGGAAATAGTTAAACCATTAGGAATGAATTTTTCGATGTAGTTATCACATACCTCGAACTCGATTTTTAATAATGTTATTTTGATTAAAACATTTATTTTATGGGGGGAGAGGAGGGAGCAGAGGATCAAACTCTATGCGATCTTATGATCCTATAAAGCTACGAAGATGAAACTTAAAAAATAAATAAATAAAAATAACTGGACTCTTTCCAGCGTTTGAGAATTTCCATTTTAAGTGGAGAAGGGGGAGCATTTATTATAATTTGAGAACGATTCTGCCTGCTGCTACTGATCGCATCACGTAGAACGTTAAGCAGTTTGAAATGAATCTTTGAACACAGTAGTTACTACCTACCCTAAGCTGGGTTTTTGTCATATTACTTTGAAAGATGCCTTATATTGCTTTCAACATGCACTTAAATAACTGCGAACAAATTGATCATATGTCTGCATACTAATACATATCTTAATTCAAATACTCGTGCGAATAATACGCACTAATCCTTTTTAAGTGGTTACTACATGCAAGATTTCTATCTATTCCGGTTCAGAGCAGGGTGAAGCTAGCGGGTATGCCGTTAGTAGGAAGTATGCGCGAATATGTGCGAAAAATAGGACTTCCTTATTACACAGTACAATCACTACTCACTGGTGATATTAGAACTTAGGTATCATTTATTCTTGCTCCCTCGTGTTCGCTTTATGCAATACCAGATAAATTCATCTACAAACCCACTTGCAAAAATTAATGTCATGTTCACATGATCTTCTGTAAGGCACAATCAGAGTAAAATATTCGCTGACTAAGAGTTCGTTCACCATTATAGCTCCAGCCTGAATCAAGCTCTTATTAGTTCTTACTTATATCTAATCTTAAGTTTCTTATTTGTTGAAAAGATTTTCGGTGCTGATTTACTTTCAGCACAGATTTTGGAAGATTTACAAGTAAAATTCACTACTTTGTATAAAAAAATATATTTATAAAGAACAAATCTCTGCAGGAGAGAGAATCAAATACAAATACACCTTTATTTAAGCTTACAAGTGCTTTACAACGAATAAACTAAGTAAGTGCATTTGAAAGATGATTTATCAGATAGTATCTTCCATCGGCGGTGTATTCCTGCAGTGTACAGAAGATGCATTTTATGCCTACAAGTGGAACGCTACAAGTTTCAAACCATAAGTGCTACTCATATCATTGCCAAACCTTACTGCTTTTCATTACCATCGCATACGCGCATACCCACCGTCATTGACGTGCCTGTTCCTTTCTAACGCACCCGCTCCGTCACTCGGGTTTCCCAGCTTTGACTTGCTCTGACTCGTTAAGACAATTTGCTTTCTAGTAGCCACCTAGTGCAGATTGGTTTGTGGTTTTCACTAGTTTATACGCAAAACATACGGAAGCTGTATTTATTCGCGAATCGTAAAAGAATTGTAGTTTCTAAACTATTACTTCTGACGACCCCTTGAATTTTATCCATGCCAAGTAAGATATTTCATGTCACCGAGCGCAAATCATTTAGGAGATAATACGAAGAGAACTAGTGAAAGAATTATAATTCTTCAATAATTATTTCAAGTGGTGTGCTAAAAGTAAATCTGCACGAGCTCTTCTTCTTAAATGTTAAAATAAATTATATAGACATATTTGTGATAATAATAATTGGTGTATAAACGTACGTTTCTCTTTGTTATATTACTGAATAACACATTGAAGGCGTTGTTTACATATAACATTATCATTATTATCGCGCAAACTTTTCTGTAATGTATAATTACTACCTGATGCTCTTGGGTGCATATTTAAGGGTTAAGTTTAGAGTTACCCCTCCGGTTTTTATAAAAATCAGGAAAATTTACAGGAGAAATGAGGTAAGAAATGATAATTTGAAGTTTTTATTTGATGTTTAGGAATGTAAGTTCGGAGGGAGAGTTATGTTTAATACGAGAAAAGACATGTGGAAGTTAGTACTATTTGCCGGATGCGGAAGCATTGCGGAAGGTTTCAGCAGCATGGTAGTTGCAAAATATGGCGAATATGGCGAACAGGTGTAACGGATGCGCAAAAATAATGAAGAAAACCTTTTAAATATTTGTGAAACACACGGAGTGCTGAAGTTAAGTGAAATGTAACAATTTTTAATACTTTAAGCACTGTTTTTTGTATGTTGCAAAGTCCAAGGGCAACTTCAGACTGGAGGGGCAACTCTAAACTTAAGCCATATTTAACGAGAGACATTCATCCAACTTGCACGCATAGCTATTGTGTTTTGTCTACCCTATTCTATATTTCGATTCGTTCTACGACCATATTCACTAATGTCACTCCAAAAGCTAGAATCACTGTTAAACATACATTAGTCTTCCTTTGTGAATTAACTGTAAACTTTCGAAAATGGCCTTATATTCTTATTTGCACAATAACCTAAGTACTATTTTTTTCTATCCTTAGGATTTTTCTACGAAAACGTATCAGTAGCTGCACAATTCCTTGGATAACATGTTTACTTACCTTCGGATGTATCTCTAACGTAAGTGCTTGTATATTTCTGGAAGTCTAGGTAAGTTAGGTTCGGTTCAGTATTCTCCTTATGATTTGTTGATGAATTATGGATTACTATCTTTGGAATTTAACTCGCATCATTAAATAATATATACAATATTAATAAACAGCATATGAAAACTTGCTTTGTCTTACAAACAACTTGATATACATTCATTACCTTGGCATTAGGATAACGTCCTTTTCCCTTACAATTATTTACAGCAAATGTATATCATTTGTGATATCAAAAAATGTATATTTCATTTGACTCTTGCTAACAGTGCCCATTATGTACCCTTAGCTTTTGCTGCTGACTTGAAACACCCTGGTCCTGATTGTCTCCAACACTTCCTGAACTTTGATAACACACGATTAACTAAACTAAACTAACCCATGTTTACAAATGATAAGTGACAAAAACATACTGTTTAAGCCGCATTCCACTTGACGTTTAAAACGGTCAAACACAAGGACAAAGTTTTCATCAGGTGCTCTTTTTCCTTCCACCCCCACCATGTGACCTCTGACATCATGAAGATTAATATTACGCACATGTTGATAAGGGAGAATATTCCATTGTTTCATGTCTTTTGAGTTTGTAAAGGACAATGATCTTTACATAAAACACTGATGTGAAAGCAATGATTTGTGATTTGGAAAGTCATCGACTAATTATCAAAAACACTTACATCACTAATTATATTAATAACTCTCAAGAATGTTTACCTGTTCGTTAATATTACACTAACACCATTACATTTTCTTTCTTCTCGGACGAAATATAATAAAAAATCGTTGATAAATATGCACACATTGTATGTTTACAAATACGAGTAACGACCTTCGATGTTTGTGTATATTTTCCTCATAACCTGTGAAATGATCAACTGCGACTGCACATGACAATGCTCCTCAGATTTACCAACCTCAGAACACAAAATTATCGATTTTCGTCTTTAAAATTATCGTATATTTCGTTATGCACGTGATAATTGTAGAAATAAGTATCAAACTACTAATAATAGCAATAATATATAATTTATCTAATAATCCTGAGTTCGGGAATTCAAATCAGTGTCACTTAACATTAAAAATTAATCCTTATTAACACTCAGGCACGTAGCCAAGGGGAGGGGGTCCGGACCCCCCCCCTTCGAGACCAGAAATGAAAAAAATTAAGGAAGGATGAAATAAAAAGAAGAATCAGAGTTAAAAAATAAACTACAGCAGCGTTTCCCAACCTTTTTCAACTTGCGGCACACTACAGGTGTAACTTGAATTCTCGCGGCACACCCATATTTTTTATATATACAGTATAACCTCGTTAACACGAACTCGCTTAAGCCGAACACTCGGTTAGGACGAACAAAATTTCGGTCCCGGCATCGCTGTACGTTATCTTATAGGAAGTTTTATCGGTTAACACGAATTTCGGTTAGCACGAATTACGAACTAATTTTTAGTCCCTTGAGTCAGTAAATGTTTTCATTTAACGCGAACTTTCAATTCTTTGTTTTTTGTTTTTTTTTTTTTCAAATCATTTTTCTTATTTTAGATTTCACTCCAGATCAGTTTTTGTCATACAGTAATTATACAGACGAAAATTGCCCTGTAAATAAGAGAAAAACCAGAAACGGGTATCATTTCTCTCTTATGAGGTGTTGATTCTGTCCTCCGTCAAGCGCTGAACATGCAGGTGCTTGGCAGACGAGCTGGCGACAGCTCGAGACAAAAGATCGTATCTCCCCTGTAACTCCAACCTGGTGACAGCAATCATAAATACCTTTCCGTTACTAGCGGTACCCACCCTGCTAGCGGAGTTGTCAATTATATAACTTGACCTGGATTTTCTGTGTGGAAATTCCATTTGCGGAGGACGCTTATTCTCGCTGTTTCAACCACTTGACCTTTCGGGAGTGGGCAGTATTGGCGCTATTTTTTCCCGTAAATTTCACGGCCAATAGGAAGCAGACAAGTATAGATCTGCAAACAAAGCTAAAAATCCTAGAGGAAGTAGACCGTGATGTGTTGAAGAAAAATCCAATTGGAATTTTTCACCAGAAAATGATCAGCGAGTACATTTTTTCAAGCTGCAATACACTTATACTCAGTACTGCAGTATTATTGAAATGTAAAACCTTTTATCCTCAAATGAATTTTCTGTGTTGTTGCAAACTGATGTTATAAAGAAGATTGATGGACGTAGAAGCAATGTAAACTTTTTTTCTAATCTTCGAAGATAGGATAATAAACTTACTGTAGTGTTTTTACTTTTCAGAGGATGGTATCGAGACCGAAACTAGTCTCTATATCGTCTCGAATTTGAGACCGAGCCGTGCTTTTCGAAATCGAGACGAGACCGAAACTGTTTCAGTCTCGTCTCGATTCCATTCTCTGGATGGTATCAAGACGGAGAATAGCCTTGGTCTCGTCTAGAATTTGGAACCGATACGTGCTTTTCGAAATTGAGACGAGACTGAGACTACTCAGTCTCGTCTCGATACCATCTGTAGTGTTTTCTATGACATACATAATATAGTGTAGTGGTATGTATAGTCTGTATATTGTAATGTGTATGTATGAATAATGAAATTTGGGTCCCCGGTTAACACGAATTTTTTTAACACGAACTCCTGATTTTTCAGTCCCTCGGAATTCGTGTTAACGGGGGTTTACTGTATATATATATATATATATATATATATATATATATATATATATTATACAATACTACTATTACTATTATTATTTATAAATATAAAATACTGTGGTATTTTTATATGATTACTTATCTCCTTCTTACAGAGAAGAAAGCTCGATCACTAATTTTCCCCCGTGGTAAATCATTATGCATATTTTTTATTCTAATTTTAAAATAGAAAACAATTGGAATGAAATATAGGACTCGGGTTTTAAAACTCCACTTTCTCTTTCGAAAACTGTATCTAACCTTTAACTAAAAGGGAAGATCACTAAATAACGAATAAATAAGCAAATCTCCTATACTTTTAAAACACAAATGTAGGTAATTTGTATGCATGTTTGCTTTGTTGAATTTATTGAATGATATGTTAAAATTTCAAGTTACGAAATAGTCTGCAACAATAAAGGAGCAATAATGATCATGACAATGATAAATACGTTTTTCAACATTAAAAATGTACAGAAAAGTAACACAGTATAAAACTTTAAATTGTAGATTTATAGTAGAGGTTCATAGTAATGTGAAATACAAATATACATTTTGCCCTATATCTTGTAATTTGGTTCCTATAGAATTGATAATTTGTTTCGATTTTATCGCGGCACACCAGCGGCCCATTCGCGGCACACCGGTTGGGAAACGCTGAACTACAGGAAGCTTTTGGTTACTCTTTTTATGAGGAGGTTTGTATTACTTGCAATACATGGTGGCGAAGTGAGCGAGATATCCTGGAAGTCAGGGAATTTGAAATTTCTAGAAAAGGTACTGATTTTTCAGAATTTCTAGTCAGGGAGATTTCAAGCTTCCGAAAGCATAGTGCCATTCTGTAACAGCGTGGACATTTTTTATCATAATTTTTCGTCATCGCATCCTTGCAGTATCAAACATGTTAGTTCAAAAACAATATTCTACTGCTCCTTTAACCTGTCATTTGGAACAGCCAGTAGTTGACGGAATAATAAAAACAAACATTTATGTGGAAAGAAAGTTCTGTTAACATTTGATTCAACAGAGAAAGAAACGTGTAAAATATTTTACAAGACATTATTAAGTATGTACTTTTTTATAATAGTGAATATGTACTTTTTATAATAGTGAATAGGGCCTATGTACTTTTTATAATAGTTGAGGTCATAACGAAAGGAAAATTGTTATATTTGAATAAACAGAGGAAGGACGTAAATATTGTATAATCTTTTTCAATATTTTTTTTTATTTTACTAGAAATTTCTTCATAATTTGTTGAAATACTTACCAACCTCATGCCTCATTTTATTGTCCTAACAAATCAATATATGTTGATATTAAAGTAGTTTAGATTAATCGAGCTCCTGGGCCTTCATAATTTCATGTCACGCCCGCCCCTCCCCCCGTTATGAAATTCTGGCTAAACGAACCAATATATAGGCCTACTCCAGTAAAATAGTTTAGAATGATCAAGCCCCTGCTATGATGATCACAGTATTTCATGCAAGGATGTTGTAAAATGCAAGATCCAAGATCCTATTTTACAAGATCCTTGATTTCATGTCACGGACCCCCCCCCCCTTCACGAAATCCTGGCTACGTGCCTGTTAACACTATTGTGAGCAACAATATTCCCACTCCCTTGCAAACATAATTGAAATTTAAAAAAAAAAACAGGGTTGCCATTTGCCAATATCAAATCGTTATTGATTTAGGTAAATGTGTATCTGTATCAGACGGGGTCCAGAAGTACCGCTACATGAAAAATACAAAATTTACCGGAGAAATGGAAGATATAAGTACTTAGACCCAACATAACCTAACCAAATCTATCCTAAACTGAACTAAATTAATTTACACTAACCTAAACTAACTTAATAGAAATTAGCGAAATTCTATTATTTTTTTCGAAATTTATGCCGGACCCCTACGCTAATATAATCTAACAAAAAGTAACCTAACCTAACCGAAACTAGCCTAAACTAACCTAATGTAATCAGAAACTACCAAAATTGTGACTTTTTTTTTTTTAAGAAAAAATAGCTGGACCCCTTCTGCTAAACATTGTTCTTGATTATTCTAGCGTTAATGACTGTTGCAAAACTCAATGCGTATGTTTTATAATTATTTAATGCAAATTATAATTTATTTGCACATTCGAAAACTGCAAAAAAAAAAAAAAAAAAACGTGCATTTAAAATTACCGTATATTCACCTATTATCGCAAGAGCATTATCATATATAGCATTAAACTAAAATTATCGTATATCGGGGTAAATTATCGTATCGTTGGCAAGCCTGAGGCCACTGCAGTCGATGATTTGCACATAGTGCAAAGCTATAATGTGCTGTCATCTATTAGCAAATTACCGAACCGTGTTATACAGTATTTTCTTTCTTTGTCAGATAGTTCGTCAAAATGTAAAATTTATGGCCAGATGTATCATATGCGATGAAATATAGTCAAAGAATTGCAATACCTCATTTGAGATCAATATGCACATACGGTAAATTTTCTCACAAGATGCACTACTTCGCATAACAAAGGCTATGTCAATTAATATGATTAAAAAAAAAAAAAAAAAAAACATTTTGCTATGGTATATTCAGACTCGTAATTGGGGGACTAATTTTGTGATGGAACTATTATTGTCATATTTTGCTAATAACGTTGATTCAAATTTATCTAAATCACAGACTTTTAGAATCAGTGTAGGGCTACATAAGTTTCAGATTGGTAGATGAAATTCCTAGTTATGTTATGGTAATTCTTTAAAAATCTTTAAGTTTAACGTCCCACGGTTATGCCGGTTAGGCTAAAGGAGACGGTGATAATGAGAAATGAGTGAAATGGTAGAATGAAGAAAGTGGGAGGAAACGGGAGAACCCCGAGAAAACCCACGCACACGGTGTTTGTCTACCACAAAGTTCACTTGACTGGGGCTGGGATCGAACCCGGGACCCCAAGCACCAGAGGTGAACGTATGGTAATTCTATTTTGAAAATAGAAGTAAATCGGTTTTATTTATTTGAAAGTAGGTCTGAATCGGGAATATTATTTGTAATGACACCGTATCACTCATAGCGGCGATTAGGGGGGGCAAGAGGGGGCAGTTGCCCCCCACTTTTTTGACGTGACGCCCTAATTTATATAGTTTCAATTGGAAATGTAAACAGGGTGTCCACACAATTTGGAGAAAAAATCTCTGACTTTTCCCTGACTTCCCATGACGAAAGGTCCAGATTTCCCTGACCCCTCTGGATAACTTAAAAATATAGAAAAAAAGGAAGAAACCCTAGCCTCCACACTCGCTATAGTTGGCCATGTTCTCTTCTGCTTCTGTTTCTTTCTTTTTTTCAATTTTCTTTCCAAAGGAATGTAAATTTACAAACATGTGCATTAGGCCGATATTGATTAGGCCTACCTATTACACAAAATGTAAAGTTACAAACTAAAGTGTACAGAATACAGAGTACTTACGGCATGAAAAAAAAAAAAAAGTTACACATTATATGTTTACACATTATAATACCAATTACACAGCATTATAATATTGCCTATAGTAATAAACAGTTCATACATGATTTTACTGATTATTAAAACAAAAACATTATGTAACATATTTTTGCTGGTGCAATTGTTAAATGCAACCCATTTAGAAATTTGTTTTCATCCTTTCTCGCATAGTTTTCTTCTCATTGATCTGAATATTCTTCTTCTTGTCTCCGCAGTTTAATTTTCTTCTCTTCTTCCTCCAGATCCTTTAGTTGCTGCTGAATCTTCCGTTTCTCTCTCCTCTTCTCGTCATTTATTTCTCTTTCCTTTTCCAAATACACCTGATATTGTCTCATTGAACTTCTCACTGAATTTATCATACCTCTTGTAATTATTAATCCTGATGATTCACCTATTCTCATCACAGAATCAAATAGGATCCGTTGAGCCACGAGAGATTCTTCTTGTAAGTTGTCAACAATGAGAATTTTATTTATTGTGAAAACACTTTCAAAAAATGCGTTTCCGTGAAAGAAGATAAAACACAATTTCATAACTGACCATAAGTCAACGAAGTTCTTCCCATTTCCTAAGACTAAGTAAAAAACTCATGAAGTCCAATACCGTCTCTGTCATTGGCTATGAATTCATTCGAGTGTTCCTAAAATTCTTCAGTCTGAGCTTTCACTGTGAGCTGGAGATACTATTTTTTCGCGTTCTTAGTCACTTGTCCAGATATCCTCTTGGCACCATACTGAGGAATTGTTACTTGATCACTGATATTTGTTAAGAACGGAAAATTTTCCAGAAAAATATAGAAGAAAATTTTCCACCTCACCTCACGGCTAAACAACGATGTAGGAATAAGTGGAGTATGTTTTTATGAATTGGAAAATTTTCCGTTTCAAAATTTTCCGGAAAATTTTCATCACTGCTGTGGAATAAGCAGTTTGATATTCGTCGTATCCCACTTGTAGAGAATTAAATTTCTTTCGAATTGGCGTAATTCAAGATACGACAGTTTGCAAGAAAAATTAAGGTAAGTTTCCATTGTTCACACAAAGTCGTATCTCAAACGACTTTCTATTTGTGTGTGTGTGGTTGGTGGGTGGGTGTGTTCACTTTAATATGTAATTTGTTTTAATATCTTGTTTAAGCAAGCAGGAAATATTTATGTACCTTCACAATTGGTCCCTGTGATCAAGCTAGCTCGCAGAAAGCAGTTGGAACTACAGCATAGACTTCGTCAACTTCAAGCAGCTCTCCAAAGAACTTAGAATTCTACAAATTCGAGAATCAGAGGAAAGTAATGCAAAAGACGTAAACTGGGAGAACATGATGGAAGTAAGAGTTTTGAAGAGGTCACCGACAACCAGCAACCAGGCTAGTTATTGCCCGAGACAAGAATTCGCCTTAACGCCTCCCTCTGACCTACCAAACCAAAATGCTCCTCAACTACACATCACACAGTAATTCTCCTATTCCATATTTTCTTCAAGTGGTAAAGCTTGATTTCAAAATTGCAGTACATAATTTAATTGTTGGTACAAGATAAAACACCAAAACATCAAACTAATTAGTATTTGATTGGCAAATGATCTGAGAGTAGCATGCTTGACGCATTCTTATAGTTTTATCATAGTAACTGCAAACCACAATGTTTCTGGAATCATATCGGGATGTGCATATGTGTAGAATGAATCATCAGTCTGTTGGTTCAGAACAGAGTATTTAATTATAACAAACAGTCAAGCTGTTGTCTCAAGTATTATACTCGGACGTTTTGCAAATCTCTTAAATCAATGTAAGTTAAATGAAAATACAAAAACCTGGAACTAAAATTTAACTTTTCTTGCTCTTTTGGCTGCAGAAGTTTTTACAATGTCCTCAAAAGATAGTTTTAAAGTTAACATAGGCTCTATGGATATGATCCTAAGGTTGTGAGTCATTGTTGTCCTGTTAAGTTTCTGAGGTACTGATTTAATGATCTTTAGTTTGCTAAAACTCCTTCCCTTGCCTTATAGTGAAAATAAATATTTGCCCAATTTCGAGCCCCCCAACCCGGCGCCCGTGGCACAAGCCCCCTTTGCCCCTCCCCCTTAGTTACGTCACTGCCGACAACTATTTTCTTACAAAATAGGCCATCTACAATTAGACTACAAGGAACTGCAACTCCAACTTAACTCCAACTCAAGAAGAATGTAGAAGATTTTAAGGTCGGAAAACTTAAAGTCCCCCAAGACAAATACGGAGACATAATATATATCTCTGTGCAACGGACCTACTCCTGTCATACGAATGTCTGAGTACCAGCAATTTTACTTGCACCTCGACCATTAGGACGGTTTCAAACAAAAACGAGTTTCTTTCTTTTTATAGTTTTGTTAAGTTTAGGACTGTTTTTTGCCAATTACTTTATGCACATGATTCAGTAATTTTCAGTATTGTATGGAGATGCTATTAACTGTACTCATTTTAGTTATACTCATGTTTACTTAAAAGAATACTATTATACTCTAGTTTAATAACGATAACTTATTTTTAATTTCATTATTTAGACCCTGTCTTGATTTTTTTCTTCTTTCATACAGTTTCATATTTACATAGTAGTGTTAATTTCTAGTATTAATTTCATACCACATTGTTTTTTTTTGTTTGTTTGTTTTTGTTTTTTTATCTGAAAGGTAATAAGCCTTATTAGTTTGTTCTTTTACTATTAATTTCATAAACATGTTTAATTAATTAATGAAAGAAATATGACTTTTGCTTCTATCGTTTGTTTACTATTTTTTTATAACTTGCTCATATCAAAAATAAGTACAGCAACCAAGATGTACACAAATGGACAAATTTACAGTTTTCCAACTTCAATTTGTCATTATCCTTATATCCCAAGAACTATGGACAGTGACATAACTCATTCCTACAACTTTTTTTTTTTTTTTGCAAAGTGACGTATCTCAAATAACATATATTTTATGGTTAAATATTACAATATTATATAATTTGAACATGTGATATTAATGAATGTATTTTTGGCTACATTGTGTCAAAAATTGGTAAATATTTGTTGGTCAACACGAACGTAATAGAAAAGTGAAATACCTGCAAAATTTGAAATCGCTCTCCTGAAAAATGAGAAAAACTGAGATACGACACTTTGCAAACAAAGGGACGATATAATCCATGAACAGAAAATTCGATACTTTCCCGATTCTAAACCAATTCATGATTTATTTTAGAGATTTTGTATTCACCACTAATTTAAATAAGTTTTTGTGTTGTAGAGAAGCGAAACAGTCTGCTTTGTCAATTTAAAGCAGATTTTTTTTTAAAGCCCAAAATTTCCATGAAAAGTTTTATCATATGCCAATATCAATAATGGTTTTTGTGAACACAAATTGAAAAGGAAAAATTGGATCCTCTGGATTTGGATAGTTATATCACAAGTTATCTATAAAGGTCATGCCGAAAATACTAGCAAAACTGGAAGACCTCCTAGAATCTGCAACCAAAGCAAGACAATAATTCAGTCTATGCCAGACGCACTTGTATACAGTGATAAAAGTATATGTGAAAAAGTAGGGGGACGGATGACGTCACGCCGTCCCCGTGTCTCTTTTTGCTTATTATAATATTTTAGGAAGTGGGAGGACGCCATAGATATATTTGGAAATAGGGAAACGGCATCCCTCCGCGTTCCCTTTCACTTTTACCCCTGCTTGTATGGAAAAAAGCATTACCCGAAGAAACGGAAGTTAAATATCTGTAGTAAGTAAATATGAAATGTGTAAGAAAAAACCAAGATACATATGTGGATGTTGCAATCTAAGCGTATGTCCCGCAGTGGCGTAATTAAATGTTTGGGTGCCCTCCCGCAGACAGCATGGAGTGGGGCCCCTTCTCTACGTCCCACTTCACGATTTGGAGGCCCTTTTATGGTTTGGGCTCCCTTGCAATGCGGGGTCTGCGGGGCCCTTATTTACGCCCCTAATGTCCAGAATGCTGCTGTGAGATGAAATAACTTATATAAATTTACATCACACTTCGTGAGAGGTAGAAACTCAACTCTTTTATTTAGCCTCATATGAGGTTGAGATATTATTGTGACGTCACAGTATTATAAGTTTGCAAAAATTCTTACAAGGGGCTACCTTTTCACATCATTCTCAACTATTTCGTAGCTTTCTCTCCGAGAACGTCTCTTGCAACGGTCATATTTCGGAACCACGAACAACGCTATGTTCAAAATTGTTACTTGCTAGCTGTTACTTGTATTTATGAAATCTGGAAACAGGCATCTGAAGTCATGATTACAAATGTGAAACTCGGAATGCCTGTAAACTTTGTTTTAATCATAGTTTTCTTCGAAATTTCTTTATTTTGGGTTTAAAACAAAACATTGATCGAGAAGAAGTGTGTCCTGTCACTGAAACAGCCTGGTAACTTTCGGCCCCTTGAAGACATTTCTGGGCAACTGGAGGTCATCAATTGGTTGTTTTGCAAATAAACTCCTCTTATGTAATAATCTAACTTTCTATCTAAGTGTATTAAAGATATACCACATTGACTTGACACCTAGTCTTCCGTTCCAAGCGCTGCTATCGGCTGATGGAATTCCAATCCCTTTCGCTGAGGATCTCTCGCTTAACAACAACTGAACCCTTACTGGATCAACGCGTGGGTGTGTTGAGGGTGTGAGCTTTAGTTCGCATTTTTGCCACGGCTCAAGACATTTTGGCAGTACTATAGTTGCTATTTTCTTATTTATGCTGTTTTGTGCAAAGTTTTCAAGTTACTGAATCAGTGTGTGTGAGCCTTCATGCACTCAAGTGATCAGAGGGATTATAATTCTATAGATAGCACCACCATCAGCTGTGAGAGAGGAAGATGGACGGTGTACGTTTTTGTGTTTATTATTTGTGACGTTAGTGTATTGATTTTATATACATGTATATCGTTGTGTTCAGTGAACTATGAAGTACGTTTGTGTGTAGTTGGCTCAGTGTATAAGAGCTAGTGATGAAAATTTTCCGGAAAATTTTCCAGAAAATTTTCCGGGAAAATTTTCCGATTCATAAAAACATACTCCACTTATTCCTACATCGTTGTTTAGTCGAGATGTGAGGTGGAAAATTTTCTTCTATATTTTTCCGGAAAATTTTCCGTTCTTAACAAATATCAGTGATTAAGTAACAATTCGTCAGTATTCATAAAATTGATTGAATTCATATATAGAAACATTAAAAAGTGAAAGATCGTTTAAAGAATCTGAAAATTTTCATGGCTCAGACAATTTTCAGTACGATGTAGGAACTAGTGAAACAATTTTTCATAAATCGAAAAATTGTCTGTCCTGTTACAGTGATGAAAATTTTCCGGAAAAGTTTCCGATTCATAAAAACATACTCCACTTACTCCTACATCGTTGTTTAGTCGTGATGTGAGGTGGAAAATTTTCTTCTATATTTTTCCGGAAAATTTTCCGTTCTTAACAAATATCAGTGATTAAGTAACAATTCATCAGTATTCATAAAATTGATTGAAATCATATATAGAAACGTTAAAAAGTGAAAGATTGTTTAAAGAATCTGAAAATTTTATGGCTCAGACAATTTTCAGTACGATGTAGGAACTAGTGGAACAATTTTTCGTGAATCGAAAAATTGTCTGCCCTACAGTGATGAAAATTTTCCGATTCATAATAACATACTCCACTTATTCCTACATCGTTGTTTAGTCGAGATTGGAGGTGGAAAATTTTCTTCTATTTTTTCCGGAAAATTTTCCGTTCTTAACAAATATCAGTGATTAAGTAACAATTCCTCAGCAATCATGAAATTGATTGAATTCATGTATAGAAATGTTAAAAAAAAAAGTGAAAGATCGTTTAAAGAATCTGAAAATTTTCATGGCTCAGACAATTTTCAGTACTATGTAGGAACTAGTGAAACAATTTTTCATGAATCGAAAAATTGTCTGTCCTGTTACAGTGATGAAAATTTTCCGATTCATAAAAACATACTCAACTTATTCCTACATCGTTGTTTAGTTGAGATATGAGGTGGAAAATTTTCTTCTATATTTTTCCGGAAAATTTTCCGTTAACAAATATCAGTGATTAAGTAACAATTCGTCAGTATTCATAAAATTGATTGAATTCATATATAGAAACATTAAAAAGTGAAAGATCGTTTAAAGAATCTGAAAATTTTCATGGCTCAGACAATTTTCAGTACGATGTAGGAACTAGTGAAACAATTTTTCATAAATCGAAAAATTGTCTGTCCTGTTACAGTGATGAAAATTTTCCGGAAAAGTTTCCGATTCATAAAAACATACTCCACTTACTCCTACATCGTTGTTTAGTCGTGATGTGAGGTGGAAAATTTTCTTCTATATTTTTCCGGAAAATTTTCCGTTCTTAACAAATATCAGTGATTAAGTAACAATTCATCAGTATTCATAAAATTGATTGAATTCATATATAGAAACGTTAAAAAGTGAAAGATTGTTTAAAGAATCTGAAAATTTTATGGCTCAGACAATTTTCAGTACGATGTAGGAACTAGTGGAACAATTTTTCGTGAATCGAAAAATTGTCTGCCCTACAGTGATGAAAATTTTCCGATTCATAATAACATACTCCACTTATTCCTACATCGTTGTTTAGTCGAGATTGGAGGTGGAAAATTTTCTTCTATTTTTTCCGGAAAATTTTCCGTTCTTAACAAATATCAGTGATTAAGTAACAATTCCTCAGCAATCATGAAATTGATTGAATTCATGTATAGAAATGTTAAAAAAAAAGTGAAAGATCGTTTAAAGAATCTGAAAATTTTCATGGCTCAGACAATTTTCAGTACTATGTAGGAACTAGTGAAACAATTTTTCATGAATCGAAAAATTGTCTGTCCTGTTACAGTGATGAAAATTTTCCGATTCATAAAAACATACTCAACTTATTCCTACATCGTTGTTTAGTTGAGATATGAGGTGGAAAATTTTCTTCTATATTTTTCCGGAAAATTTTCCGTTAACAAATATCAGTGATTAAGTAACAATTCGTCAGTATTCATAAAATTGATTGAATTTATATATAGAAACGTTAAAAAGTGAAAGATTGTTTAAAGAATCTGAAAATTTTCATGGCTTAGACAATTTTCAGTACGATGTAGGAACAAGTGGAACAATTTTTCATGAATCGAATGAATAAGTGGAGTATGTTTTTATGAACCGGAAAATATTCATGACTTTTAATAAATTGAAATTTTAAATAATGGAATGGGATATTTGTACTCTACGAACTCAATGTATGTATGTATGTTCTCTGCACTTTGCATACACATACACACACACACACACACACACACACACATACTGAGAGAGAGAGAGAGAGAGACAGGGAGAGAGTAGTTGAATTGAGTTGATTTTGAGTTTAACGTCCCTTTCAGCAGCGAGACTATATAAAACGGTACCAACTGATTAACGTGGAATCCGAACTACATGAGCTCCCGCTAGGAATCGAAGCCAGGTTTTCCATGCCAAAGCAACGAAGGAGCTGGCAGAGCAAGAGAGACAGACAAACACTGTAAAATTTTATTTCCCAACTTGGAATAGAAAATTTTCCGGTTCCCGAAAGCTAATTGGAAAATTATAATTTGTTGCTGACTAACTTTCCTCTACTGAAATTCAACTTTGTAGCTCTATGTGCAGTTAAATATAGTGGAAAATTTTCCACCTAACATCACTATACATAATATCCAAAATTGTCTGGCCTATGAAAAGTGTTTTCCACTTGTTTCTACATCGTGATGAAAATTCTCCGATCTATGAAAATTCCTTTCACTTGTTTCTACAGAGCAATAAAACTTTCTGATTCACAAAAAAGTTGTTTTACTTTTGCTTCAAAATGATGAAAACTTTCCGACTCATAAAAAGTTCTTCAATTTTTCCATATAAGGCCGAAAATATATCGATTCATGAACAATTGTTCCTTCATAGTACTGAAAATTGTCTGAGCCATGAAAATTTTCAGATTCTTTAAACGATCTTTCACTTTTTTTTAACATTTCTATACATGAATTCAATCAATTTCATGATTGCTGAGGAATTGTTACTTAATCACTGATATTTGTTAAGAACGGAAAATTTTCCGGAAAAATATAGAAGAAAATTTTCCACCTCCAATCTCGACTAAACAACGATGTAGGAATAAGTGGAGTATGTTATTATGAATCGGAAAATTTTCATCACTGTAGGGCAGACAATTTTTCGATTCACGAAAAATTGTCCCACTAGTTCCTACATCGTACTGAAAATTGTCTGAGCCATGAAAATTTTCAGATTCTTTAAACAATCTTTCACTTTTTAACGTTTCTATATATGAATTCAATCAATTTTATGAATACTGACGAATTGTTACTTAATCACTGATATTTGTTAAGAACGGAAAATTTTCCGGAAAAATATAGAAGAAAATTTTCCACCTCACATCACGACTAAACAACGATGTAGGAGTAAGTGGAGTATGTTTTTATGAATCGGAAACTTTTCCGGAAAATTTTCATCACTGTAACAGGACAGACAATTTTTCGATTTATGAAAAATTGTTTCACTAGTTCCTACATCGTACTGAAAATTGTCTGAGCCATGAAAATTTTCAGATTCTTTAAACGATCTTTCATTCTTTAACGTTTCTATATATGAATTCAATCAATTTTATGAATACTGACGAATTGTTACTTAATCACTGATATTTGTTAAGAACGGAAAATTTTCCGGAAAAATATAGAAGAAAATTTTCTACCTCACATCACGACTAAACAACGATGTAGGAGTAAGTGGAGTATGTTTTTATGAATCGGAAACTTTTCCGGAAAATTTTCATCACTGTAACAGGACAGACAATTTTTCGATTTATGAAAAATTGTTCCACTAGTTCCTACATCGTACTGAAAATTGTCTGAGCCATGAAAATTTTCAGATTCTTTAAACGATCTTTCACTTTTTAACATTTCTATACATGAATTCAATCAATTTCATGATTGCTGAGGAATTATTAATTGATTTTTGTAATTTTTTTAGAACGGAAAATTTTCCGGAAAAATATAGTGGAAAATTTTCCGGAAAATTTTCTGAAATGGAAAATTTTCCGCGGAAAATTTTCCACCTCACATCACTAATAAGAGCACATATGAAGAGATATTTCGGTACCAACCATGGGCACCCACAGAGGGGGGCAAGAGTGGGCAATTGACCCTCCCTGGATTTTCGAAAGAGGTTAACATTTATAAGCTCCTCTGGCGACAAAAGTTTGCTTTTAAAATCAACATTCAAAAAGAAAAAAAATGATTAGAAGTAACAAAATTTAGTCGAGCCCATCCCCAAGATATTAACCTACTCCCTTCCCCCATGTGATGCTTTACATTTTTTCAGTAATGATTATATTGAGCCTGATGAATGCAATGGCAAACTATTTTGAGTGATAGTATCCGTCAGTTGAGTTGAAAAGATAATTTCGCCCTTTGTTGTTTCTTTTGCAAACGCGAAGTTATACTACGTTTTAAAATAATTGTTCAGTTTGATATGAAGAATTACGCACACACATCTCTTAACAAGGTGATTGTATGAGAGAGAGAGTGGGATATATGCAGGGTGCAAAATTTGAAAGTCAGACGCAGTCGCCAATCCAAAAATGATGGTCGTCAACATCTATCACATACAAATTATGAGAGGTGACCTCCCTCCTCCCAAGACATTCTTTGGTTTGACAAAGAAAGAGATTTACATCAGGACATAAAATTTCAAAATCAGACAATGGACAATTCATATACATATTCAAAAATATCTTTAAAATATCACGTTTGCGTAACACTCTTTGTCTTTCTGCACTGAGGTGTCGATTGAGTTCTCGAATCAAAGTCCTTAAGTGAAGGATTATTGATGGAAATTGTCAGCAAATCATCCAATGCCGGTCTTCAGTGAATTCCTCTTACTCTGTTGAGAGTGCCAAAGCCTCCCTCACATGAAGCATACTCACAGGTAAAACTGCACAAAATGTGACAATTGGAAGCAGATTTGGAAAACTCGTAATCAAGTTTTCACCGTAAATCTTTTTCAATGTCTGATTCAACGTCAGTGAAGAAAACAAAATTTATATTCTACCCACCCTGCTAAGACACCCTGAGGGCAGGAAAGAAAGGGCGAATTACAACGTTGTGAAGACTTCACTTTCTATGTCCGTTGTGAAGACTTCACTTTCTATGTCCGTTGGGAAGACTTCACATTCCGTGTTTTTTCTCACCCAGTGACAATTATTTTCGTGCGAAACAGAAACTGCGCAGTCCAGTGAGTTAGGAGAAACCATTTCTACTGAACACTGGCTAAATTTCTAGTCGCCATTGGCGATCGGAAAATTTGGCCCTGATATATATAATACACGTGTATATATGTTTATGTCTTGCCCCCTTGGAAAAAAATCCTGCGGGTGCCTATGGTACAGTGCCAACATTGGCATATAAAGCATTTATTGAAATTGCCCATCTGTAATTGTACTATACATGAGACAAGTGAAGAGAGGTAATTTTAGATTAATTTTAAACTGCAACTCAAGAGTAAATATTCAAGAAGACGATATTGTTTTTGTCGTTGTTAGAATTGCTAATCTCTTCTGCGCTCCCTTAGCTCTTTCTTTTATTTACAATCTCGTGCCTATTAGTATAATTAATTACCTTATTCATTAAGGCTCTTTACATAATTCTTGGCACATGGTATGATGACCATTTTTTTTTTTTTTTTTTTTAATATTAGCCCTTATGTGGGGAAACTTCACATAAAATATCTTTGCTCCTCTAGCTAGGAGCACTTTACATAATTCTTGGCGCCCTAGTGTGAGAGAGCTTCAAAGACTGAACATTGTTACTGATAGATGGCTCAAACAGGATAGAGCTCCATCCCACTACGCTCTTCTTGTTCTGGAATTCTTCGGTGAGGTATTATCCCAGAGGTGTATAGGGAGAAGATCAGTGAATAAGCCAGCACCAATTGAGTGGTCTCCTAGGAGCTAAAATCTGACGTCGTGCGACAATTCCCAGTGAGGAGTAGTTAAGTGGTATGTCTCGAAAGAGCGACACCTGGCTACTGAAGATTTAAAGCAAGCTGTTAGGGAGGCATTCAACGAAATCACACTCTCCATGCTGCGGAAAATTTCTCACAGGACATGCCGCCGCATCATATTGTGCCGCGACAATAATGGTGTCCATACTGATGTTTCTGGATCACTAAACAAGCTGGAACAGGAGGTGACAAGATTTTCGGACCGTACTGTACAGTAACAGTAAGCTATACATAAGGAAACAAAACTCTTTACGCAAGTCCATTTGGTTGACTTCTTGTTTATGTAGGTATAAACGGTTAAAACAAAACTCAAAACTAATATCAAATTCAGATACTATTATGCAATAATATAGTAAGAAACGCAATTATGGGGATCCAGTTAGGCAAATAAGAGTACAAAGTGGATGATTAATTTCAGTTTTAATTATTTTAATGTGTTGACGCGGTTTATTCTTCTTAAGAAATATTTTTCTTTCATATTTTATTATAAATATTCTTCATCTGCTATAAGTATTAAACAACATTAATGAACGTGTAACAGACAACACATTTAGGTGACCAGGAAATCGTTTTGCGAGGAGCATCTCTACTTAGCTATACCTCTGGGACTTAACATACGTCCTAGTTTGAAGGATCTTGCCCTGGTGATCCGCCAGTTTACATTTCGTCCCAATTTTCAGTTCTTACTTTTTTTTCCCTGTCCTTATTGCAATATTTTAAAATATTGTAGTGCTCGTATTTTTGGTATATATATATATATATATATATATATATATATATATATATATATATATATATATATATATATATATATATATATTTTTACATTAACAGCTATGTATGTAATCCTAATTTATTGTACGCTTGAATATTGACGAAGCGCTTTACATCGCCCCATACAGATCATATATGATCTTTGGATGTAAACGCCTTCTCCGTGGCTTGACCAAAACTAATGATACAATTCCTGACAAAGTAACCTACAATAGCTAGGCGTTCTTTTTTCTTTGTCGGAAAATCGACATAATTCATTATGTTATGTAATGATAGATGCCTGCTACTTTCCTAACCAATATTACTAACACATTCAAGAAGAATGGAATAATAATGGCTCTTTTGCTGATTAGGTAAATGGAAAGAATGAAAATAAATCTCGTACCAAAATGTCCCTGTTAGGAGCAACAGAAAGACGGTAACCCTAACTATAGATGACATTAAGACCCAGTTTTAGTAAGTGTTCTAGGGGTCGTCAGCAAGGGCGCCCATCAGGGGGTGCTCGCCCCCCTCTAAAGAAAATTGTAATTACGGAAGATCGAAAACCCAATAGATTTTTTAGATTAGTTACAGCAAAATTTGAGACTATATTTGAAATGTCTCTTATACTTGCCGCCCACCCCCCCCTGGAAACCACAATATGGGTGCCTTTGGCCATGAGCCAAGTGAAAGATATTGACATCCGACGTTTCGAATGCAGATTGTATTCATCCTCTGAGGTTGTGAAGATGAAACCGGAGATATGTGAGCATGTATACACTTGTGTCTATGTACCCTAATTGTTCCAATACGCTTGTGTCTTTTACAATATGAAGCTTGAAATATCTAGTCATCAAGGATATATATTGCCTTCAGCCTTGCATATAGATACGAATTGCAGTTAACCAAAATAATAATAAAAAGACTTGAGCAACTTCCCCTACATCTAAGGATTTTAGAAAAAAAAGAGGATCTGCCCTTACAACAAAATCTTGAAGCCATACGTCACAGTTTCACCACCCCTACTCTGCCCACTCCGCCCAATAAGATCGCAATGTTTTGAGCCAACAATCATGGCGGAAACGAAAGTAGCCAATCAGACGATGGCGGAAACGAAAGTAGTCAATCAAACTTGCCGATATTCGATTGTTTTTTGGCTTCATTAATTTAATAGGATGACGATACATATAGGCAGATCCTCTATTTTATAACGTCCTTGCCTACATCACAGAGTTTAATTTTCATAAAGCAAAGAACATTTAAATAAATTTGAAAGAGAAATCATCACAACGAAACTTAATATTCTATTTCATTTCAGAAGAAAGATAATATTTCCTCCACATAAATTAGTGAGCTAAAAACAGAGATAGCGCAGCAAGGACGCAGCATCGTTAATCAGATAGTGAATTAAACATGTAATCGCTTTTATTGCGATAAATCTAGACAGAAGACATCCATTCCAAATCGATTTAATTAGTTTTGTAATGTATGAATTGTTCGATTTGAACGAAAATCTAGTTTAATTATAATGAAATCACTGTTACTTGCTACATGGTTTATTAATGTTCTTATTTGTAAATTACTATAAATTATCGATTCTTTTAAAATCAAAAGATTCTATATATTTCAATCAAAAAATTTGTTGTAGGCCTTATATCTGGAGAACTACATATGGTGTCGCCAAACTCAAACTATCACTTAACTCAGTATGATGTGCTTATTCCGTAAAAAAGTACGAAAACTTGATTTAGGGGCCGTTCAAAAATTTTGTGGCCCCTGATCCAAAAACTAATTATTGGCCAAGATCGCAATCTTTTGATCCTTTTTTTTTTTTTTTTTTTGCTCCTAAAATTCTTGTTAGTTTATTCACACAATTATCTTATCTCCTTACCTCACTCGCTGCTCTAATTTACTATAGACTATATTTACCAAGGATGATATAAATAGAGGATCTGCCCATATGTATCTTATCCTATTAAATCGATGAAGACAAAAAACAACCGAGCATCGGCACGTCTGATTGGCTACTCTCGTTTCTGCCATCGCCTGATTGGCTACTTTCGTTTCCGCCATTATTGTTGGCTCAAAACATTGCGATCCTATTGGGCGGAGTGGGCAGAGTAGGGGTGGCGAAACTGTGACGTATGGCTTCAGGATTTTGTTGTAAGGGCAGATCCTCTATTTTATAAGATCCTTGATATTTACCGTCATCATTTGTTTCGCCTCATTTCCACAATATCACAAAATTGCTTTCTTAAACTGGTGATTAGAACTGTAGAAGAAATAAAACCATTGAATTTGCAAATAACAGGTTTATTTATTGCGTATTTTTAAAAGCAAAGTATAGCGATGTTATGTATGTAGCTTTCTGGTTACTGTGGTTTGTTTAGTTTACTTTTTCTGTTTTTGTTTCTCTTCCTGGTTCTGGTGTTCGTACACAATTTGTGGCTTGTAGTCAAGTTTAATTACTTCATTCAAAGATTTTGCGTACAAGTCCAGGCGCTGAGTCATCTGAAAATAATCATAAATAAGATTAATTATAAAATAACATTTCTCATTTCACAACATACAAAGGTAACTAGGTACATTATTTAACCAGATAATTGACCATCAAGTATATGTAAAGCAAAACTTAAAAGATGTATGAACACAATAATCATTCGACCATAACAGAGACTGGTTCATTTTACAAAATACTGGTGTTACTATCTCTGCTGTACAATTGTAATTTTCTGACACATACCAGGGGTGCCCACAAGGGGGGGCTATGACGCAAACTGCGTCATTGAAATATTTGGGGGGTTAAAATCTATATAAATATGTTTGATGAGGGGGGGTAAAATTAATCGAAAAGAAGATTTTTTTCATGGAAGAACACCTACGGATAGACAATTGGGGGGGTGCGTCATAGACATAAGGGGGGGTGGGCACCACTGCACATACAATGGTAAAAATGTTGCTTTGTATTTGCTTTATACTGGTATTAAAGTTATACTGGTATTTAGAAGTTAAATACCTTATATGAATAGATCTGTCAGATTATAAGCAGGGACGTGACCAGAGTTCTGAGTTTGGGAGGGGGGAGGGCATATTTGCAAATGGAATATATTGCGGACTGATTCCCGCTCAGCCGGAGTGTTGCCAGCACAGATAAGGATCTAAATAGTTGACATATTCTATTCTCTGTTTCGCTAGAATCAGTATTGAACATAATAAAAATAAGAATGTAGATCTACTTTCAATACCTTCCCGTAGAACAATTAAAACATAAAGTACTATGTTGCAAAACCCAGCAATCGGGGGGGAGGGGGGGAGAAGATTCTCCTACCTCTGAGTCGAATCGACCTTTCAGTTTTGTCTTAGTCGGTTACAAAAAGTGCATTCGCATAGATTTTTAGTACCTCAAGACGACTTTTAAGGCTAGAAGAACCTCGCAATATTAACGAAGATAACGCCTGGCCCCCAAAGTTACTGATCTTATACTCTTATTACTGTTTACTTAACGTTTAAGAAATAGCCTGTTTAAATGGATTTTAAAAAATAACCTTTTGTTAGAAGTGTAAATAATTTCAGTTTACTGTGGATAACTTTCATTTACTATCGGTTAAAAACAATTTGTCTCGCATAATTTTAAATAAATATTTGAAGGGGGCAAGCCAAGATTTGGGAAAGCCGGTGCCTCCCGTGTCCCCCTTAGCTACGTCCCTGATTATAAGTGAACTGAAAAGGATGTAATTAGGTGCTGAATTGGAAAAAATACACATAAAACTCTCTTCGACTCCTTCGTTCATAGTAAACATGCAACATCTTCTACACAGAATAAACGTCTGTCTATGATTGCTGACTCTTAATAAAAGCAAAAGCCTTATTTTAATTTCAGCTTTTTTGTTATTTGTGTAAAAATTGTATTTTATTATACCAGAATCTCCTATCTTTGAAAGAAAAATACAAATAAAACTCATGATAGTGAGCAACAAAGAATATGAGACGTACCCTCATTGCGAATAGATCCTTCATCTGACGGCACAAGTTCAAATCCAATTCTGTCACCAGTAGACCATCACGGATGCGGGAAAGACCCTGTAATGAAAAAGGAAAATGCATCTTCATAACACTTGACAACATGAATGAGGTAATATTTTTCAACTCTGTACAAAATATATTTGTCCATGAAATTAGCTTTAAAAATAATTATGTAGTAAATTTACACCATTATTAAATAGATAACATCTGTGAAGTTTTTTTTTTTTTTAACGAAGCTTAAAATTAAAATGACCGTTATTTCTTATACTCTATTTTTCTCAGAATAAAATTTGAGAAATAACCTCACAATATGAATTTTGTACATAATTCGCATACTAAGATATACAGCGTGGTCCGGAAGTGGACGACCCCGAACTGGTGTTTTCTGACGGTTTTTTGTTTTACCTACATTTGTTTGGTAACATTGCTTGGCGTTGTCTGGCAACATTGTTTGGCATTATCTGGCGACATTGTTATCCATGTTCATTTGTTTTCTGCTTGATAATTGTTTTTTACACTGAAGTTGGAGTAATCAACAATGTGAGATTAAAGTTAATATAGTATTAAACAAAGATTAATTGTTGCGGTTTGGCTTCACGAAAGGCGTTACACAGGTGACACCATGGAAAGTGTTAAAGCGAAAGCAACAAGTAAGAAACACTCGATATCACACAACGCAGGACTTACGAGCAGCTATGGAACACGCCTTTACCCTCGTGATTCTGGAGTATCTCCGCAAAACATCTGCGAGAACTTACGCAGAATTCAGCTGTGTTACGACATGGATGGTGATCATACCGATGTTTATGACTCTTAAGACTCTTAAGACTTCAAGGTAACTGTATACAGACATTCTACCATAACTAACACTATACTGTTGAAACTAAAGGGAGGGATATGCCCACTTCTGGACCACCCTGTATATTACTGAATTAAGAAAAAAAAGTATTTAGAAAAAGTATTGTTCAATATTTTCTCTATCCAAACGATCTTCAAACTTTATTTATTCATTTTGTACTTTAAAAATAAATAAGTAAAGTACGACAGAATGGAAGAAAGTACTTACAGGTGTTCGGCTACCGTCGGGTGCTGTAACGTAGGAAGATCCATAGAAGAGTCCCAGATCCTTATGGGCTGGTTTTCCATCTCCTGAAGAGAATTCACGGGGGTAGACTTCAACACCCACTCGGTTGATAGCCACAGTGTAGTAGCTGTTTACTATGGCTGCATTTCTTGCCTCAATACCCCACCAATGCTCACTGGAAAAATAATTATAAATTGTATAATTTTTCTGGATGCTAGATCCGTATATAGACCAAGTAGAATAGAATAGTTTTTTTTTTTTTTTATTGTCATTGAGCTTTACAAGCAATAGACAATGGCCGGTGAAATATACACATAGATATAGATATAAGAAAAAAAAGTAATCATAAAATAAGACAACCAGTTGCTGGTTAATAGTAGGTCTATAACGAACAGTCTAATAATATTTGAAATTAAGTGACACTGCAAATTACGACAAACACTGAGAAAAAAAACGTATGTGCCGTATGTGAAGACGTATGTTACATATGTAAACCCTGTAGTTTTTGGACTTAACGTATAACAAACGTATAGCTGAAGAAGTATATTTTGTACGTACTTTCCTACAAGTGTTTCGAATAAACATACTTTCCGAACGAACGAAAGAACTGTGTATAGGCGGTCAGGATCTCACATACAGATGGACGTATGTAACATACATATATGTATGTAATATACGGAAGACTGTTAGATGCCATACTTCCTGCAACGGCATGATGCAACATCGAAGCGGGAAAAGTATGTAGTATGTGGATTAAGTATGCTTCGTACTGATCTCCGTAGTAAACATAAGGATTCCGTATATTTGTACAATATACTGCTGTCCGAATAATGGATTTTTCTCAGTATAGTTTCTTTATATTCACTGAACTCTTGAATCGAGTAAAATGGATTCGCTATTAAATGATCATATAACTTTTCTTATATAAACCTTTAACGGCAGCTGCTGTATGGAGATTGTTAGTTTATTAAACATTTTTCGGTCCTATAACTAAATAACTATTTTTGATCTTCGATAATCTAGTAAAGGGTATATCAATTTTCTTACACAATCTTGTATTACACGTATAGGCTACTTCATTCCTAAGAAAAGTAAGTTTCGTAAAATACATTTAGCAACTCAAACTTTATCGTAAGTCAAGGGCGGATCCAGGGGGCGATCGGGGCAATCGCCCCCTCCCAAAAGAGGAAACTTTCTTATTTTATATATAAATAAAACCTACTCCAGAGATTGGAGCTCTTAAAAGTAGCTCTAAGTAGCAGTATTACAACCTACCGCTTCCCCCTAGAAGTCGGTCCTGGATCCGCCCCTGTCGTAAGTTTACTAGTGCTTGTATTGCACTTTAAAAAAAAAAGAAAAAAGAAAAATATGCATGTTTTGTGTATCAGCTCAAAATATGTTTCGAAAACATTATGTAATTTTCTGTGGGATATGTGGAAACAACAACAACTACTTTCCCAGAATCTTCCTCAGTAGTGAGCAACGTTGGGATATTTCTGAAGTCAGTGTCTTGCTCTTACTCCCCTCCCCCACTTACCACGCAGAAAATTTCATTCTTAGCACTAATCAATATTTACAATAACTTTGATTATTTAGTTTTACATCTACAGACAAGTTACACATTTATCAAGTTATGACCAATATGTGCATTTATGCAACCATTCAAAATTCACAAACTAAATACATTACAGAAATATTTCTTTTATCTATGAGTTCTACAGTCAGAATGTTGTCTGAACGTCAGGCATTTAAAAATTATAGAACACCAGCTGAATTGTCCGTTCTTTGCACGGGGAGAATATATATACATGGAATATATTTGAACCCCCTCTCCCTTACGATACGGATCTCAATGAAAGTATTATTACAGAAAAGCAATAAGATGCTTTACTTTTCGCTTAATTTTATAACTCCCTGCCCCTCTTACGATTCGTCCTTTAATCAAAGTAACATGATTTTAAAAAACTCAGATTCAGGTAGATACTATGTTCTAAAATTCATCTCAAACGGATAAGCCGTTTTCCATGATGAGGTCACAAATAAGAGACAAAGTCGATTCTAATATGAAAATAAATATAACTCACTCTTAAAACTGAAACCGTGGAAAATGCTGGGTCACATGCTCGCTTATTTGTAATGAGGAATTTATATACCAAGATTCATCTTAATTTGAGGAACTCGTAAGATGCTCTATTTTCCGCATTAATTTTGATGTGAAGATGTAGACCTATAGTTCAAGATGGAATCCAAGGTACCATAACGTGTTCAAATTTGTTTTAGAATCATACTTAACACATGAATTTTTTTTTTTTTTTTTCAATTTCTTTATGGTTTCTCATTAAGAGAATGCCCTTCTGCCAAAATCTTAGCCTTTCCGCTTTTGATACAGAACATTTAGATTTGATTACCAACGAGTTTCTCTACATTGGATTCTAAGTGAAACTGTTAGTCTCAATACTGAAAAGGGACATGGCACGGCATACAATATTATTTTGGCCAGTATGTTTTTGGATCTCACCTAATGTGCGCCAGAGTTGCTGAAGGGTTGAAGACGATTTCAGCTCCGTTGATACCATACATCATCCAGTTTTGGGGATGGTGTCTTCCGAAGCAAATGTTCACGGCGATTTTGCCAAACTGGGTCTGAAACAGAAAAAAAATAATAATTACAACATTAATCATAAGAGTTTCCTTCATTTGTTGAATAATAATAATGATAATAATTGATAAAGTCAGTTGTTCTTGAATTTTTTTCCCGTAGTCATCTCCGATTTACTAAAGTAAATCTTGCAGGGAATTTGAATTTGAAGCTATGACAGTTTCCTATAAAGGTATCAATGTTCTTTATTATTTGTTCTTGTCGAGTTTAATTCTATTAGAAGAATATACATACTGCAGAGGAAATTGCATTTCCTTTTCATATGAGACACCATTTGTACATGAGAGGATTTTTTTTACAGTGCAAGAACTATATTTCCGTTTTATCACTATTTGGGCTTTGCAAATAGCTGGTATGTTTATTTTTTTGATTGTACAAATTTTGCTTTTTATGGAATTTGATTTAAACTACTCGTTGAGTAAAATAATACATGTATTGTAAAAATTATTAACGTGTAAAAGTTTCGCCTACTATACAACTTGAGCTTCCTCAGAAGGTATTTCTGATGAAGCCAAAGTGTATAGTTGGTGAAACTGGTGTGTTAGTTGTTAAGTACGGAACAGTCAGTGACAAAATATTTCTCCTGCAACCAAAAACACAGACAGAAGAGGCTCACAAATTACTGTATTTCAAAATTGAAATATGGTAATTAGCTTTCCGTCAAAATTTCAGCATACTGAACTATGGATATCATCATTGCAGGGGCGTACCCACGGGGGATCTATCGGGTCCGAATTCCTCCAAAATTTCCAAACTCGACATACATTGGTACACTTTGTCAATAAAACTATATTTGTTTAACAAGGAAATTATTGATGTGGCATGAAATTTTGATCTTACACTTCATCTGTACTTTTCTCTTATAAAAGCAGTCTAAAGATATACCGCATTGACTTGACACCTAGTTTTCCATTCCAAGCGCTGCTATCGGCTGAAGGAATTCCACTCCCTTTCGCTAAGGCTCTCTCGCTTAGCAACAGCTGGACCCTTATTGGCTCAACGAGTTGGTGTGTAGCGGGCGTGAGCATTTTTGCCACGGCTCAAGACATTTTGGCAGCACTATAGTTCTATCATTTTTTTCTGAAAATACCGTTAGAAGTATTTTATAATTACTTATTGTCTCTTCAGGTGCAGAATAATACCCGTTCAATACTACATAGACGTAATGGCTTATATTATTGGAACCCTCCTAACAAAAAAATTGGGTGTACGCCTACACTAGTTATGCCAGTCATTTGTTGTTGTTGTTGTTGTTGTTGTACTATACTTGTTGAACTATTTGGAGGATAACTAACGATTGACTTTATCATTCAATCATTGTAATGTTTTTTTTTTTTATTACAAGCAAAAATTCACAGTAATTGTACTTTTGGTCAAATTGTCCTTATACACCAAAGAAAAATGTAATATAAAAAGTTGTATCAATAACCGGTCAAAGGAATTTTATACAGACTTGTTCTGCGCTATGTTATCAGAGTTGAAGCAAACTTGAAACATAAAGTGACTCGACAAAAATAGTAAAGTTTTATCTTCGTTAAGAGATTATTCGAAAGAAATTAATTGAACTTACATAAATGGATAATATAAAGTCGAAAGAAACATTACCTGGAACACTGGGTGTCCAGTATTGCCTTCATAGTAGTAAGTGGATTCCTGGAAGTCACCAACTCGTGGGATGTGATTTTTCCTGGATTTTCCAATGACATTTCCACTGTTGGAGACAATGACAGCTGTGTTCCACAGAATCTCGCCATGCTCCTCATCTCGTTCAAGAATGGAATTTACAATTACCATGTTGTATTGTTTTGCAAGCTAGAAAAAAGAAATATTAAACATTTATTACAGTGTATATGGTTTTATTTTTATAGAAATGTTTGAAATGTTCGCCAACAGCACATGCATGCACACACACTATCCATATTTCATCTCTGCTATTTGGAACCCAGTGTTATCTAAGGTCATCTATTGGACTATATAATCATTCACATTATTGCCATATTCATCCCATGGGATGAAAATAAATATTAGAAATACAAAAGCCATGGTGATCGGAACAAAGCGGTCAAGTATAGAAATAGCAGGGGAGGAAATAGAACAGGTGAATAGTTTTCGATATCTGGGTAGTATTATTAGTGATGATATGTAGTGTGAACGTGAAATAAAAGCAAGGATAAGAATGACGAAAGAAACCTTTAAGAGGAAGAAAATAGTATTTTGTGGGACCTTGAATAAAGAGTTGAAAAAAAAATCATAAAATGCTTCGTGTGGAGTATTGTACTGTATGGGGCAGAAGCATGGACATTACGCAAAAATGATGAAAAACTATTCCAAGCTTTCGAAATGTGGGTGTGGAGAAGAATGGAAGGAATTAACTGGGTCGAGCAGAAAACGAATGAGAGGGTGTTAGAAATGGTGGGGAAACAAAGAACAATTTTAGACATTATTAAGAAGGGGAAGAGAAACTGGTTGGGACATTTGGCTAAAACGGAATTGTCATGAGAAACATACTAAAGGGTATGGTGACAGGAAAGAAAGGGAGGGGGCGAAGACGACTTCAATTAATAGATATATCAAAACAGAAAAATCGTATATAAAGACGCAGAGTTAGTTGAAGACCGTGGAGCATGGAAGCTTCTCAGTTACGGCAAGTGACCTGCCAATAATGGGAGAATACCTATGATAATGATGGTGATATATCATATTTCTACTGTGCACTAAAAATAACATACTACTGTCAAAATATTAAGGTGGATTACCACCCGGAAGTCAGTGCATATTTTAGCTCATTCCCTTAACTACTGCGCAATGAAATGTTATATATTATAAGTATTGTACTATAAGATGAAGTTATGTTTCAGCTACAACACAAGACACTGATTCATTTTGTTGTGTCTTCTGATATCGAAAAATGTAACAAATAAAACAAAATATTTGATTCATTTGACAATGAGTACACAAGATGGCAGTTGCTGTTAGATCTTACTAGAAGTGCTCAGTTCCATGAAATGTTTATTTGTGTGCGTAAAGTATTTTAAAGTAACAATCTTATCACGAAATAGATATATTGTTTGACCGTTTTTCTTGTTATGTTTCATATTTTATTTAAATATTAATTTACATTTAAGGAAATAGTATTTGAGACGAAACTTGCGCAGAACGCCATAATGCGTTGTTGCCAAATGTGTACGTTTACTGTGGTAGTCACAATAAGAGAATTCCTGGATTCTAGAGTTGCAGTTCCAGAAGAGGAATCGCGGTAAGGGTCGAAAAATAATTTCTCCAGTAAGTATCTAAGCAGAATTCCATAATTACTCCCTTTATTATCTGGCATCATAAACACTCGACACTATCTGGCAATGCCGCACTATTGAAGCAACGTTTAGCATAGCACCGAGAACACCTAGTGATCCACCTTAATCTACAGACACTTAAAAAATATATATATTTATTTTGGCCAGTGGAACGTCAATTGATATATTTAGATAAGTAGGCCTATCTAGTTGATGTCAACTAGGAGCTCACTCATAGCTAAATTCTTAGCATTTCTGTACTTATTGCTTCAGATTAAGAACATATTACCGGTGGGTCAGATAAGTAGCTCAATTCTAACGTTAAACTATAAATTTATGTCCCATATAGGCTTGGTACTGAAAATAGCCCTCAAATCCCAAACACAATATCAGAAGTCCAAATGACAGTTATAGACTAAAATATGTCAATATTTAGTCATATTGAAATATTGTAAATAGATCCTTGGTGTTCTATTGAAACGATATGAAGATAAAATGAACATGTTGGACTTTCCATTCGAAGTAACGGGTCACCAAATGACCACTGTTTAAAGAAAGGTGCCAAAGCGTAAAATGGAGAGATTTATTGTCGAGTAATAACATTTTATCTCAAATAAACGGAATTTTTGTCTCCTTTCATAAACAAGAAACTTCTGGTGTTAAAGTATATAAAGTGCTACCTTTGAACATACGGATTTTAGTTGAGTGATCTGTGATCAGCAGAATCTGTTCTCTTAGCCCTTTGTTTCTGGATTTCTCGAAAGGAACTGATAATTGTTCCCAAATAGTTCTATAATTGATTCATATGTTGCGACAACATCAAAAATGCTATCACTTCTATCGATAATCAAACTCGAGAGAACGTGCCCTAGCCATCCCGTTTCACGGATCATACTGACGCAATAAAAATAATAATAATAATAATAATAATAATAATAATAATAATAATAATAATAATAATAATAATAATAATAATAATAATAATAATAATAATAATAATAAATTCACAGGTTAGTGACATTTCTCTAAGTTTACAACATATTTATCAACTGTCGTTGCCTGCTGAAGCAGAAAATTCGTTTTTCCGATTTTCAAGATTGATATATGCCTTTGTGATATAAAATAAGTTCTATTCTTCAGTGAACTAGAAAGGTCTAAAATATAGATGTTAATTCAAACAAATGTACATATTTTGTACACCCACATAAAACTCAATCGAGTTCATCGTAATTTGTGAAATTTTTTTATGAGTGTCACCAGTGGCGTATTTAGGGGTGGCTTCTGGGCTTAAGCTCCCCCACCCCAGAAATCTTACTTAGGATAGTAAAGTAAATGAAATATCTTGCAGAATTTTCACATTTCCAGGCAAAGTCCCCCCCCGAAAGTTATCAAAGCCCCTCCCGAAACAATATCGTAAATACGCCACTGAGTGTCACTTTGCATAGATCCACACATTCAAATTTAATTGAATTCCTGTTGCATTTATGTAAAAGTAAAATATCAGACGAGTTTCATGATTTCTCCAAATAATAATAGCAACAATACTTCATAATAATAAATCGAGAAATGCCCGTCTAGGTCATAGCATATATTTTTTAGGACTCGGAAGATAACCAAAAGATTCCACTGCAGAGCTTTATTAACTGAATTCTTGATGTAGCGTTGCTATATAATAGGACTATACTCGAATATAGTCTTTACGACTTGTTCCGAAAAAAAAATCAAGAAACAAAAATATACTCGAAATGTTTGAAATTATATTTAACCAATTATACACATCTTAAACACATTCGAACTATAGTACACATTTAAAACAGGCACGTATTATTTAAAAATCAGAAAAAAATCCTCAATCGTCTGATATGCCTGAAAAGGCTCAAATATAAATAAATAAATAAACAAGCCTGTCAATATCATATTTGAGCTTAATATAACTCGGGCAAAGTAAGCAGGTATTTTAAAGTTGTTCTCTGTTAACAAAAATATGTTTTATTTGGGTCATGTCCTGTCAGGGTGCATTACAACAATATATTGCACATATAAGAATGTTACATGTTTGGGAAGATAGTAAAGTGTTTATTCATCTACCAAAATACCTTTTGTTTGCACAAGAAATTTTGCAAACACATGATAAGATAGCTTTAGTAAATATTAAAGTACTAGCTCAATGAAGGTGTAGAAATTAATGCAATCCTAATTCCAAAAGTATCACGCACAATTTGATAATAGATAAATGATTTTCATAAATGAAGAGAAGATAACAGGATTTGCTAACTCACTTGTTTCAGATAAGGAAGGTTTCATTAATAATAATTTCTTGTTTAATTATGCACTGGCGTGATAGCTCTTATGGGCCTGAGCTGCATCAACGCCATCTGTTAGCGATGGGCTGAACTAGGTCCAACCTAGCTATGAACACGTGGTCAACACACTGCGTAGCTCTAACAGGCATATCAGGAGTTTTCTAGACCTATAATGACCGTCACATCTTTTATTCACGTGACTCCCCAGTTTGCATCACGACACTGGCTGGACGCCGAAAATTGGGATCCGGAACCACACGGACGGAAGTACACGTGAAGATGAGAAATGAGTGAAATGGTGGAATAAAGACAGTGGGAGGAAACGGGAGAACCCCGAGAAAACCCACGCACACGGTGTTTGTCCACCACAAAGTTCACTTGGCGGGAGCACCAAGGTTATGTGAAACGTAAACTTACAGTTTTAGGTGGAAATCCGATTCGAAGGCTTATATGGTCAAAAATTAAATTATAGTGATACCATTTAACAACGGGGAATCAGGGGCGGATCTAGGATGGATTTCTGGGTGGGTGGGGGGGGAGATGTAGGTTGTAATACTGCTACTTAGAGCTACTTTTAAGAGTCCAAACTCTGGGATGGGTTTTATTTATAATATATAAAATAAGAAAGTTACCTCTTCTGGGGGAAATTGTTAGTGTTTGTTTTAGAACAGTGCTTGCTAGCTATGTTCTTAAAATTTGACCATACGGAAAGGTTCGGGCTTAATTGTGCAATCAATAACAACGCCAATAAGAAGAAACTCTTATGCACCGAAACTCTTTTATATCTTACCTGACGTACAAACTCTGTTGTTGGACCCCCTTCGATGGGTTCAGCAAATTGGCACCATGGGTTCTTCTCCCTGGTGCAGAAATGGAAAGGCATGGCTGCAAATAAATGTGTAACATTTAGTCATCGTAATAAAAATAAACAATGGAAATGATGTTTTCAAAATCAACTGAAAGCCGTTTTAATGATATAAATAGTAACTACTACACTTGTATGAACATACAAATTCGGATATCGAAAATCGATTTCGTAAAGAAAAAAGAAAAAGCTCTCGCTTCAGAATCGAGATATTTCGAATTCGAATTCTGATTTCATAATGATGGTTTTCTTCAAATGTACTTACAAGGGATGGGTGGAAAATAAAGTTTCTACAGAAAATTGTTAACTTTATCCGTCACTACACTACACCTAAATACGACACTTAAATACACCTACACTTAAATATGATCTATATTCTTGTTGGGAATCGAACCAGAGACTTATACATTAAAGGAGATAACGTTAACTGTTTAGTCATAAGGAAACTCATATGCAGTGAGGACGTCAGCTTTAATTTCTTGGATGAGGGATATTTGAGGGGAGGAGAAGATGATTTTTTAAGGGGGAGGGAGAGGAGCTATTTTTTGTATACTAAAAAGAATAGTTCTATAGTAGTTGACGTACTTTACGATAACGCTAACTTCTTCGTGGCTAAGCAGTTAGAGTACGTGTCTTTGGCGTGGCAGATCCAGGTTCGATTCCCAGTGGGAGCTTGTGTGGTTTGGATTCTACGTTAATCAGTAGGTTCACGTCTCGTATAGCCTCAGTGCTGAACGAGACGTTAAACTCAAATTCAACTCAATTCAACTACTTTACGATATAACACGTCTTGGGGCAGGCGTAACTACCGAGGGGGACTCACCTCTTGTCCTCCTCTGGCGTTGTCACTACTCGAAGGCACGTTCATGTTTCAATAATAATAAATCTTTTACCTGTTGCCGGAGTCAACAGTTCTGTTTCTGGATACTTATTTTTCTAAATTTTGGATTTTTGCTATTACGTTTGCTTTATAATTTTATTTTAAAATTGCAATATTGTAATTTTAAAATGTAATAATATAATACGTATCAATGTAATATATCAATAGGACTTACACCACATTTCCTGGAAGCAGAGAATGTTGACGTCACAAAGAGCAGCAGCTTTGACGATGTTCTCCATTTTCTTGAAAATGGCTTCCCTTTGCTCGTGAAACGGAGCTGTTGTTGGAAGAACTATTTGGCTCTGGACAGCTCCCACTCGAACAATCCTACACGAGAAAGTAATGTACAATTTATTAGTGAATATCAGTGAGAATCGAAAAACTTACGAAATACTAAAATATGTTCCTATTCATTTCCAAGTATACAAATATTTTTTTAAACATTATTTGAGTCGCGTATATTCGGATATTGTAAGAAAATTGTTGCGCTGAAAGTCATTTAGTAATATTTATTACAGATAAAATATCGATGTCAGAGTGCAAAT
The DNA here is from genome assembly GCF_964235325.1 of Thermobia domestica. NCBI lineage: Eukaryota > Metazoa > Arthropoda > Insecta > Zygentoma > Lepismatidae > Thermobia > Thermobia domestica. The sequence goes on from NC_137461.1 coordinate 23,304,871, forward strand.
GCTCAAGAGAAAACGTAATACATAAGTACGTGATAGTGAAGTCTATAAACATACCTTGGTGGTCGCAATTCTTCCTTTTGTGCCGTGATCTTGTAACCTTTAAGTTCGAAGTTGTTCTTCTCGGAGATGTTTTGGGCTTCTGCTGGGATGGATATTTTCCTGCAAACAAGGAACACAATATTTTTATTATAACTGGATCATTATCATAAATGAAATACAGTTACAAAAAAGGCAATTTTCTTTATAACTAATACTAGCAGCGTTCACCCCGCTTCGCTGCGGTCACCCCGGAACGCAATAAACTTTGTTACTTAGATAATTTTTACTTTTTCGCTTTCAAGTGATATGATAAAAACCATAGAAGATTGCACTAATGTTAACATTATATCGCCTGTCATTTATGTTAACCCGCCCCGCTTCGCTGCGGTCACCCCAACCCGCCCCGCTTCGCTGCGGTCATCCCGGAACGCAATAAACTTTGTTACTTAGATAATTTTTACTTTTTCGCTTTCAAGTGATTTATAGCGCCTGTCAGTTATGTTAACCCGCCGAGTCACAGGGTCATGCGGGTTGCATATAAATACGTTTATTTTTATACCTATGATGAACTAATAACAAAGGATTTGTACGTATGGACACCTGAATGGTCAATTATCTCAAGACACTGGTAATTGAAAATTAAAGTGATATGATAAAAACCATCTAGGGTCCACATCCTAACAACCCCCCAAAAATGAAAGAAATCGGTTCAGCCGTATTAGCGTGATGAGCGGACAAAGGATTTTTTGTACGTATTGACACCTGATTGGTCAATTATCTCAAGACACTGGTAATTGAAAATTAAAGTGATATGATAAAAACCATCTAGGGTCCAAATCCTAACAACCCCCCAAAAATGAAAGAAATCGGTTCAGCCGTATTAGCGTGATGAGCGGACAAAGGATTTTGTGCGTTCTCTTTTATATATATAGATTAAAGTTACAGTCTCATCATTCATGTTATATGAACTGATTGCCGTGCCGTGCCGTGCCGTGTGTGTGTGTGGGGGGGGGGGTGAAGTAAGGGAGCGCAAAATTGGGGTTTCCTGCCAAACATAGTGGCGCTTCCCGGCTGGTCTGTCGACCTTACTCATATGTATTGGGGCGCCGTCGTATATTCTCACCCCGGGTGAAGATTTTCCACGGCAGGGCATCACATACACATCCGAAACGTCCTGAATTTATATCACTTGACCTTTCCCAAAAAAATTCAATAGTCCAAATGTTGTTTTTTTAAAACAAACAAACAAACAAATTAATGCTATTCTTACGACATTTTTAAATATCGCTTTTATTATCACTTTTAGTGAATATTGACCTATTATTTCATTAAATCTGAAAATTCAACACAAAATAAGAGAATATCAAAAACTATACTGTAAATTCTATTGGGTTGTCTCGTTTTTTTTTTTTTTTTTTTTGTTTTTTTGTCAGAAAAATCTGGAAGACCTCTACACACTGTATATTGGTTTAATTGCTGCACGTGTGGAAGACTCGGCTTCGACTCTCGGCGGGAGCTCATGTAGTTAAATCTCACGTTAAGCTGTAGGCTAATGTCTTATAAAGCTTCGGTGCTGAAAGGGACATTAAAATTCAAAGTTAAATAAAATGGCTACACACTAATACTTTCAATTTTGAAATAGGAATATGCTCCTCGAGTGTCGAAGTTCAAATACTTGAACAAAATTATTTGTTAAGCAAACGAGTATCGAGGAAGGGGGGAAATACGGGATGGAAATTACTATATTACAATTTCCATATCTCGAAATCTCTTAAGAGGGGGGGGCACTAATGGGTCAGTGGTAGAGCGCTTACCTCTAGTGCGTGGGGTCCCTCATTCGATCCCCGGCCAAGTAAGTTTATGGTGGACAACATCGTGTTCATAGGTTTTCTCGGGGCTCTCTCATTTCCTCTTACATGATCATTCCATCAAATCTTTCATCATCATTCACTTGCCTTTATTATCGTCTCCCTTAGCCTACAGAGCATAATCGTCGGACGTTAAACTCTCAAAGATTTCAAAGGTTTCGAAATCTCTTATACTTAAAGAAATAAAAATAGTGTTTGGATCTTTTATTTTTTCAAAAAATAAATAAATAAATCATGCTTCACATTTTTTGATATTTGTCCTAGGGAAGAAAGATGGATGGGGGTTGTAATTATTATAATAGGATGTCCATATCTCGAAGTCCTTTAAAGATAGACATGAAATTTGCTGTTCGGTCACCACTTAAAATACTTAAATAATTGTTTTGTCGTTTTACGATAATTGTCCTAGAAGATAAGAAAAGATGTGAGAAGAAAAGGGGATGGGAATTGTAAATAAATATTTTAATAAGACGTCCATATCTCAGAATCCTTTAAGGTTACAGACATGTTTGGAGTTTTTAACTAAAGTAATTAAATAAATATTTAAGCGTTTTTTAGATGTTTGGCCTAAAATAGAAGAAAATGAATGGGTATATGATTGCCTAAGATGCCCGTACAAGAGGCTCGAATTCAGACAAATTCAATATGAAAGGTGTAAAAGGACTCTCAAAATATTGCCCAAAGCACCACCTGGGAGTATTTGGTAGTTTTTTTCATATTTTTTAATTAATAAACGTTTTAAATACTGTTGACCACGAGACGAGATGAGAAATAAAGTTTATAAATTTTCGTAGAAATTCGTTTCGACTTGATTCTCGAAGCATTCTTTTCCGTCTTTTCTCGCCTCGATTCTCAAAATAATTTTTCTCATTTTGTCTAGTTTTGTAAATTTATGTACAAAATTTGTACTCTTGATATTTTCTTTCATATCATCCAGATGTTATCAGAATGCTTCCGAATCACGAAAAGTCCACGAAGGGTATGATATATAGGCGGCGACTTTGGGGAGGGGCCAGGACACTTTTTGGCCCCCCTAATTCTTAAAGGTGGGGTCCTCTCCCCCCAATATAATCCAATCGAGGAAGAATTAACAAAGACGAGCAATAATTTCTGTCGTCAACTTCATCGTGCCTTTATTTCAATATTAGGAACAACCTTCTTTCTTATGCGATAGAAAACGCCGTTTTCAAAATGGTGTTTTTAATAGAGCACTGAAGCTTCAACCAACACTCCGGCAGCATTGATTGAAAAGTAAAGATCAAACTGGTGCGCAAAGTTGCAGTGAAGTTCCCAAATTTTGAACTTGAATTTGTTTTAATGCCTTTATGCGAATTTGACTTAGATCGTGAATTTCGCAGGAAAGCGGATGCAAAGGACCGATATATGGGGTTGGGAAGGGGGCCTTCATCAAATAGTTGATAGGAAACAGCTGAATATAATGATATATTTATTCATTGTTTGCTCCCCCCCCAATATTTTCTGCAAATCGCCGCCTATGGTATGATATAGCAACATTTTAAACCATACAGTATTTATTATTAAAGGATATTGTGTGATGTCTTGTGTATCTTTAAACGTAGATAAATGCTCTTCATTATGATCATAGATTTATAGCTTTTTATACTAGAAATTATGAAATATTAAAACAGCGTTTGAGATCTAAGACATGTGAAATAGTGTTACTCATGAGATTCCAAAATTTTTTGTTTCGTTTTTTGATATTTTGAGAAATATTTTGTATTCATTTTTCAGCTTCTGTGCCTGTCATATAGAATTTGTCTAAGCGCGAAGTTTTGCACAAAAAACGAAGGCATATGGGCATCTTAATGAAGTGTCTCCACACCTATTAACATCTATTCTAGGTCAAATAGCTAATAATGTTAAAAAAAAAAAAAAAAAAACGAGATTAATTATTTTAAAAGAAAAGTCCAAGCACCAAAAGCATGTGTCTTACTTTAAGATTAGTGTAAAGGGACAAGTTTTGCCGATAGATTTCACTACAGTCTTCGTATCTCTCCCGTGTATTTTTTACCTTTCACGAAAATTTACAATTTCTCTTACAAATTTCAACGTAGATACTTCAAATTTTTAGATAAGGAACTTCATAACCTATTAAAGGGAACAATCCGTGCCGATTGTTTATTCAGAATTTTCTTCATTGTTGAAACAGTTCCACTGTTAAAGGTTTGGATATCCATTTCAACAATGAAGAAATTTCTAAATAAAAAATCTGCACGGATTATTGCCTTCGATAGATTATGAAGTTTCTTTTCTAAAAATTTGAAGTCTCTAGGTTGAAATTTGAAAGAGAAATCGTGAATTTTCGTGAACGGTAAAAGAATACATGGAAGAGATACGAAGACTGTACTGCCATCTATCGGCAAAACTTGTCCCTTTAAACCAACCTTAAAGGGTTCCGACATGTAGACATCATGTGATAATGGCAGTTACCATACCTTTTCCTTTTCATCCATTTTCTTCCCTTCTACAGCAAATAATAAAAAAAAAACGTATTTAATTATTTTAAATGAAGGGTTCAAACACCAAATTTCATGTCTATAGCCGTAAGGGATTCCAAGATATGAATATGTGATTTTAATAATTGCAACCCCCCCCCCCCCACACACACACAGACTCATATTTCTTCCCACATCTTTTCTTTCCTTCTTGGAGAAATATTTTAAAAAGCGCCGAAACGCGAGCTGAATTATTTTAAATAAAACATCTAAAAAATTCAAACTTCATATTTGTAACGGTAAGAGATTCCGAGATATGGTCATCTTATTATAATATGGACACTTTATTATAATAATTGTAAACTCGCTTTTTCTTCTTTTTTTTTCATGCCATCACCGTGGCTCAGTGGTAGAGTCCTTACTTTTGGTGCGTGGGATCCCTGGCCAAGTAAGTTTGTGGTGGGTTATATCGTGTCCGTGGGTTTTCTTGGGGTCTTTCCTTCCACTTTTTCATTTCACCAATTCTTCTGTTTTCGTTCACTTGACTAAATCATCCATTTCCCTTAGCCTTACGGTATAATCGTGAGACGTTAAACGGAAAAAGATTTAATTTAATTTCTTGTTTTCATGCCGTCTTCATTTTCTTCCACTATAGGTCAAACCAGGTCCGTATCCAGGGGGTCTAAGGGGGCCGGCCCCCCGTAAATTTTTGCTGGCCCGCTAAAATTTTCACGGTAGGCTTGCAAATGTACGATAATATGGCGATGAACTATTATAATATGGTTGCATAGGGTCCCCCTAACTTCATCAGGGTCCCCCTTACAATTTAGGGCTGGCTACCGGCCTGGGTCGAACCCTAACTACCGTACGTGAACTGACATAAAATAAAGGGCTACTTCTGGTTGAAGTGGAAAGTTGAAATTTGGCATGATTGTAGCTTTCCGGGACTAACCCAGAGGAAAATTGCCAAAAATGAATATTTTTAGTATTTAATCGGTCTAGGGGGGGGGGGGGAGCGAAGGATAAAGTTCCCATGTTATTTAAACGGGCGTTTTCTTGGGATACAAAATCTTATATTCTAGATAGTTGAAATAGGAAAACAAACTTAAAATTCCTTGGAATTGTGAGTTTAAGAGGTACGCGGCCGTAAGCTAAGCAAATGCGTGGGTCTGCGGCAGCTATCTGAAGGCTAGCATATATTTAAAAAGCTGAAACATGTGTCTTATTGTTTTGTTATTTTAAATGAAAAGTCCAAATATCAAATTCTACATCTCTAACCCTAAGAGACAAGGGCGCTGATCCTGGGGGCCTGGGCCCCCCAAAGCTCATGTGGGCTCACTATTGTATTTATCAATATACAATATTTGCCATAATTTGTATGCAATTTGTCTTAAAATCCTCATATATGTCTTCTGCATCTGAATGGGCTCCCCCCAAATTTACAGAAAAATCGGTGCCCCTCCTAAGAGATTCCGGTTATGGACTCTTTATTATTATAATTGTAATTCCCGCGCCTTTTTCTTTACACTTTATTTTCTTCATTTCTTTATCAAATAAAAAAAAACGCTCAAATACATATCTAGTTATTTTAAATGAGAAGTTCAAGCAGCGAATTTAATGTCTACCATTAGGGATCCCGAGGTATGGTCATCTTATTGCAATAATTGTAAGTGTTTATATGCCAAATTTCATGTCTATAACCATTAGAGATTCCGACATGTAATTATATATTTTAATATATTAATATATTAAATATATTTATATATTTTAATTTAATTAATGTAATTCTACTATTTCCCCCTCTTCCTTGACAAATTTTCAAAATTCCTTCCTTAGTGGTATCTCACGTCACAAATGCTGTGCAAATTTGAAGTTTATAGTTTAAGCCGTTTGGTCTGGGCTGTGATGAGGCAGTAAGTCAGTCATTCAGAACTTCTTCTTTTTTTTTTTATACAAGGTGTTTCAAAACAACCGACAACGTTTGGGAGGTGATTCCTGACACCAAGATAAGACGAAAAGTATAGACCAACCTGGGTGCACAAATGCTTCCTTTCAGAGTAGGTCCATAGCTCCAAAATTATGAGACATACCGTAGTCGGGTCAAGACTTCACTTAGGAACTAACATGTGCCGTATCCAAATATCCACGTTTCAGAATCCTATGGCACTTCTGCTACAATTTTTATAGATGTAGTTTGTGAGTGCTTCAAATTATCTGCCTCTTTAAAAATTGTTGCGTGAGTACCTTTGGATTCTGAAACATGTATTTTTGGATAGCGCACATATTAGTTCCTAAGTGAAGTCTTGATCCGACTACTGTAGGTCCCATAGTATTGCAGCTATGGACCTTTAAACTTCGTTTTTTCATGTTTTCGGCAGCATATATTATTCCGAAAGGAAGAATTTGTGCACCCAGGTTGGTCTATACTTTCCGTCTTATCTTGGTGTCAGGAATCACCTCTCAAATGTTATCGGTGTTGTTTTGAAACACCCTGTATATGTAGATTTATGTATGATACCAAAAATATGTCCTTCATGTAACATACAATCGTCCCTAATCGAGATTCCGTCAAAGTAAATTTCAGGCGACGTCACTGCCGTAACTAGAACAATCACAGAAAAATGGAAAAGGAAAAAAATGTTACTATTTACTTACTCATATTCACGGCCATATAAAATTCGTTTGACTTCAGCCAGAGGTTCCGGAGGGATGTTGTCTTCCAGTAGACTTTCCAAGCTGTCTACCTCCTTTTGGGTGGAGGTTTTGATGGCAGTCTTCGACATTTTAGAAGAAAAGAACAAGCTCCGTTTCAGACAAGCAAAGCGAACGAGCAAACGACTGCTGCTGAGATAGAATCTTCAGTTACTCCCTTTTAATAACCTCGCCTTATCAATTAGCCTGTGTCCTTGTTTTGATGCTCCTTTTTTATTTTTTTGCCCTTTTATTTATCCTATTTGACCTCTTTCTTATGAGCACACAACGTCACACGTGTTTGTCTTTCTACACGATCAACATTACGATAAGTAAATTTACACAAAACATCGTACAGAATTAAGCCAATGGTATCAGATACGATAGACAAGACAAAATAATCCCTTCATTAAGAGAATGTCGTGAAAAAAAAACTTTTTTTTTAGATCATTATCAAATAAGAGGAAATAGAATATACTTGAAAGATCAGCAATTTTGACAACATACTAGCGGTCAAGTGTAAAGACATCTTTGAGGATGATTGAAAAATTATTTGCATCTTCGGAACTACACTGCTGGCCATTAAAAATGTAACACCAAGAAAGAAACCCCCAGATTTGCAGAATATAAGGGCGGCCTTAAATGGCCTCATCCCGGTGAAATAAAAATACCGCTAATTTTACAGTAATTATGTGATATCTTCAAATAGATAAAATATAATTGAAATGTGGAACAAGAGCGCCCTAGACAATATTATTTTACATGAGATACCGTTATCACGACTCACTTATCTGCTTTCGATTTCCAGCCAGTTTGAAAATCGGCATTTATTTTCGCGTTTCTAAACGGCTGAAAACGAAAAGCCACTTGGTGACTTATGATAACGGTACCTCACGCAAAATAATATTGTCTAGGGCGCTCTTGTTTCACATTTCAATTATCTTTTTTCTGTTTGAAGATATCACATAATTACTGTAAAATTAGCAGTATTTTAATTTCGCCGGGATGAAGACTCTTAACAGGTGGCGTTGGAGCAAGATCAAAACGGCAAAGAGCTGTCACGCCAGTTTTTCAGCAACTATAAGAAAACCAGAAAGTTCTAATTCAGTAGTACCCGACTGTTGGCGTGATTTACCTCTAGATGGGTCGAACAATCACACATTGTCAATGTAGTAGTCCAGCAAGTTTTTACTTTTGCTCATGGAAGAATCTGTGTACTACGAATACAAATTTCCCTTCCCTGACAGTGGTAGTCGTGTTGAACGGAATACAGCCACACAGATAAGAACATGGAATTGATGGCTCCACGAAGGCATACAAGACTTGCAGGATCCCAATGACCACGTCATACCACGGATTGATAAGATAGATTTCTTCAACGGATCGGGCAATCGCAACCCGACTGGCGCACGAATTTGGAGTTGTTGCGCGGCGACTAATATCCTAACGAGCAGTTTGAAGTCATCTTAAGGTGGTGGTATATTTACGTAACCTCTTTGACTGCACAACGTAGAAATATGTGGCTGTAATGGTGTCACAAGCTGCAATGGTGTATAGTAGTTCTCAACGGCACGAAATTCTCTTTCCGGTCAAATCCTGCTTTTATGTCTGCCGTATCCTTATCTGGCAGTATTGTGGCAATAAACTGTAATCTACATCTTTACACAGGTCCGCAATCGGATGTTAAGTTAATTTTCGATTTTACATCTGGTCGTGTTTAATATGCATTAGTAAGTTGTGGACGAACCATAGTATATTGACGAGGTATTGAATCCGGCTGTGCTCCCTTCATTTCAGATCTTGCATGGAAAACTTTACAACATAACACGTGATCGCATGTAGAACGTAATATCCTGCATTTGTTGGATGGATATGATGTTTCACTGCTTCCTCAGTCATCACGCTTCCCTCATCTCTCGCCGGTTGAATTCGTCTGTCAATAATTGCATAATGACTCGCACGCCAAAGACTTCAACCAGTTATAGTTGATAGACTTTGACGTGTAGCAGACGTAGGGCTTACCAGAGGACGCCGAGTCTCATCCTCTGTATGTTTCGACATGTTGCAGCCGTCCTGGTCGCTCATAATAGACAAAGTGCTACTGATCCATAAACTTTCTCTTAAGACTCCTGTGGCGCTGTCAACATATCTCACACAACTTGAAGTGTAGTTACACACATGTACCTCAAGTTATCTGTCTGCCATATTTAAGACTGCTATCTTTTATCTTTTTTGTCCAAAAAAATAAAATTAAATGTGTATTTTTAGATCTCTCGTTTATACTCTGTGAGAAAAAGGAAATAGATGATTAATTAAAGGGAAGACTGTGAAACAATGACCGGAGCAAGAATTAGGAAAAAAACGGGAGAATCCTCGATGTTCAGGGACATGGTGATGTCCATTACAATATCACATAGGCTGGATCGAACTACGGACCCTTCACACCAGAGATCATAGTTCCATTCCATCACGAATCCACTGTGTCCAGTGATGTTGCATTTTTAATTGCCGGCAGTGTACGAACACGTAGGTCAACGCTGTTAAAACTTTTACTCTATCTCAAATAAAGGACAGGCGAGTCTCTGTCTGCGTCACAACGTTTGCAGATGCAAATTATGTCAAAGATGATGAGACTGCAATTTAGGAACGGGTTTTGTTAAATATCTTATATATATATATATATATATATATATATATATATATATATATATATATATATATATATATATATAAGTCAATATCAAGTAATGTACATAAGGAAAAAATAAGCACAAAATCTATGAATAAATAAAAAAATCTCTTTTCAAATATTACACAACATTAATGAGAAAACAAGGGACGATTCGGTTAAACACAATTAGAAATACTTGCATGTAGGATTTTAAGACACATGTGCACATATAGTACATTTCAAGTTTTCTTTTTCTTATTTTATCATGGGTAAATATAATCACATTAATATGCAGTCAGGAACAGACTTTTGTAGTTTACTTATTGATGAACGTTTGAAGTAAATAAATACTAATTTAATTATAGGAGTAAATAAATATTAATGTGCAACATTTGACATATTGAATTTAGAACAACATAACACTCATGCTTTGCCTACTTTTTTCATATTAAAGTTGTGAATTTTCTAACAGTATGCGTCTCATCTTAACAGCACCACGCTCACCTGGGCAAATATGAATGTTGGAGCATGGGCGCCCGAAGAAAACTTTCTAGAGGGGCCTCGAAGCAATGGTTGCTATATTACGTTTGGTATTTTTGTTTGTATTAATATTTTTTTTAAATTAATACATTTTCGTGAGCCACGAGGTCTCGGGCTCCACCCTGCCCTCCACTTCGGGCGCCCAGGTGTTGGAGGGAGGAAGATGGCGCTCAAGTAGATATAAGAGAGCTTTGCTCTAATTTTTTAATTACTTTTTTTTACCGTTAAACAACTTTTTACTTCGGACATTTCTAGTTTGGAACAACCTTAAGATACTTTAATACAACTGAAATATGTTTGACGCCGGTCGTCCATCTTGGACGGGCCATTTTGTTTAATCAATATTAGTATTTAACAATTTTGACTGATAAAGTCGATGTGGCTGCACGATCTGCGACTCATAATTATTAATATTTCTCCTACGTGGACAGAAGACAAGACAAGAACATAAATGTTGAGTCCCTTAGGATTAAATTTTATTCGTAGTACGTGAAATTCCGCTTATGGGACCCTCCATTCGACTGACTGTCGAACTCATGTGTTAAGACGGTCCTATAACAAGCACTTGAACCTATAAACTTAACTTAAAAACATGTTATGGAACTCTGGAGCAGAAAGAAATGCCTCTTTCGGTAACTCTCGTATACGGTAATTTTATATCACACAGATCAAACAATTTTCTAGATTCACATATTTAAACAGTAAAAGCATTTTGCTACATATAATTTACTTTGGATTTTATTCTGATCTGATGACTAACCCAATTTAAGTCAATAATATTCAAAGATTAGTAATAAAAGAATAGCAGTTTATTTGTAACTGTAAGAAATCTTTGGAAGTATTGAATTACAGTGACTGCTAAACACTACAACGATCAAATAATTTTAACATACTGGGCTAGTATTGTTTTGAGAATTATTGGATTTAGTAACTCATAACAAAAATAATAAAATACTTGTAAATTACAGCATATATTACCCAGTAATTATAAGTCAAATAATTTCTTTCCAATAATTCTATTTGGAACGTTATGAATACGATAGTAATACATTCGTAATTTTTGAAAACTTAAGACTAACCGAATTACCGCTGTCATTTATAAAGTGGTGCTTATAATGCCTATATTGAATACATAAAATATAATTCCACTTTAGGAAAATAGTTAAAACTCATTTTGCAAGTAATATACATCTTAACGTGTTCATAATACAATGTTACAGATAACGTTCCCGTAATTGCAAACATAAATTATCTATGATGGTACATTTGCACATTATGCAAGTTACTTTTGAAAACGCAACTTCTTTAGTTGCGCCTTGGATAAATGCACATACTCCTCTGTGGACATAAAAATAATTTCACTTATAACTTGACCCATGATTTTCTATTGCTTTATAACAAATTTAATTCTTCATTCTGTTTAATCTAGATATGACAATATTTGTTAATATAGCATACCCAAGTTCGAGTATTACAATAACTAAGGTAATGAAAGCAAATGTAGTTACACTATTTACTTCTAATTTTTGTTTAATTTTCCTCCAACATCCATGACGAAAGTACTGTCCTTTGACGAATACTGCTTTACAGAACGTGGGCGGATAATTATTAGGAACTATTTCTTTCCAATCTTGGAGGCCAATTACTCCACAACATTTGTACTGTCTCTGAAATGTCACCCAATATGCTCTACTTTTCTTTTCTTCCAATGATTCATATAAATATTTTATTAATACATCGTGATTTACAGTGACATCTTTGTTTGTATTACTAATGATTGATAAACTTCCAATAATTTGTATAATAATCGCTACGGAAATTAAATACAAGCATCCTCTAAGCCATTTTCTGCTGTTGGTAAACGTTCCAATGCATCCTGACACAGCTGTAATCCAAAGCCACATGCCTGATATTATAATTGCTGTAACAGGTACAGTTGATATGAAGTAATTGGGATCAGCAAACTTGTTAAATTCACTAATAACTAAGCCTTTCCAGATAAGTCCAACTCCGACCAAGAAAAGCAGAACTTGGGCGAGAAACATAGGATAAATCACAAAAAAACACATTGTCCTTGAAAGCGATATTACAATTCACTAAATAACTCAACATAAATTTCAGTAGGAATCGTTATTTTCGTATAATCTCAGATAAAATGCAGAAATAACGCTACCCATTTGTCAAAAATGATGACTACCTTTAAAATCATATTTTGTGGAACAATACACGATCGAAAACTTAGTTATGAACTGTTGCCAGATCTCGCTATCCTCCACAGCTTCCATCTACCACAATCTTGTTATTTGAAATATGTTCTAACTGATCAAGGTTTACACCATTGATATTTGGACAGTATACATAAAATTTGTAACGTGAATTAAGCAGTGATTTTTTTTTTTTTTTTTTTTTTTGTGACTGACAGCACACCGTATTGGAAGCTCACAATATCGCGGCATATTCGTTTGATTTTATGTTAACTACAATATAAACGAAGATACATAATGAAATATATATATATATATATATATATATATATATATATATATATATATATATATATATATATATATATAAGCGTTTTTTAAATATTTAACCTAGAAGGGAAAGAAAAAAGATTAGAAGAAAAAAGGTAAGGGTTGCAATCAGTGTCGGATAACCCATTAAGCAAAATATGCACGTGCATCAAGGGAAGGGGATACCATAAAAATTTCCCAGAGTTGAATTTGCAATGGTTGATAAGCCATTGGTGCAACACTGCATAGTGCAGCTGAAACAGAATCCGCAAAAGGGGCCTCCATATTATATGAAAAAAAATACATACAAATACACGGAGAGAAAAATCGAGGATATTTAGAAGGAAAATCCCTAAATTCCGACTACATGCGGCTTTACTGACGCTGCCTTTGCCAAGGAAGGAGAACTGCAAACTGTGTTTCGGTGCAGATTTTCAGCACTGGGTTGAAGTAAGCTTAGATCGTGCATACAGACTCTTTAACTTTGTACTATGTGTCGTACAAATTTTCTAGATGCTGCTACATACTGAATTCCTTTCCCCGACTGTTTATTTCCGGCCAGAAAGAAAATATAGATTGTTCACAAGCAGGACCGGCGCTAGGCAATTTACCGCCCCGTGCAACAGCATCATTTGCCGCCCGAACTTTCTCCTGAAAGAATACATTTTAAAAACCACGATTTTAAGTATAATGTTTTATCATGACGAATGAAAAAGAGGGAAAGAAGAACTCGCACTCAGAAAGGCCTAAACATTACAAATACTATCTCATTGTGTTTTTTCTTCTTCAAATAATAATCTATTATGTTAGTGAAAGATAAGCAAACATACCTGCAGAGGTACGATGGTAACCCTTTTTAGGCCCTATATAGAATTCAATATCGAGCTTCAATCTCAATATATCAGTTAGCAATTCCAGTGAAATTAGCTCTTTTATCTTGATTTCTTGATTTTCCTTCTACATCTATTTTTTTTAAATTACTTCCTCCTTCAATGATAAGGAACTTGTTAGTGACAAAGATAAGACTAGTTTTCATATCAAAACTATGATAATGCATGATTGGATTTGGTTGACCATTCGCTTTAGCAATGCGACCTAAACATGATTTATGATTGTAGTCTTCAAATAGAAGGTCAGCTTAGTATATTTAACTACCATAATCTTGACGACTGTTTCCGACAAGAAATACTGTATTTATTTTAAATAACATAGTTATGATAGATTTTGCCACTCCGTACAAACGCACGTGTTGCACATATACTAAGAAGTAGTACCGGCCCTGTACACAAGAATGGAACAGTGTAATGTATGTAGACAACCAAATAATACTTATCAAAGTACAAAATACATGATTTTCTGTATCGTGCACACGTACAAGGACACAGATTATGTTCATACGTTTGCGGCTGAAAGCAACGTACAGAACAAGGCAGGATCAGATCCGACTCAAACTTCGCCATAGGACACATAATAGAAAAGAAGAAAAAATGCCAAATTAGAGCTGCACCATGTTACCTTATACATCGTATAAGGTAACATGGCCCGGAAGTTTTGGGCAACCAGTGTATATATGAATTTAATATTTATTAAAATTTTATTTTTAATATATATTAAATTCAATGACTCGATTTGAAGTAGGTCACAAAATTTGCGTTAAGTTCCTTGAACTAATGATTTTAGTATATTTAGAGGGAAATATATGGTAATATATTTACATTGAATAATTATTCGTATATTTAGCTAAAATATAATATTATTTTGGGAAATAAGGTAATTTCTGGTCGTTTTTAGTCTTTTCCAATCAATTTTCATTCATATTTTTGGCTTAGGGGATCTTCAAAAGAATTCAAAATTTTTATTTCAAAAATCTTCTTTAAAATTTTTCATTTGTAAAGTCAGCCATAGTAGCTTCTTGAAGCATCCCTTTGTTTAATCTAAATTATCTGTGATTGGATCTTCCGCAATCACAGTTGTGGTTGAGATTTTTCGGCTTCTTTGATCTTGAGATAAACACCTATCATCGTATAGTTACGTCACAATGAACCTCCAATTAGGGATCTTCTTCCCATTGTCATTGTCTTTACCGGAAGCAGTGTTAAGTTATGGACGTACGATAATCTCCGTCCATAAAAAAAAAAAAAAAAAAAAAAAAAAAAACATGAAAGAGAAGTAGTTAAAGGTTTCGACACAAAATAATTGATACCTTTGATATCTGTGGACATAATATGGAAGGCAGTGAGTAGGTTGCTGTGCTCAACGGACATAGGATTTTCTGCAATGAGAGCAAATCTTTCACGTCAGACCGAAAGTGGTTTGGGGGAAAAGCCATCTTCACTGTCGACTCATGGATGTCAGATCCGATGATTTTATTTTTTGTGCACTGAGGTAAGCTCTCCATCCTCGAGAGCTGGTGTAAAATAACAACAACCATCAGACGTGGGAGAGAAGTATTCTATATTTTTCCCATGGAATACAAGTAAGTTATAGAAGATAGCATCAAAATTTTCTGTTGTTTTGGCCACGTGAGAACCTCTAAATTCTAACCTCTTCCGGATTGGAAAAATGTGTTATGTTATTGGTGTTGTGATGCCTTATAAAATGTGCTAAACGCTGCGTAGTTTTCCCTAAGTTATACAATATAAAAACTTAGTAATGTGACATAAATCAGTCGTTCAATGGGGGGAAAATTGTTCTTTGGAGTTTCAGTGTGGACGTTTGTTACCAACAGTCCATGAAATGTGTATACTTGCGAGTACATACATTTCACCCCAAAATTATATTTTGAATATGTAATCTCATATATATATATTTTTTGTTATTTATCATTTTCCGTACTGCTATATCACATAATTAATCCATTCTCTGGTTTGTGCTTACCTTCACTGTAGTTTGAATACGATGAGACAAAATGTATACAAAGTTTCGGCTCACATTGATAACAAGGGTGCTTGGATAACTATTGGTAATGGGAGATACTCGTCAGTGACAACACGTTCGTTATGTATTTTAAATTCCTTTCACCTGAGACCGGAAATTCGAATATTAAGCACATAATTTAAGACTTTTTTTTTTTCCAATTCAAAATTAAAGCTGAATGGTCGACGTCCCATACGTCCTCGGTAGAATGGCAGGATGTGTGCTATATTATTAATCTGTTGAATAAAGTGATTTTTATATGTTTTAGGTTAAGTTAGATAGTTAGGCTAGGGACTAGGTTAAGTGTACTTTCTTTTCATGTAGATTTATTTAGTGTATGTATTGTCTCAAAGAAAATGTTTTGTTGTGGAATCAAAGTGGATGAGGTCTGAGCTCATACAGGGAGGTCACCTTGTTGGTATAAATCCTCCGCGCTGACCCTACTTTCACAACGGTATCTAAAAGAGAAAATACTAAGAAAAGAAAGTATAGTATGTAGCACACAGCCGTAATAAGTGGTACCTGTGTAGTACAAGGCTCATGTGGTTATAGTAGTAAATGTCTTTATTTTCAAATTGTTTTTGACTAAACTAAACGTATGTAGAATTGTTCATGATATGTGAAGAGAATATGTAATGCAATGATGTACTTACCCATTCAGCTATGTCAAGAATTTTCCTCAATTTCCAACCTTTGCGATTTTTTTTTTTAAATGTATTCTCCTGTTATTTCTTATCATACAGAAAGTTAGTGTAATAAAGTGTGCGAGTCGAAACAAAATCTTTCATTGTCCAGTGCAAAGCTAATTATTTTAAAACTATGTAGTAAAGTAACTTCAATAGTATTGTTGGTACTCAGAAAGTAAAGTGTTTAAAGCAGTACGTAACGAAAGTAAATATAGCGTCTTGAAAACTCACAGAATCGATTTCACTTAGTGTGACCGGGGTTGGAATCACAGACCTGCCAGGAAATTTCACTTCGTTAATAGGATCAACTAAATTCACTTTGGCATTCAGTTTTTTTTTCGAAATTCCATCCCGTTGCGCGATTTAGATTTGATTCGAGAATTTTTTTTTTTTATCTGGGTTAGTAAACACAAACATTTAGATTTTCGAAGCATTCACCGTCAGTTTCACTCTTGGGTCAGTGTCTTGTTCTGTCGGGTTGTGGTTTGTAACCTTATCTCTTGATGGGATGCAGGCTATGACCTGCGGATCGGGATGCTGGACTGCGAGTGAGAATGAGGGAGGCTTAGAAATCTTCACATTTTGGGACGATTTGAGTTCTACTTTCCTGAGATGATTGGTGTAGTGGATGGGTCAGTGAGTGTTGACAGCTGCGCCCGTCTGGGCCCGATGGGTTCGCGTTCAGCAATCAGTGACACATTCACGCAACCATAGTCTTAAGGAAAGTGAACGTCATACAGAAACACAATATCAGTATCATCATCATTATTTTATTTTATTTATTTACATTTTATTTTATTTATTTATTTTATATGACTGACTTTTTTTTTTTGTAAAATTGGCGTTCCACAGCCAGGATCTGTTATTCCAACCGTTCGCGAGTGCTAAGTGAATCATATTGAAAGAGCAGTGTAATGTAATGGGGACTGTTGTGACAAACGACTCCTTGAACGATGTGTAGTCACTCTTAAGTTTGTATATGTGTAACTTGGGGAAAACAATTTATATGAAATGGAGATGTCTGCTGGTAGCAGGTCGAGTACTGAATCCCGTAGTCCGGATGAATATGTATGTTGTAGTGAAGAAATACAGGGCTTTAGTGTTTATTGTGACGGTTGCTCTGGATGGGTGCATGCACAGTGCTATGGTATAACCGACGAGCAGGTAGAAGAATTGAATAAGTGTAGTGAGCCCTGGTTTTGTAAAACGTGTGTGGCCAAACAGCTGACTGTGCAATCGCTTTCCAAGTCACAGGAAAGTGGAAGTGAACGGAACACCGCGACGCACGACACGGGAGAGAAACTCTTACACAACGGTGGAGAGAGTGTCGGAACTGCAGGTTCACCTGCATCCGTGACAGACCTTGCAAAAGTGTTAGAACGTTTTAGTCAAACTTTAACTTTAACTTTGGACCAAAAATTTGAAAAGGTTGACAGTATTATGAACCAAAGGTTTGAGAAAGTAGATAATAATTTGTACGCGATGAATCAAAAATTTGATTTGTTAAAGTCGGAAATGGTGCAAATTGTAAATGAAAAGGTGGAAAATGTAAACAAGGACGTATCGAACCTCCGTAACGAAGTTCGCGATTTGTACACTTCGGTGGGGGAATTTCAGGATACGATAACAGCGCGGGTAGACACCGTTGAGGAGAATCTCCGGTTGTCAGTAGAAAAGCAAAATCGCAGATGTGATCAGCTCGCAAAAGAACTATCGCATCTCGAGTCGAGCACCCAGAAATCTTATGACGTACTCGAGGCTAAGATCCAAACTTTGGTGAAGGATCAGGAGCAAAGTAAACCAGGTCGTGTCGGTCGCAAGCGGTCACGTGACTTTGTTGGTTGTGAGGGTGTTGACTCTGACGGAACAGATTCTGACACCCGAGTGGATGTACCAGTCTCTTCGGTTGGGGAGACTCGTACTGTCCCAACGGTGTCAGTCTCTGTCTGTCAGCCGACCAGAGTTCACACTAAGAATGTCTGGCCGTTTGACTCAAATTCGCATTCGTTGGTCACGAACAATTCCAGTCCCACCTGTGGGGATATCATGAGTGGTCAGGTTGCCTCTAGGACTTTAAACCCACTATTGACGTGGTCTGAGGCTTCGGTCTCGACTTCCAATGTATGTAGCTTAAGTCATGTAGTGTCCAGTAGTGCCGCAGACAGGACTCCTTCGTTTGTTGGAATTCCGGAGGGAGTATGTAGTCACACAGTGGTATCGATGCCAGGCAACTTACCTTTTGGCCCAAATTATACCTCTTATTCGAATTTTGGACAAAATTATTCTAATGCAAAGAGCCCTGTGATTGGCTGCAACTCTCCCCTGAATCCCGGCAGATATGAGGGATGTTCTGGAAATAGAGCGTTAAATTTAAGGCTGTCGGAACTAAATCACTTACCAAACTTCACTGGAGAATATGGTTTGGCCAGGTCTTTTCTTGAAAGTTTAGAACAGGCGTTTAAGATAATCTCTGCGTCGGAATACGAACGCATGGTTTTGGTACCGTGTTGTTTGTCGGCTGGGGCCAAGACTTGGTACCAAACGGTCTGCAAAGACATCAACAATTATGCTGACTTTGTGCGTCTATTTAAGGAGCACTACTTCTCGGCCAGGATGGAACGCCTGCAGAAGAAATTCATACAAGGAATGAAATTTGACCGGTCCAAGTATAACCGGCTAACTGACTTTGCCTGGAAGGTCATAGCCGAATACTATGCTGTGGCACAACATCCGGATGAGACAGAACTCATTGAAATTGTCCTAGATTGTCTGCCAGCTGGAGATGCTAGATTGTTGCGAGCCGTGGAGCCCAAGAATATTCAGCATCTGATTGTTAAGATAGCCGAAATAGAAGGTCATCCGGGACCTGTGGAACCTGTGACAGATAAGAAATTAAAGCGTCTGCACATTCGGCAGGCGAAGATAGGAAAAAAGACCGAAAAGAACGGAAAGGCGCAACACACTAAAGACACTTCGTCGCAGACGGAGGAGGACGAAGTAAAGAAGAATGGTGATGCCAAGAAAAATGGAAATGGCAATCAATTCTTGGGGAACCGAGGTCGAAGAAGAAATTTTCAGGCCAGAAGACCCTGGCTCAACAACCGAAGGCAAAACTGGGGGAACGGAAACCAGAATGCTCCATATGTTTCCAACCCTAACTACCAATCGGGAGCAATGAACTTTGGATGTCATCGAGGTGCATCCCAACAGTGCGCGCCGAGTTCGAACCACATACCGGGAGCGCAAGCCTATCCGGGATACATGCCGAATTTGCCTCCTGGAGGAGGAGTGGCAACTCCCACATCCACTCCTTCCCCAGCGGTGAACATGGCTATGTCCACTGGTTGGCCTCCGCCGTATACGACGTTCATGCCGCCGATGGCGCAGCCACCGGAAGTGAGTAGGAATAGTTCAGAGAATGCATGTCGCTGCTCTCACTAAGGGAGATTGAGGACTGCGATATGGATTCCTTGAACAGAAACAAAACATAGTCGAGAAAGAAAAAAAAAAAGAAAGAGAATCGTAGGTTAAATTTAGATTAAGGTAATTTTTGTTTGTTTTGTGTCTTATTTTGTGTCCAATTTTCCTTTTTCGTATAGAGTAGTTATAAATTCTTTGTTAGGATTAAGGTCTCTGAAAAATTTTCAAAACATTTCCTATACTGATTGCATTGCATTAGTGTATTTTATGATTAAAATGTTAGGAGAAAAAAAAAGAGCTTAACTTAGGACTTCTAAGTTAGATTCTTTTTTTACGAAGCTCCCGGAGGATGTTACCTTATACATCGTATAAGGTAACATGGCCCGGAAGTTTTGGGCAACCAGTGTATATATGAATTTAATATTTATTAAAATTTTATTTTTAATATATATTAAATTCAATGACTCGATTTGAAGTAGGTCACAAAATTTGCGTTAAGTTCCTTGAACTAATGATTTTAGTATATTTAGAGGGAAATATATGGTAATATATTTACATTGAATAATTATTCGTATATTTAGCTAAAATATAATATTATTTTGGGAAATAAGGTAATTTCTGGTCGTTTTTAGTCTTTTCCAATCAATTTTCATTCATATTTTTGGCTTAGGGGATCTTCAAAAGAATTCAAAATTTTTATTTCAAAAATCTTCTTTAAAATTTTTCATTTGTAAAGTCAGCCATAGTAGCTTCTTGAAGCATCCCTTTGTTTAATCTAAATTATCTGTGATTGGATCTTCCACAATCACAGTTGTGGTTGAGATTTTTCGGCTTCTTTGATCTTGAGATAAACACCTATCATCGTATAGTTACGTCACAATGAACCTCCAATTAGGGATCTTCTTCCCATTGTCATTGTCTTTACCGGAAGCAGTGTTAAGTTATGGACGTACGATAATCTCCGTCCATAGAAAAAAAAAAAAAACGTGAAAGAGAAGTAGTTAAAGGTTTCGACACAAAATAATTGATACCTTTGATATATGTGGACATAATATGGAAGGCAGTGAGTAGGTTGCTGTGCTCAACGGACATAGGATTTTCTGCAGTGAGAGCAAATCTTTCACGTCAGACCGAAAGTGGTTTGGGGGAAAAGCCATCTTCACTGTCGACTCATGGATGTCAGATCCGATGATTTTATTTTTTGTGCACTGAGATAGGCTCTCCATCCTCGAGAGCTGGTGTAAAATAACAACAACCATCAGACGTGGGAGAGAAGTATTCTATATTTTTCCCATGGAATCCAAGTAAGTTATAGAAGATAGCATCAAAATTTTCTGTTGTTTTGGCCACGTGAGAATCTCTAAATTCTAACCTCTTCCGGATTGGAAAAATGTGTTATGTTATTGGTGTTGTGATGCCTTATAAAATGTGCTAAACGCTGCGTAGTTTTCCCTAAGTTATACAATATAAAAACTTAGTAATGTGACATAAATCAGTCGTTCAATGGGGGGAAAATTGTTCTTTGGAGTTTCAGTGTGGACGTTTGTTACCAACAGTCCATGAAATGTGTATACTTGCGAGTACATACATTTCACCCCAAAATTATATTTTGAATATGTAATCTCATATATATATATTTTTTGTTATTTATCATTTTCCGTACTGCTATATCACATAATTAATCCATTCTCTGGTTTGTGCTTACCTTCACTGTAGTTTGAATACGATGAGACAAAATGTATACAAAGTTTCGGCTCACATTGATAACAAGGGTGCTTGGATAACTATTGGTAATGGGAGATACTCGTCAGTGACAACACGTTCGTTATGTATTTTAAATTCCTTTCACCTGAGACCGGAAATTCGAATATTAAGCACATAATTTAAGACTTTTTTTTTTTCCAATTCAAAATTAAAGCTGAATGGTCGACGTCCCATACGTTCTCGGTAGAATGGCAGGGTGTGTGCTATATTATTAATCTGTTGAATAAAGTGATTTTTATATGTTTTAGGTTAAGTTAGATAGTTAGGCTAGGGACTAGGTTAAGTGTACTTTCTTTTCATGTAGATTTATTTAGTGTATGTATTGTCTCAAAGAAAATGTTTTGTTGTGGAATCAAAGTGGATGAGGTCTGAGCTCATACAGGGAGGTCACCTTGTTGGTATAAATCCTCCGCGCTGACCCTACTTTCACAACGGTATCTAAAAGAGAAAATACTAAGAAAAGAAAGTATAGTATGTAGCACACAGCCGTAATAAGTGGTACCTGTGTAGTACAAGGCTCATGTGGTTATAGTAGTAAATGTCTTTATTTTCAAATTGTTTTTGACTAAACTAAACGTATGTAGAATTGTTCATGATATGTGAAGAGAATATGTAATGCAATGATGTACTTACCCATTCAGCTATGTCAAGAATTTTCCTCAATTTCCAACCTTTGCGATTTTTTTTTAAATGTATTCTCCTGTTATTTCTTATCATACAGAAAGTTAGTGTAATAAAGTGTGCGAGTCGAAACAAAATCTTTCATTGTCCAGTGCAAAGCTAATTATTTTAAAACTATGTAGTAAAGTAACTTCAATAGTATTGTTGGTACTCAGAAAGTAAAGTGTTTAAAGCAGTACGTAACGAAAGTAAATATAGCGTCTTGAAAACTCACAGAATCGATTTCACTTAGTGTGACCGGGGTTGGAATCACAGACCTGCCAGAAATTTCACTTCGTTAATAGGATCAACTAAATTCACTTTGGCATTCAGTTTTTTTTTCGAAATTCCATCCCGTTGCGCGATTTAGATTTGATTCGAGAATTTTTTTTTTTTATCTGGGTTAGTAAACACAAACATTTAGATTTTCGAAGCATTCACCGTCAGTTTCACTCTTGGGTCAGTGTCTTGTTCTGTCGGGTTGTGGTTTGTAACCTTATCTCTTGATGGGATGCAGGCTATGACCTGCGGATCGGGATGCTGGACTGCGAGTGAGAATGAGGGAGGCTTAGAAATCTTCACATTTTGGGACGATTTGAGTTCTACTTTCCTGAGATGATTGGTGTAGTGGATGGGTCAGTGAGTGTTGACAGCTGCGCCCGTCTGGGCCCGATGGGTTCGCGTTCAGCAATCAGTGACACATTCACGCAACCATAGTCTTAAGGAAAGTGAACGTCATACAGAAACACAATATCAGTATCATCATCATTATTTTATTTTATTTATTTACATTTTATTTTATTTATTTATTTTATATGACTTTTTTTTTTGTAAAAACCAGAAACACCAAAGATATGCTCCGCAGTATAATGCACCACGCGACAATATGATATAAGGTGAACGTCGCAAGATACCCATTTATGTTGAAAACGGAAAGGA
The DNA here is from genome assembly GCF_964235325.1 of Thermobia domestica. Classification (NCBI taxonomy): domain Eukaryota; kingdom Metazoa; phylum Arthropoda; class Insecta; order Zygentoma; family Lepismatidae; genus Thermobia; species Thermobia domestica. The sequence goes on from NC_137461.1 coordinate 23,328,034, forward strand.
TGGGCAGCACCAGGATAATATCAAGATATTTGATATGCTATAACACTGACTTGGCGACCATCTTGAAAGCCACGATCTTGGATATAGCGTAAGGTATTGAAATGAGAAAGGGATGTGTGATATATCAATGTAAGGTAAAATGCAAAAGAAAAACCAATGATGTAACCGTGAAAAACAAATGTGTAATGTGTGGACGTACTGGACGGGACGAAATGTGGAAGATTCGGGCAAAACAAACGTGTATTCGAAGGACAGAATAATAGGGCAAGACCCCACGACATGGTACGCGACAAGTAACTGCAACAGTGTCTGTGCATGGAAGTGCATCCGCCTTGACAGATTATGCCCTTCGAGGATATTGGGATTCCGTTTGGGGCAGTGAAAACCACAGTTGCAACCCGCGATACGAGCGCTCGTTTGGAGACTACATAAACTACAAAGGACTATCTCTTATGGAACAGCAATACGGCAGCTCGCTCCGGAGTGTAGGAGATATAATCTTAGATTGGTGATCAAAAACACGACCTACCTGGGATTGAAGCCCACTCCTGGACAACGTTTTGTACGTTTTTTGTTCAATTTTCTTGCTGTTTCGTGTGAACAAAGGACATTTCGACCCACGTTTGTTTAAACAACACTATCTAAAACAAAGTGTGTACGATTGAGAAAGCCCAGCCAACTTCTAGCTTACATTTCTTTACGAATATTTCTTTTCCTTTGCGCGGTTTGCTACACTATTTTGCGACGGTCCCAAGCAGTCACAATATCAGGAAAAAGCAGCGTTCTACATTGACTCGATGAGTTCCATGAGTTGTTGTAGTCTCAAACTAGAAGGCTAGTTTACCACACAATGAAATGACTCGAATTGTGTCTACTGGTTTCGAGAGTCTCATCCACATTCACTTTTGTTATATCGTGGTTGTTCAAAATCTCCAGCATGTGTTCAGTTGCTTGTCGTTCGTCCACTGTCGGTCCTATCGATTGGACGTACACTTGTTTTGGAAGTACACTTTACATTAGTAACACCACATTGAGAGGGTTCGCCATTTCAACTCTACATTGGTGTTTGTAGATGAACGATACTGCGGACAGATTCACTACACAGAATATTGGCATTTTTGCTTGCGTATGCCACAAACACACTATCACTTCTCACTTGCCGGCCTCTGCTGTCACGTTCACTTCGTTCCATATGTGCCAGTGAAACCAGTAGACACAATTCGAGTCGTTTCATTGTGTAGTAAACTAGCCTTCTAATGGGAGACTGCAACAACTCATGGAATTCATCGAGTCAATGCGGAACGCTCCCTTTTCCTGATATTGTGACTGTTTGGGACTGTCGCGAAACAGTGTTGCAAATCGCGCAAAGGAAAAAGAAACATCTGGGCTTTCTCATCCGTACACACTTTGTTTTAGATAGTGTTGTTTAAGCAAGCGTGGGTCGAAATGTCCTTTGTTCATACGAAACAGCAAGAAAATTGAACAAGAAACGTACAAAAAGTTGTCCAGGAGAGGGCTTCAATCCCAGGTAGGTCGTGTTTTTGATCACCAATCTAAGATTATATCTCCTACATTCCGGAGCGAGCTGCCGTATTGCTGTTCCATAAGAGATAGTCCTTTGTAGTTTATGTAGTCTCCAAACGAGCGCTCGTATCGCGGGTTGCAACTGTGGTTTTCACTGCCCCAAACGGAATCCCAATATCCTCGGAAGGCATAATCTGTCAAGGCGGATGCACTTCCATGCACGGACACTGTTGCAGTTACTTGTCGCGTACCATGTCGTGGGGTCTTGCCCTAATATTCTGTCCTTCGAATACACGTTTGTTTTGCCCGAATCTTCCACATTTCGTCCCGTCCAGTACGTCCACACATTACACATTTGTTTTTCACGGTTACATCATTGGGTTTTCTTTTGCATTTTACCTTACATTGATATATCACACACCCCTTTCTCATTTCAATACCTTACGCTATATCCAAGATCGTGGCTTTCAAGATGGTCGCCAAGTCAATGTTATAGCATATCAAATATCTTGATATCATCCTGGTGCTGCCCATCCTTTCCGTTTTCAACATAAATGGGTATCTTGCGCGCGTGGTGCATTATACTGCGGAGCATATCTATCTCTGGTGTTTCTGGTGCAGCTCTAATTTGGAATTTTTTCATCTTTTCTATTATATGTCCTCTGGGCGAAGTTTGAGTCGGATCTGATCCTGCCTTGTTCTGTACGTTGCTTGTGAGCCAGTGCTGTGACGTGCACTGAGAAAAATTTTTACAGAAAATTTAACACAAAGACATGTAAAGTTGATTTTTTTCGTGATTCCGTACTTAAATTACGTAAATTTGGACTTGAAACCATAATAATGTTAATTTATCATGTGGCGATGTGGAAATGTATCATGTTCCATTTTGTCTTTTATGAAAAATCTGTAGTACGAAATAAATGTACATAACCACAGGAAGGTTTTCAGTTCTGTAATGTTCAGAATACATTCCAGACTGGACAGTAAATGTGACGTCATCCAAGAGAGATAAATATCATTCAGGAATGAAAATATTACAGGCTATCCTATCTGGCACGTGTTTTTTGCAATGAGTAAGGAAAATATCGCAGGAAGAACAAATTGTCCTTGTAATGCATTTTTTTACATTATAATGTTAAAAGAAATTCAATAATGTGAAAATGTTCGTAGTAAAGTGCAAACTTCATGTCAGGAATGAAATTTTGTCATAATAATGAGACCTACGCATTCTACACTGCAAAGAGCAAACAAATCCGTACTATACAGACATTATGTAAGGAGACGAATTGTTTTATCATTACTATTAAAAGATAGTCTAAGGAAAACATGATTACGTACAATTTCTATGTACAACTCACCTTTCACTCGGAAAGTGCGACAAATAAAGTACGTAAAGGCATGATAAAAAGTCATTACAATGTTATATATCCCAGAAAATGGATATAAATACATTTAGAACGAGTAATTTACAGTAAGTAATGAAAAAAATGTCCTGAAACTCTGTGTAATCATACAATTGTTTGGTATTAAAGTCTGTATTGCCATGTTACTTTAATATTACCATACAGACAGTAACGCATTACTCCGGTTATAATAGATGCGAAAAAAAGAAACGCAAAATTTCCATCATTCACAATTCTGCACTATATGACAAAACCAGGATGTTTCTGTGTCGGACACAAGAATAACAGATATGGAAGACAGATGGCAGTACTGTTGTCATGTAACTTTTATCCGATAATTCACACGTTTACAAAACTATTATTGAGACTGGTTGGGCACGCAGGAAACATCGGCAGGAAACATCTGTGTGTATCGGTTGAGAGACTGATCTAGCCCAACTCATCAGATACCTACGCAGGTTGATAACCTCTTTGGCCCACCTAGACCACTATCCAAACGGGTGGTCTTCTTCAAATCTGTAATCTAGACAACCTTCGCTATGGCTTCTGGACAAGGCACTGATCATGCTGGACTACCTCCTGTTGTTGCTCAGGGACCTTCTCTGACGGCGGCAAAGATCGACAAACGTAAAGCCTGCCAAGAGTCAGAGCCGAGCAGTCCAACGGCTCACTCTACAACAGCTGCTACCTTTTCTGCTGCACTCCAGATGACACCTCCAACCAAACGTCATCATACACTGAGTGAGTCCTCATCTGCGTCTAGCAATATGGATGTCGAGATTCCAGGGAAACCATCTAAACCAGTAGTCCATTCTTTTCTTCTTACCAACTACGATGTTAAGTACCATGATTTAAAGCAGATTTACTTACGTCTACTCAAGTATGTGCCACGATCGGATGTCAAGCAGCTAACACCTACCAAAAACGGTATTATCATCCGATCGACAGATCCTAACATGGCAACCACTCTCCGTAACACCTACTCATTCGAGATCTTTGGCGCCTCGGCAAACCTTCAAAAGCTTTCATCAAACCATGCGAAGCAGCCTCCACCTCCTCGCAAGCCTCCAGCTCTCTCTGTTGTAATACGAGGAGTAGATCCCCAGTTCACGGATGCCGAGGTCGCTGATGAACTTAAGCTGAAGGGTCATTCAATCCTGAAACGCCTTCGCATAAAGAACGCATCTGGACCCACTTATATGGTTCGAGTTCTCACAAACAGTCAAGAGACCGTGGATGATCTTCTTAGCAATGGTGTTTACATATACCTGAAAAGACATCGGGTGGAACCGTCTCATTCACCTCCGCCTCTTCCTGTCCGTTGTGAGCGATGTCAAGCTTATAACTCCCATCACACTAACGACTGCAGGAACCCTTTCAAATGCGGGTACTGTGCAGGTCCCCATTCCACCAAGTCTTGTCCCAATCTCAGTAATCCACCGCAATGCTCGACCTACCCAGATCAGCATCCTACATACAGCTATAAATGTAAGGCCAAACCCGCTGCAGAGATGCTAAAACCAGAGCTCACTGTACCTATACGCATTCATAACACAGATTCTACTACTCCGCCTCCTAGTTCTGCACAACAACCGATCACCATCGACAATTTTTTGTCATTTCTCACTGTTACCCTGCAGAACATACATCCATTTCTTCGTCAACATATCCTCCAACAAGTACAACTCGCTGCTAAAACTATCCTGCATGTCAACTTCACCGGCACTTACTCCAACAACTACGCTCACTTTCATTCTATAGTCCATGAATCTGCAGTCTAACTTCTCTCCCCATCTATTCTCCTTATTTTTCATTATGGTAGTACATTTTCTTTTTCTGAACATTCGATCTCTACAAAAAAACAAGCCTTTGTTTGAGCAGCTACTTCTGGAGGAACACGTTCATTGTTTTCTTCTCAACGAAACATTTCTTACTCCTAAAATCTCATGCAAACTCTCACCCTATCTCCTTCTTCGACACGATAATACTGTTCCCACTCGACGTGCTAATGGTGGCGTCACTGTTGGTTTTCCGCACTCTATTTCACATAGAGTACACGCTACTGGAGATACATCACTGCCTGAACATCTTATCGCTACTTCATATTTCAAACAATGTTACGTCACTGTTGCTACCATCTATATACGACCAGGCCATCCTATTCCTCTAAATTTCTTTCAATATATGTCTGACAATTTCCGGACTTACATCATAATGGCCGATATTAATTACCATAGCCGCTCAGATAATCAAAAACGCACCTTTTGCAATTATATTCAGACCCAAACGACGGGATTTATTAATCCCATTCCTAAACCAACGCGACCGGCTTCGAATACAACTCCCGATATAGTCATAACATCGCCCAATATTCTCTCCAAGCCCACTCTCTCTGTGCTTGACCCGCTTGGGAGTGATCATATCCCAATTAAAGCTACTCTTCAAAATCCAGGTACACCTCAACCCGCTCCGTCTACAACTCCCCGCATAGTGGCTCGTTTTGACCGTGCCCGTTGGCCTAACTATAGGGAATACCTTTCCAACAGGTTAACACCTTTATCCGCTCCACCTTCAGAGTCTGAATTATACGACACTCTTGATGAGATCACTGATAGTATTCATCAGACGTCCTCGCAATATATTCCTCAGACTACAATAGATCCCTATATACCAAAATTGCCACCACAATACTTACCTTTAATACGTCGTTCGCGTCAACTGTATCGTGATTTTACTCGCACAGGCAATCTGGAATCGCTTCGGCAACATCGCCAATACCAGCGGGCGGTGCATAACTACCTCGTTGCCTATAAGACCAGAAGCTGGATTAAAACCTGTAACACTCTCTCTGATACAGCACATCCAACTAAGTACTGGAAACGCTTTCATCAGCTCACTGGTAAAACTTCTCGTCCTTCGTATCCACTCTTTCTCAATGATACGCCCTTACACAGTGACATGGACAAAGCCAATGCCTTTACTGATCAACTTCAAGATGTCTTCACGCCACTTGGACCCGCTCTATCTGCTCGCACTCATCCTACTAACCGACTCAATCTCCACTCGCCTTCACTCCAACCCCATGTTGACCATCTTCTACCCGATAATTCACCTTTGACAGCCCCTGTCACCGTCACAGAAATCACCTCCACCGTCTCTCGTAAACGCAACACTGCTCCAGGACTAGATTCTATTACGTATCGCCATATCAAGGAAGGACCATATATTCTCCATTATCTTCTGTCTCTCATCTTCACGTTCATCCTCCGTACTGGTTTTCTCCCTAACGATTGGAAAACATTTAAAACCTTAATGTTCCTGAAACCGAACTAACCAGCTTCGTATGTGTCGTCCAATTCAACTCACCCTCGTTTTCAGCAAGATACTTGAACGGATACTAGTCTCTCGCCTCCATCCACATATTGCCGATCACAACCTAATTCCCCTTCATCAGGCTGGATTTCGCAGGCAAACTACAGTATCAATGATCAATTCCTCCGTCTGACCACGTACATCACTGCTCAGTTTAATCAATCTAAGCCTTTCTGTCTCGCCCTTTTCGATTTAGAAAAGGCTTTCGATAAAGTGTGGCATCTCGGCCTTCTGTACAAACTCTTTTCTTTCCGACTTCCAATCTGTTACATTCGCTTCTTTTACCATTTTCTCTCTAGCTGCCTGACCTATGTTTCTATCAATAATGTCCTATCTCACCCTGTGTTTATCCACTCTGGAGTTCCTCAAGGCTCTGCTCTGTCCCCGCTTCTTTTCTTATTGTATGTTGCTGACTTTCCTGCTCTTCCTTCCAACGTCAGTCTTTTTCAGTATGCGGACGATACAGCATTCCTGGCAACGGCGACAACTATTCACAATATCAACCACATCCTTCAAACTGCCATCGACGCATTCATTCAATGGTGTGATATGTGGCGCCTTAAACTTAACGCCAATAAACCCAAGCCATTACCTTTCTACCACCAGGTAAACGTAGTCGTGTCCATCGCAAGCCGGCCAACCTCAGAATCGAGATTGCAGGTACTCCCCTTGCTGCATGTCCCACTGTGACATATCTGGGCATTGTCTTCGACTCCCATTTGAAATGGTCTGCTCATCTCAAGAGTCTTGCTCTTAAAGCAACAAACCGCCTGAACCTCCTCAGACGCCTAACTGGGACTAACTGGGGATTAAAACCTCACATCCTTCTTAACACCTACAAAGCCTTTTTACGACCTGTCTTAACATATGGATTTACAGCTTGGCTTTCTGCACCCGAACCATACTACCGGAGACTCCAAATTCTTTAGCGCCACGCCCTCCGCCTTGCCTTCCGCATTAGATTACCAAGCCCAACCAGAGACTTGTACGAGAAAACGCATTTTCCGCATATCCTTTACCACCTGGAAGATCTCAGACTCCGATACGTTACGAAGGATTCCAGACTCACCATCAGCTACTGTTTGATGCTATGCACCACGAAGCCACTCTCCGCAAACCCTCTTCTATTATACAGCCTTCCCCACTCTCTCTGCTGTTGACTCTATACCATTACGTTCTTTCGCCACATAATCCGGACATGCAACTTCTTGATGATTTTCTCATTGCCATCCCCCCACCATACATCACTCCATCTTATGTTGCACAGTAACCCTACCACACTAATTGGGCTCCTCTCGTCCACATTGCGTCCAGAGCAGCCCCTGGACAGAAGATAACACTCATTCGTCTCTCTAACACTCTTATCTGTGTTGTGTTGTGATGTGAAGTGCACTTCATAGTTTCATTTATCACCACTATTCAGCTCTTATCACTCTCCTGATGCATTGTTAAATAGTGTTTCTATCCTTTACCTATGCTTATGATTATGGTTAAAGGCCATAATGTCCTGCAATATGGAAAACATGGTTTTAATAAAGTTTATGAAATCTCCTTTGCCTCCCGACAATTGCCTTCCACATATAGTTCATCCGTCATTCTCCTCCCAAATAAAGGACGTAACCCTTTGGGTGTGTGCTAGCCTCGGCTAGCAAAAAACAAAAGTTCGGTGTTTCATCTTTCAGGTCGATAACGATATCGACCACATCAGCGGTGATGTACCAAACGTCAGCACGGCTGTTTTTTTGTAATACTGTCCACTATCCTGGGACTTGCTTGTCAGATATTCGTTGAGCAACAGCTATCAGACTTATCTCAGCCAAGGGTAGCTCGTTGTGACACGTTTAGACTGGGGCATTTCGTTTCCTAGACCACTATCCGAATGAGTGGTCGTCAACCTGATACCTCTATTTGTTGTATCCTCTTTGTGTTAGGCTTTCACTAGCTATGTCTAATACCGGATACGTTACAACTAATTCCGGCTCTTCCGTTAATCGGAAGGAACGCCGTGGAAAACCTCAACCTAGTCCTAAACGCTCACGATCATCTCATTCTAAACAGGATCCTCAGTCAAAATCACCACGAGCTAAACCTCATACTCTTAGTGAATGATCATCATCATCATCTACTACTTCAGGTCATTTCGACATGGACGCTGACTTTCCATCTTTACCTCCTTCACAGAATCCACCTATAGTCAGCGATCATCAGTCTCCAGTAGTATCTTCGTTTCTACTTACCAATTACGACCCAAAATATCAGGATCTAAAGCAGCTCTACCTTCGACTCACCAAGTATGTTCCTCGTTCAAACATCACTCAAATAGTCTCAACCCGTAAAGGCATCATCAAAAGTCCCGACTCCAATTTGGCTGCTTCACTGTTAAATACATACTCCTATGAAATCTTTGGCAAGAGCGCTCATCTTTCTAAACTACCTGCTTTTAATACAAAACAACCTCCACCACCTCATCGATCACCAGCACTCTCAGTTGTCATTCGAGGAGTACCACCTGACTACACCGACGAAGAGATTGCCGAGGAACTTAAAAGTGACGGACACTCTATCCTTAAGTGCATCCACATCAAAAATGCCTCCGTGTGCTTACCAATTCCTCATTAACAATCGACAGTCTTCTTTCGCATGGCGCTTACATTTATCGTAAAAAGCAGAGAGTAGAAGCCTCTAAATCTCCGGCAACCCTCCCCGTCCGTAGAGTAGATCTGTCAAGTCTACAACTCACATCATACTTCTCAATGCCCGAATACACCCAAATGTGGTTTCTGCTCCGGACCTCACGCCACCAAAACATGCACAAATCTTACGCAACCTCCTCTCTGCAGCACCTGTGGTTCTAATCATCCCACCTATAGCTACAAATGCAAAGCCCGACCAACCGCCGGACCTTTCAAACCAGAACTTGTTGTCCCTCTCCGTCCTCACGGGACTCAAGATACCACTGTTCCTCCGCCATCATCCGTATATCAACCAATCACCATCAATCAATTCTTATCTTTCATCACTGTTCCTCTTCAGAATATCCATCCTTTCCTCCGTCATCACATCTTACAACAGGTTCAACAGACAGCAAAAGCCATCCTTAACGTCGACTTTCAAGCCACATATTCTGGTCTTACTGTTTATTTTCACTCCGATGTGCTCCAAACAGCAGTGTGACTCTCTTCATTATCTCTCACATAAACTAACTTTCGCTGTAGCTTTCATCATGGAACTGAACTTTGTTTTTGAACATTCGTTCCCTATCGCAACATCAACCTCTTTTTGAGCAACTGCTCCGGGAAGAACATGTTACTACGTTTCTTTTAAACGAAACTTATCTGACTCCGCGCCTCCATCCTCGTATCTCTGGTTATCAGTTAGTTCGCCATGATAGTGCTCTTCCAGCACGACGTGCTAATGGTGTCGCCATCGGATTTCCACTTACTGTTCCTTATCGACAGCATCTCTCCACTGTTTCTAATCTTCCTGAACATCTCATTCTTACGCTCTATTTTAAACATCTATCTATCACTGTTGCTACTCTTTATGGTCGTCCCGGTCATCCCTTTCCTCAAGTCTTTTTTCACTACATCTCTTCTAATTTCCGCTCTTTCATTATTACGACTGATTTCAGCTTTCATAGCCGCTCAGCCCTTCAGAAACTAGACTTTCAAACGTATATCACTACTCACACTACTGGGTTCATTCATACTCTTCCCAAACCAACTCGTCCCGAAAGTAACTCCACCCCGTACGTGGTAATAACATCCGCCAATTTTTGTCCACGCCGTGTGATCACGGTCTTGGACCCACTTGGGAGCGACCATGTCCCGGTAAAACTTTCCATCCTTCTCAGACAATCACGTTCTAATACCCAGTCTTTTCCATTTCGTACCACTCCTCGTTTCGATAAAGCCGACAGGGTTCGTTACCGCTCCCACATCTCTGAAAACCTCTCTGATGTTTTGCCTCCACCTACAGAAACTACACTACTCTTGACACTATCACCAACACCATTCACTCAGTGTCGCAGAAATACATCCTACAATCTGTAATCAGACCACACCAACCGCCACTTCCACCCCACTATCTCTCGCTCATCACACGCTCCCGCCAACTATATCTAGATTTTACCCGTACAGGAAATCCTGAATCCCTTCACCTCCACTGCCAGCACCAACGTACAGTCCACAATTATCTCGTGGCTTACAGGCGCCGCAGCTGGATTAAAACGTGCAACACTCTTGCTGACACCTCTCATCTCACTTAGTTCTGGAAGCGTTTCCATCAACTCACCGGCAAAATCACCTGTACCCCCTACCCTCTTCTCGATGGCGATCATCCTCTTTCAGACAATACTACCAAAGCCAACGCCTTTGCAACCCATCTTCAAGGTATCTTCACTCTCAACTGCGCGTGATCCAACTATTCGCCATCATCCTATTGATCATGTAAACCTTTCCTCACCGAACTTACAACCTCACCCCGATCATGATCTTCCTCCAAGCAATCCACTCACTCTCCCGGAAATCTGTTAAACTGTCTCTCGAAAAAAGAACACTGCCTCCGACATAGATAAAATCACATATCGTCATATCAAGGAAGGTCCTTCTATCTTACATTACTTCCTTTCCGTAATTTTCACCTTCATCCTTCGCACTGGCTTTTATCCAATACCCTGGAAAACCTCCACCACATTAATGATTCTTAGACTCAACAAACCAGCGCACTCTGTGTCCTCTTATCGTCCCATCCAACTCACAATAGTATTTAGCAAAATTCTTGAACGTATCCTTGTCACACGTCTCCACGCCGATCTCACGGCTTATAATTTACTCCCTCTCCATCAAGCTGGTTTCCGCCCTTCCTTTAGCATCTCAGATTAACTTCTCAGTCTCACTACTTTCATCACCAACCAGTTCAGCACTTCCAACCGTCCTGTCTTCTGTTATTTGCTCTTGAAAAAGCTTTCGAGAAGATATGGCATTTGGGCCTTCTCTGTAAACTCTTTCACTTCAATCTACCCTATTGTTACATTCGTCTTATTTATCATTTTCTAACCTGTCGCCTTAGCTACGTATCCATTAATAATAATCTATCTCATCCCATTTTCCTTCACTCAGGTGTTCCACAAGGCTCGGCTCTCTCACCCCTTCTTTATCTTCTTTATGTCGCAGATTTTCCTACTCTACCCGCCAATGTCACCCTTTTACAATATGCTGATGACACTGCCTTTCTTGCTACAGGAAATACGATCTCTCGCCTTAATCTATTACTCCAACCCGCCATCGATTCCTTTCTTTCTTGGTGCCACACATGGCGACTTACCATCAATGCCACAAAAACTCAGGCGATCATCTTCTTACCACCTGGCCAACGGTCCCGTGTCTATCGTAACCCCGACAATCTCTATCTTCACATTTCGCACACTCCTATTGCCATCAGTAAAACAGTCACCTACTTAGGCGTTATTTTTGATCAACATCTCAAATGTCCTCCCTACCTCAAGTATATCTGTCAAAAGTGCCTATTCTCGCCTTGATCTTCTTCGTCACCTGACCGGTACCACATGGGGTCTTTCAGCTACCACACTCCTGAATACCTATAAAGCTTTCCTCCGATCAGTCCTCACCTATGGCTTTACAGCTTGAGTCTCTGCTCCTCCCTCCTTCTAAAAACGCCTTCAAATTCTGGAACGCCATGCACTCCGGCTTGCTTTCCGAATCCGTCTTCCTAGCCCCACCCGTGATTTATACGCCCGTACCCCATTTCCACATATTCTCTATCATCTTGAAACTCTCCACTTACGATACATCTCTCAACGCTTCCAGAACCACCATCCGCTTCTCTTTGACACTATGCACTTTTACGCCACCTTCAGCAAAACGAAATTACTTCGCCACACTCCATTATCTTTACTCTTCACATTCTACTACTACTCCCTACCGCCAGATAGTATTCACCTTCCTCTCGTAGCCGATTTCATCACTCATCTTGATTCATCTTTCATTTTTCTATCTACTGCACAGTAGTCCTTCTGTTTCACTAGGCCTCCCACTGTCTACATCATGATCCAGAGTAGTCCTGGATCAGAAGATAACATGCATGTGTCTACTCTAACCATCTTCCTGTTGTTGTGATGTCTACTGCACCTCATTCTCATCTCATCCATCCCATCCATCCCATCCACCCCATCCTGATTATGGTTAAAGGCCATATTGTCCTTGCAGCTGAAAGACAGTCCCGCTGCTGCGAATTGATGCTTCCCTCCATATTGTTTTCTGATTTTATATGGAAATAAAGAAATTAATAAACACTGGTTTCCACCATCCACCATTTACCTTTCTCCGTCCAGTTCCTTTCCTCTCTCATCCCTCAATAAAGGATGTGGCCCTTTGGGTGGGTGCTAGTCTTATGCGGCTAGCAAAAAAAAAAAAAAAAAGAAGTTCGGTGTTTCCTTCTAAACGGGTGCTTACAATTTGCATATTCCGAAGGAGCATATTTCAAACCTATGTAGCGGAGTCTACATTCTATTAGTATTTGCGTACACTATTTACTACAAGCTTTATTCCGCTGCTTGTAGAAGTAGTCTGTATAGAGATGAGAAAAAAACATTGCTCGATTGGGTTTAAGTCTTCGTTTCATTAATTTCGTCCCTGAATGATTGCAAGCATTTCATTATACCATGGTAAGAAAGTATATGTATAAGGAAAACAATACAGTCAAAGCATGTATTCGTATCCCTTCGTCATGGCATTTTCACAGTAGTGAATGCAGATTTAACTGGAATATACAATGCTTAAAGCTTCACATACAGATTTAAATGCAGTCAAAGACGGAGTTTCTACCATCCCTTCATGTGATTTTTCCATGTTTGCCTCGGTGAATGTCTAGCAACAGCTGGAAATATAACATTCCTGTTTTGTGATTTTCTCATTACACTTGAGTTTTGGCAGAACCGGTAATGGTGTCGCACCATTATTACTATTATTAACTATGACATATCTTTAATAAGTTCTGACGTCATCATTTTTATCTGGAAAAGTAAGGAGAAAATATATGTAGAACGGACAAGAACAATTAACACTCTCAATAATGTTGAAAAGTCATTCTTCTGAAAGGTCCTAAAAATTGCTTGAATTTATGTACTTTTTACTTGTAAATTTTTCTCAGTGTGGAAAATCAGCGCAGGGGGCGAGGGTATAAGACGGCGCTCCTATACATACGAGTGAAGTTGACAGACAAGCCGCGAGGCGCCACCATGGTTTTGGGGAACCATTAGAAAATTTTCAAAAATAAACCCTGCTTTTCCTTGATTTTGATCTTTTTTTTACCTTTTCTTTCCGTTTTATATATGTGCACATGCATTTTTCTAACAAGGGTAACATTATAAGACCACTTCTTAAAGCAGGAAGAGGATTTAAGTACATACTAATAATATTCCAAGTAATTTTTCCCCTCTCTCTTTTTCTTTCCTTCCTTTTTGCTTTCCTCCCGAATTTTGTGCCCCCTTGCTTCGACGCCCGGGAGCGTCGCCCTGCTTGCCCCTCCCTGCACGGTACTCTGCGGTTGTACAGATTGGTCTTCGCTATGCAACAAATCTGTGCATAGTCTGGTAAAGAAAATCTTGTATGTGATACAGAATCCTGCTATATTTCGTCTCTCCAAATTTTCTAGATTAAAAATAAGCTTTTCTTTCAGTGTGTCTGTACTAAATATAATACAATAATATGTGTCTGTCTGTCTGTCTGTTATCAGCTTTCCGTAAAGAAAGGAGTGACGTAGAAACACCAAATTTTGTACAAAGATACCTCTTCACAGATTTATTCCTATACGAAGCTCTTTTATAGATTTTCGGCTCGAAGGGGCAAATTTGGGAGAGGTTAAAATGTAGGCGAATACGTACGTATGTAAGTTTATTACGTTTTCAATTAACGCCCTGCATGCATGCAACACCCATTACATCATGACTGTGTACGCTTATATATAAAGGTAACCAAGAAAGTTCTGTTGCTTTTTGTGAAGGTCTGTGTTCAATTCATCCTCACACCGTGAATTGAATGCGAATGGAGATAAGGCGAAGGTCAGTTGTTGGTGTGGGTATACCCAACATACTACCTGGTTTGGGCTGTTCAGTTACACCATGAACTTGCGTAAGGACAGAGTGAAAAATTGGACCTCCACAGAGCGTCGTAAGGGCTGTATGCTGTACGCTGTACGCGTATATAGTGTACGAGCTCAAATTGGGGTCAAACGCCGCTGCAGCGGGGCGAAAGATATGCCAGGCCTTTGGTGAGGTTGTCGTAAGTACGCAGGCAGTGCAGTGGTGGTTTAACAAGTTTAAGGATGATGAAACACTCGAAGACATGCCACTTGCAGGAAGACGAACACATGTACAAAATGAAGATCTTCAGGCAGCAATTGAGGCGAACAGCTACCAGACATATAAGGAACTGAGACTATAATTCAGTGTGAGTAAAGAAACCATTCAACAGCACCTCCATCAATTTGGGAAGCACTACAAGGTGGGTCGATGTGGCTGTAATGGTGCTACAAATGTAGCTCAAGGCAACACGAAATCCCCTTTCCGGACAAATCCTGCTTTTATGTCTGCCGTATCCTTATCTAGCGGTATTGTGGCAATAAATTGTAATCCACATCATTACACAGGTCCGCCATCGGATGTTACGTTACTTTTCGATTTTGCGTCCGCTCGTGTTTAATATGCATTACTAAGTTGTTGACCAACCATGGTATAGCGACAAGGTATTGAATCCGGCTGTGCTCCCTTCATTCCAGATCTTGCATGGAAAACTTTTCAACGTAATGCACGATCGCATGTGGAACGCAATATCCTGCATTTGTTTGGGTGGATTTGATGTTTCAATGCTTACTTAGCCATCACGCTTCTCTGATCTCTCGCAGGTTGAATACATCTGTCAATAATTGCACAATGTCTCTCACACCAAAGATTTCAACCAGTTACAGTTGATAGACTTTGACGTGTAGCAGACGTAGGGCTTACCAGAGGACGCCCAAAGTCTCATCCTCTGTATGTTTCGACATGTTGCAGCCGTTCTGCTAGATTTCCGTGATCTTACTCAGCTTGAAGTGTAGTCACTCACTTGTGCCTTAAGGTATCTGTCTACCATATTTAAAGCTGCTATCTTTTTATCTTTTTCGTTCAATAAAATTAAATTATTTACGTATTTTTACATCTGTCGCTGATGCTCTGAAAGCAAAAGGAAACAGTTGATTATTTAAATGAAAACTATGAAATAATTGTTGGAGTAAAAATATGGAAGAAAATGAGAGTCCTCGATTCTCACGGACATAATAATATCCATCACGAACTCACTTAGGCTGGGATCGAAGTACGGACCCTTCGCACCAGATGTAAGCATTCCATTACAAATCCACTGTGTCCAGGAGGCGCCCGAAGAAAATTTTCTAGGGGGGAATCTCCCTGGTTACCTGGAATATTGCTCTTGGTATTTTTTTTTATTTGTACTAAGAAAATCTTACGAAATTTAGAAATATGTACACTCATGTCCAAAATTACTGTCGCATGTCTATACATATGTTGTAGGAATATAATTTGATAACGAATTCACCCGGTATTTCTTACAATGTTAGTATGTGTATAATCGACAAAGACGTGTGTGGCAAATTTCATGTCAAAAGAGCAATAACTAAGAACAATAAAACGAAGATAAAACTTCCTTATTTTAGCAACATTTTGCTTTACTCATTCTAATTTTCGTATTTATAATTCTCTTCCTATGAAATTACCACAAATACAC
This sequence comes from Thermobia domestica, assembly GCF_964235325.1. Lineage (NCBI taxonomy): Eukaryota > Metazoa > Arthropoda > Insecta > Zygentoma > Lepismatidae > Thermobia > Thermobia domestica. Next base: position 23,344,133 of record NC_137461.1, read on the forward strand.
ATTTCTCGATTATACACATAGTATCAGTATTAAAAGTACCCTGCAAAATCATTAACAAATTATATTCTTACAAGACAGTTATAGATATGCGACAATCAGTTTGGACTCGAGTGTACATTATACATTTTCGTGAGCCAGGAGAGGCGGTCCCCTGCCCCACCCTGAGCACCCATGACTGTGCCCAGTAGTAATAGTAATAGTAGTAGTAGTAGTAGTAGTAGTAGCAGTAGCAGTAGTATTAATAGTAGTAGTAGTAGTAGTAGCAGGAGGAGTATAGTAGTAGTAGTAGTAGTAGTAGTAGTAGTAGTAGTAGGACTAGCAGTAGCAGTAGTAGTAGCAGCAGTAGCAGTAGAAGTAGTACTAGTAGGAACGGGTTAGAAGCCCCACAGGAGTTGGTTGAGTTCTGTTCTCGACATAAGAAGAAGAAAAAGAAGTAGTAGTAGTAGTAGTAGTAGTATGATGATGATTATGAATGTGATGATGTGTGTATGGAGACTCCATATTGTTGTGCTATTTGTATTCTTGGTTCCTTTTTTTGTGGGAGAGTTAACTTGGTACATTATTGATTGCCAATATGTCATGCTACCACTTTTTTATAATAAGGTACCGATAATACATATACCCAGGGGTGTAGCCAGCAGGTTTATATAGGAGGAGCCCATCGTTTTTGAAGGGGGGTCAGTTCAATATACAAAACAAAAAATGTGTTGCAGTTAGCGTTTCTGAGGCCTGAAAAAAACCGGAAAATTTGGTTTCCTTCCGGAAAATTAAAACCTTGTTTTTTAAGGTTATTATTATTATTATTATTATTATTATTATTATTATTATTATTATTATTATTATTATTATTAATTTTTATTTTATGTTATTTATTTATTTTTGCTTATTCTCCAGAAATTATATTCCAGGCAGATTTTATCGTGTTTAACCACGAACTACTGCTCCGAACCAAACATTTTATCTTGGCATATATTCTATTCAATTTAAGCATAACTATTTCAATTTAAGCCCTTGTACTGTACACAGAATTTATCTATAAAGGTAACCAAGGAAGTTCTACCGGTTTCTCACCCACCACCTTCCAACATCGATATGTCACCTAAGACGTTCCTGGAAGATCAGAAATAGTCCCCATCAGCATCGACGACCTTCTGTCAACGTTCTGGAAGGCCATGTATTCAATCGCCATAGAACTTGGTGGATCGTGAAGCGAAGAAGGTATCAAGTGCATTTTTGCACCTCTACTAGGGATTTCAACTGGCGTCCTCTAGGGTGATTGTTCAAATTGGAAGACAGGGACGGCATTAAGGGTGGGCGGGGGTGGGCGACCGCCCACCCCAACAGAAGTAGAATAATGAAGGTGACATCCTGTACTTCAAAAGCAATAGGTATTACTTTCAATTGCAATGTAATAGGTTCTACGAGCCTGTTTATCTCTGCAATGAACAATGATTTTAAGTGGGATAAGCAGTCTTAACCCTAAAAGTGAACACTTCCTGTCATTTGAGAAAATTGAACCACTTGCACTTCATTATAAATGTGATATCGATAGTGTAGACGTGGAACAAACTTCTCCCGAAAATTTTGAAACGTTATGAGGAGGAAAAGCAATGCAAAATTACCAATGTTTCTCACAAGGGAACATCTTATATTGATGGTAGCATTGCCCAATCAAACAATGCGCAATCGAAAGAGGAGTGGACAAAAGTGAGAAATCCAAAGTTTTACGGGCCGACACCCAGAAACACAGGAGATACAGAGAAAAGAAGGATCTAGAATCATGTGAAAATAGCAATGCAAAAGATACAATGACACAAAAAGAACTTCAAAATGATTAAAGTAGTCAAAATGACATTTACACAACAGAATAGTAAGCAAACATTGTACCCACAGACATGCTCAATAACATCATATGTAATGCAGTGTTGCCAACGGAGCACAAAATGAAGTTTTGGTAAATGGCACGGAACACAAATGATAACAAAACCAATAATGTGTGGGGTGATACAATATTACGTGCATCAGATAAGTGAGCCTGCTAATCAATTGTCAATCCAAGCGCATTTATCATTTTAATTTTGTGTGTTGTGTTTGATACTATTCTGATTTTCCACTTGGGCAAAATTGCTTCGACACCATGCTTCGTCCCTTATTTTCGTACTTCAGTGATTATATTCTTGTTTGTGGTCTCACATTTAGGTTTTAACTAGTTCGAATCGTGTACTGTATGTACTCTTCTACATCCAAGATACATATAAGAATTCATGTAGGCCTATCCTCAAACGTTGGCAACACTGTACATCAAGACTTCACAGGTATGGTTCTACTCATAATTAGATTTGCTGTATGTTATAATTTGTGTTTCGTCTATTTAACAAAACTTCATTTTGTGCTCCGTTGGCAACACTGTAGTACATATGATGTTATTGAGCATATCTGTGGATACAATGATTGCTTACTATACTGTTGTGTAAGTGTCATTTTGATTACTTTAAACATTTTGAATTTCTTTCTGTGTCAGTGTATCTTTTGCATTGCTATCTTCACATGAGTCTAGATCCTTCTTTCCTCTGTATCTACTGTGTTTCTGGGTGTCAGCCCGTAAAACTTTGGATTTCTCACTTTTGTTCACTCCTCTATCGATTGCACATTGTTTGATTGGGCAATGTTACTATCAATATAAGATGTTCTCTTGTCAGTTTACTAAAGTGATGGATCGTTTCAAAACTGCTTTTCATGAAATTCACAAATTAGCCGTAATTGCTGTCACCATTCCTGTACCTACTTCACCATGTGAGCGTTCTTTCTCGTGCCTTAGACGGGTTAAAACTAGAGATGCAAGGGCTCGGAAAAAAACCGGCTTTTTTGAAAAAAAAAACTCGGTTTTTTCTGCTTTGCTTTTTTGCTTGGGGAAATTTGGGGCTTTTTTCAAAATTCTGCTTTAAATTGATAAATCAGATTTTGTTTCGCTTCTCTATAACACAAAAAGCCACTTAATTAGTGGTTGATGCCGATAATAATATAAAGTCTCGAAAATAAACCATGAATTTCGAAAAGATATTTCAAACAATTTTACTTCTCAACATATTTACATTATGAATTCCAAAGGATTAACCAATGCATATAATAAGATTTTTTAAATTCCTATATACAAAAGTAAGCAGGCTTGGGAAGAACCATGGTTGCTTTTGAAACTGCCAAAAACTCGTTTTTTTTTGGGGGGGGGGGTTAAACTAGGCTTTTTTGGCTTAAACCAGTTTTTTTTGGGTTTAGATATTTTGCTTTATGTATTTATATTACATATTGACAGAAATAAGGTGTTTTCGCCTTGGTGTTATTATCCAACAACGAGGTTATGCTGGAAGAGGTCACATAAGCTTAAAGAAGTCCGGTCAGTAAATTTCTTAAATTGGGAAACCCCCGCCCTAGCCATCGGGAAAATCCCGTCATTACTCTAAATGTAAAACAATAACGGAAAAATCCTGTTATTGCTTTGCACGTAAAATTTAAAGGTCAACGTATCATAATCAGTACGCTAAAACTGAGGTATTAAATTACAAATTTAGTACGTACATATCATTGAAAGTCCAATCCAAGTTAATGTTGAAAGCTACGTAGGCAATCGATAAATTATGCCAATTTCTATCAATATATTTAAGCAACCTTGGCTTCTTTATAAAACAACAGGCATTCAGGCATGTAGAAATATACAGTCTGGTTTCGTTTCGTATGTTCAGGCTTAACATCCTTACGTAATACCGAGGTTATCAAGGAGAAGACTTTCGCCTAAAGTTACATCCGAACCGCTACTTTTGTTTACGCATGAAAGCAGGGTTGTGGTTCAACCGAGAATTGAATATGGGACACCTTGATCAAAAGGTGAAAAGGAAATAAAACTAATGCAGATGGTTTGATGTGTGGAAACGTTACCATGAAGTTCACACGATTCGCATTTTTCGTTCTTTTTATTTATTTTTTTGGTTTAAACCAGTTGCTTATTTAAAAAAAAAAAAAACAGCTGGTGTAAACCAGCCAACCCTAAAAGTAAATACTTCTTTAAATAAAATACGCAAATAACTAGCAAAATTCTATGTAGTATTTTTACTTCAAAATATTCCATACCCTCTTTTTGGAACAAAATAAAATTAAAATAAAACATAAGAGAAATACTTAGATTTATATAATACACTTACAGGCTGCACATCTAGAGCTTTTGGTATTGTATATTCTTGAAATTCTATAGTTTTGTATAACCGCTATCACGGTTTACTCAGTCCTCAAGTTTTCTGAACTTTAACAAGAGGGATTCCACATATGAATGGTGTGAGGCAAGAACATGGTAACCCACAATTTTACTATTTTAAGAAATTAGAGATTTTCTGCTGCACAATCCATTTTGAAAGTCGGAAAGCTGATTTTTCACATAAGACTATACATGAAGGACTAAACGAAGCGGTATGCGTTGCTGTCTATCTGCTGCATAACTCAGCAATTGAAAATTTGTTGGTTACCATGTTCTTGGCTCACGCCCTTCATATCAGGGTTGACAAAAACCATGGTTTTTATTTAAAAAAACAGGTTTTTTTGATTTAAATAATTTACTCTATGTATTTATATTAGATATGGACAGAAATCGGCTTGTTTCGGCTTGGTGTTATTATGCAACAACAAGGTTATGCTGGAAGGGGTCACACAAGGTAAAGCGGAATCCAAACCTTTTCTCGGCTTACATCCAAAAGAAATTGTCCATTTGGACACAAAACCGGGACTAATTGGTCACAAATGCTATTGCCGACTCACTCACGAAGGATTCCTGATAAAAATACGTTGTATTGATCTTTACATAGGCCTACTTGTTAATATAAGTCAAGAGTCATTTCAGAAGGACAAAAAGATAAACAGTTACACAAGTAAAAACATTATACAGAATTATATACAAATTGGGAAACTCCCGCCTTAGCCATTGGGAAAATCCTGCTATTACTTTAAATGTATTTGTATGTAAAATTTTAAGGTCAACGTATCAATCACTACACTAAAACTGAGGTATTAAATTACAAACTTGGTATGCAGATATCATTCAATAAAATAAAAACCAAGTCAAATCCGAACTGATGTAGGAAGCTACGTAGGCAGTTGATAAATTTTGCCAATTTCTATCAATATATTTAAGCAACCTTGGCTTCTTTATAAAACAGGTATTCATTCAAGTAGAAATATATAATTTGGTTTCAGTTCGTATGTCTAGGCTTAACATCCTTATGAAATACCAAGATTATCACGGAGAAGACTTTCGCTTAGAGGGACACCTCGAATCGCTACTTGGTTTACACTTGAAAGATCAGTTGTGGTTCGACCGAGAATTGAACACGGGACCCCTTGATTAAAAGGTGAAAAGTAGATAAACGTAATGCGGATGGTATGATATGTGAAAACGTCACCATGAAATTCACACGATTTAAAGCATTTTTCGTTCTCTTCTTTTTGGTTTAAACCATTGTTTTTTAAAACAGCCGGTTTAAACCACCTTGGTTTAAACCAGCCAACCCTGCTTTATATCATTACCGAACTTTCCCCACCCCACCACCACCAAAAGAAAAAAAAAGACTACGGAATATATTTAAGTTAAGCTAAATACAACTGCACAACAAACATGACTGAGTGGAGCTTTGCGCTTCTATCGGGAAGTTCGGGATTCAACTCAGCATTCGACCATTCTGACAAAGCTTTTCTTCATTCCATCTGTGAAGTAGAAATAGTGCGTGTACTGTGAGTTGGCCGACTTCCTTTCTTATTGTTTTTAAATCGTTATTATTACTAATTACCAGCAGTGACGGTTTTGAGAAGGTTAGAGGGGAGGTCTTTCGGACTGAAGCCTGTTCCCCAAAATTACGGAATGTCTAAAACAAAGGAAATATCTATTAGTTATGCCTTTACTCATAAACTTTAAGCTCCTGTCAAATAAAAATTACGAATGTTTAGAAAAACTAAACATTAGTAAGAAAACCCCTCCCAAAATACTCTTCTAAATCCGCCACTGATTCTCAGTATAAAATGATCTTCAAGGTTGTATTCGGAAGATTATCGCTAAATATATAAACGAAACGAAATATTATGCCTGTACTCATAAGCTTCAAGTTCCTCCCAAATAAAATTAGGACATTTTAGAAAACGAAACAATCAGAGAAACCCCTCCCAAAGTACTTTTCTCAATCCGCTCCTGATTATTTGTATAAATTAGTATTGAAGATTGTATCCGGAAAATTACTGCTAAATTGTTGCACAGCTACAGTATAACAGAAATGTGGAAGTACGGTTTGACGGATATATTGAAAAACGTACGCTTTGACGGATATATAGAGAAACATAAGTTTAACTTTTGCGCTAGAAGCTAGAGTACTAAGCTCTTAGAAATGAAACACGAATGACAAACTATAATGATCTAGAGAAGAAAAAAATGTCGATAACTCAAAAGTTAAATAGCCTCTAAAATTGCCCTCAAATACTACATTCTTTATGTTAGCTTTAATTCGTAAAACATGTGCTCCATCCATCTTGGTGGTGAATTTCAGAGCGAAATATGACATTTAGGTCATGGAATTCTTATCTAACTATAGAATATACTATAAGAAAGCTATTTGTATAGAAAAATCATGAAAATGAAAAAAGCCAAAATTTCCAAAATTCTCGTTTTTTTTCAAAAAAGCCGGCCGGCTTTTTATGTGAAAAAAACCATCGATTCAAAAAAGCCGGCTTTTTTGCATCTCTAGTTAAAACATATCTAAGAAATCGAATGGCAAACGGTCGCCTAAGCGATCTTTGTTTCCTTTCAGAAGAAAGAAAACTTGTAATGAATATTGCTGTAGAGGATGTGGTAAACGCATTCGATGCTGGACATAAAAATGGACGTATTGCACTTCATTAAAGTGCAGGCATAAGAGTTTATTGCAAGCTTGTTCGCACCATGTGATGAGCCCTTCATAGTTTAAAATACGTTGTTGTTTCTGTGGATCATGATGAAGTTTTGTTAATTGTTATTTACTTCTTTATCCAATTTATAATTGATTTAGTATTTTTTTTTTCAACTTGAGTTTCAGTTTCAAATATTTCTGTGTAAGGTATGATAAACAATCATGCTGTCGAATTTCCCTATTCTTCTAGTAACAGGTCTTTGCTGTTGCATATACAGATCACGTCAAAAAATCTAATGTGTACAAATTAAGAATACATGAGAGAAAATATAAATGATTTATATTTTTGGCTTTTGCTTTCTTGTAATAAATCCTTCACAGATAAAAATGTTTGCAGTAGCCTATTTTATCCTTGTTTTACTTTACCTACTTATTGTGTATTTTATGTTAACGAAAAATAGAGTATTGTTTGTTAGTCCGTGTTGTTTGAATCTTCTTTTACTTTTATGCATTAATGTGCATTCTTGGAGGGAGAGGAGGTAAAGCTGTTTTGAACTTCATCGACAACACAGTACACACCGTTATTATTGCTAAAAGAAAAAAAAACTGGAAGTAGATGTAGTGTGTCTGCTACGCGGAATCCGGTAGATCGAGCATATAGACACGAACTCCCGCAGCCCATCCTAAGTCCTGCATTTCTTCAGTCCTACCAGGCTATTGCCGGAAAGGCCAAAACAGCTGTTTAGAACATCCTTGTTCCTCCCCTATTTCGGTCAGAAATTGAAAATTATTGTAAAAAAAAAAAAAAAATGTCTACATTGCCCAGTTCTTATTTTCATTGTCCGCCCACCCAGCAACTAGGTTCGCCTCTTTGCGCCCACCCCATCAAACATTTCTGGCGCCGTCCCTCTTGGAAGAGGTGATAATCGGACGGTGCAATGTCCGGAAAGTACGGCGGATGTAATAGTGTTTCCCATCCAAGGGTGTCCCGGGTCATCCTAGCTACGTGGGGCTTAGCGTTGTTTTGTAAAAGGAGGACCTCTTTGCGCTTCAGAAGTACTCGTACCAGAGTTTTAAGTTTTTCTTGAACACGGCTCAACTGCTGACAGTACACAGTTATATTGATGTTCTGACCAACTGGTAATAGTTCCAGATGCACGATGCCGCGAGTAGTCTACCAAACATGGCCCCTCACACTGTGGGTTGAATGCGAATAAAGATAAGACAAAGGTCAGTTGTTGGTATGGGTATATCCAACATACTATCTGGTTGTGGCAGTTCAGTTACAGTGTGAACTTGCGTAAGGAAGAGTGAACATGGGCCATCCACAGAGCGTCATAAGGGCGTGTATAGTGTACGAGTTCCAACTTGAGCCAAACGCCTCTGCAGCGGGGCGGAGGATATACCGGGCCTTTGATGATGGTGTCCTGACTACGTAGACAATGCAGCGGTGGTTTAACAAGTTTAAGGACGGTGACAAAACATTCTAAACGCACCATGTGCCGGACGATCAACACATGTACAAAATGAAGATCTTGACGCAGCAATTGAAGAGAACATTGACCAGACATGTGAAGAACTGGACTACAATTCAGTTTGAGTGGAGAAACCATTCGACAGCACCTCCATCGACACTACAAGATGTGTCGATGGGTCCCACATGATTTTACTACGGGCCAGAAGGCAACGCGAGCAGACAACTGTGTTTCTTTGCTGTCCCGTCTGAGGAAGGAGCCAATTTTGGACAGGGTGTTGACATGTGATAAGAAGTGGGTCTTGTACGAAGCTCCACGGCCCCGTCATCATTGGTTGTCAACCCACGAACAGTTTCCAAAACAGCTGCAACCAGCTCTGTACCAGAAGAAGCTTCTCCTGAAAGTTTGATGGACTGCTCGAGGCATCGTGCATCGGGAACTGCTACCAGCTGGTCAGAGAATCAATGCAACTGTGTACTTTCAGCACTTGAGCCGTGTGCATGAAAAACACAAAACTCTAGAGCCAGCACCTCTGAATCGCAAAGGGGTCCTCCTTTTACAGGACAACGCTAAGCCTAACGTGTCTAGGATGACCCGGGACATTTTTCTACGCCTTCTATGGGAAACACTACAGCATCCGCCATACTTTCCGGACATTGCCCCTCCAATTATCATCTGCTCCATTTCTTGGACAATCGTCTTAGATGACACCAGTTTAAATTCCTGGTAGAGGAGCAAAATGCACTTGATACCTTCTTCGCTTCACGATCCACCAAGTTCTACGGTGATTTAATCCATGGCCTTTCAGAACGTTGACAGAAGGTCGTCGATGCTGATGGGGATTATTTTTGATCTTCCATGTACGTCTTAAGTGATATTGATGTTTGACGGTGGTGGGTGAAAACGCGACAGAACTTTCTTGATTACCTCTATATTTATAGTTCCTTGTTAAAACGTTTGTTTTCAAATTGTCAAATATAAATCACAGTAAATTGTGTACTCTGCTATCACAAGAAAGTATACCATACTATTTTTCGATCGGTATGGTAAAATAGTATTTTTCCATATTATTTTACCATAAATTACACAGGACAACAAATTTTAACTTTTTTCATGCTTCGGAAAAGAAAAACATTTTCTTTTGCAACTGAAAATGTTGAATATGAAAATAACAATAAAAACGCTGAATTGGTTCGAGTTCGGAAACATGTGTTATGTAATGTTGACGCTTTTAGAGTCTTGAATTTGCTATTTGGTATTTCACTTAAGTAGCTATTGCTTCAATTTTGTTCATCCGAGTATCGTGATTTGTATGTCATTCGCTTCAGAATAAACCAAGCTTGTATATGGTACTATGCACATGTGTACATGATGAATAATAGGAGGGAAATTTAAGGTAAAATTGGGAATTTCCCGTTCAAAAATCCCAGTTTTTTAAATGTAGCACCGCCTGGTACGGACCCGGCTAAAGGTTCCCAAATATAATATACCTTTAAAACTACTGTAGTTTATATCTAATACATGTGCCAAGCTTCATTGTAATATCTACAATAGTTGTGAGGGAAAAAATATTTCTCAGTTCTGTTTGACAATACCAAGTTTCATATAGGGTAAAGTGAGATATGAAATAAAAAGAATCCAAACAGTACTATTTATTTCAGTATCATAACTTGGAGAACGTCATTCTATTCAGAATAAAACAGCCTATCAAATGGTACCATGAGAATGTGTGTGTGTATGATGTACGAGAAAAGGGAAAATTGGGGTAAAATTGGGAATTTTCCGTCAAAAAAAACTTTTTTTCAAATGTAGTGCACCCTGTGCGGCCTCAGCTACACAGAGAAAAATCCGTTCTCTGGACAGCGGTATATTGTACAAATATACGGTATCCTCTTGCTTACTATAGAAATCAGTACGGAGCATTCGTTATCCGTATGCTACATAGGCACTGCCCTTAGATGCTACACCATGCCGTTGCAGGATGTCTGACATCTAACAGTTTTCCGTATTTCACATGCATATACTTGAGTTACCTTCGTCAGCTATATGTTATATACGTCCATTTGTATGTGAGATCCTGACCGCCTACATTGTTTCATACAGAAAGTACGTACAGATGGAACACTTATACAGAAAGTATTATAAAACATGCGTTTTCAGTTATACGTCTGCTGTACGTTAAGTCCAAAAACTACGGGAATTACGAATGTAACCTATCTTTTTTTTTTTTTTTTTTTAGTAAGCCACCTACATTTTTTCTCAGTGTACAGGTAGCAAAATACAATATACCTTGAAACTACTGCGGTTCACACGCAATGCGTATACCAAGTTTCATTGCAATATCTACTATAATTATGAGGAAAAATTATTTCTCAATGATGCTTGACAGTACGAAATTTTATATATTATATTGTCCAACAACAATTGGCAAATGCAGACTTGCTCCAGTGGCCCTGATATCATTTATCTATCATAGATATAACTTGGTAGAAATGTTCCCCATGTTCATCAATGACTGCTCCGCAATTTTCTGGGAAGAAACCTGTGGGAGTGCAACATACATTTTTAGTGATACATTACACCCCATTGGTTGGTAGAAGATATTAGGTGCTCCACTAGTTTCTTATAGTTCTGAGACCCTCGTTTCCCCAAACATTCGTAAAGAATCCCATGTAATACTCTCCTTATCTGCTAAGACTACCTCAGATTCAGGATCATTGAATTAGCGAATTTAAGGGTCAATAAGGATTCCTTACCTAATTTTAGTTTCAGTAATTTGTGGAAATTTACGCAGAAAATATTTGAAGAATAATTTTGATGCGTTAATGAATAGCCGCCATTCATCGGGGTTATCTTCTATGTTAAGTTTTCTCATAAAACCAGTTACATTGTTACAACATACTATGTCATTTTCCACTAAAAATACTCTTTCAGTGGATTCTGACGTGTCAAATCACAGACACTTTTAGATCTTCAGAATAAGCTCCCCACTTCTTGAGTCTGAATGCCAGTAGTTCTGCGCCTCTTTTTGACAACCCCAGGTAATTTAATTCACGTTGAGTATCATATAACAAAAAGATAATGATATGTTGGTTTTGTGAAGTTAGGTTTAGTGGAAGACGATGAATCTGCAGCAGAATTTGACAACCTGGGTCGACTTTGTCCGTCTTTTGCTCTTCATCGGATAAAATACTGGAGTAAGGTGCGGGAGTTTGTGGAACCTTTAGTTATACAGAATGTGGCACAGTGACGAACATCTCAAGGAATATTTGGAGTAGTCCACTTTTATCTCTTTTGGATAGCCCTTTAATTGAAGGAACTATGCAAAATAGCAGTTTGAAGTATGATCTGTCGGTTTTCTCCACATCATTGGAACTGCAAATGGCATACATGGACTGTTTCCAGGTATCCAGTCCCAGAAGTTTGTAGAACAAGTATTACAAGAAATATGCCATGTCCATTTCTTATCCATATCTCCCACTTTATAGCCAAAGTACAAATGATAGGCTTTCTTTATGATAAGTGTTAAATCCGCTTTTCGTTCCACATCGTTAAAAACAACAATTTGCTCTGCACCATAAACACATTTACGCAGTGGCGTATTTAGGGGGGGGGCTTCCGGGCTTAAGCCCCCCCGAAATCTTACTTACTATAGTAAAGTATATGAAATATCCTACAGAATGTTCACATTTTCAGGCAAAGCCCCCCCGAAAGTCAGCAAAGCCCCCCCGAAACAAAATCGTAAATACGCCACTGCATTTACGTGACATGTTTCTGCTCGGTACAGTCATAGAACGATAAGATAATAATAATAATAATAATAATAATAATAATAATAATAATAATAATAATAATAATAATAATAATAATAATAATAATAACAGCACGCACTCACCCAGTAACTTACAACGACCATGTCCGGGATGGTAAATTGCAACTACTAAAGAACCTTACACAACACGTTTTCTCTGGCAAACTCTTCAATACAAACTATCCCATTGGCGGATTAAACCAAACGTCTTGGGGGGGGCTCTTTGTTGTGGAGTGGGATATGTTCTCCGAAATTCCCCCCCCAAAAAAAAGAAAGGTAAAACGGATTCAGGAAAAGAAGGTAAAAAATATAATTGCCACGGAATTTTCACCACAATTCCCCCTCCCCCAAAACGGTATTCCGTCTACAGAGGTAATCGTGGCTATGCTTTACTAAATATTTCGCTAGAAAAAATATCAGGTTAAACATATTTTAGAACGCTCATAATGTTTCTGTATTTTACAGGTAGTAAAATGAATTAAACAAAAGGACAAAAGAACTTAGAAGTTACACTCAAAACACGCTTTTCGGCGAATACCACCCAAGGCGTATTTGTCGATATAATATTGTCGCGATCTACGACAATGTCCCTATGACATTTAAAAGTGCTAGTCCCTTCAGCCGCTTTTCGCCAGAACGAGATCGCAACCACGTTTTCAGTCGGTGCAATGTGGATTAAGATCGTTCTGCACTGGCCACGCTCGAATGCAGGGTTACAAGTTGAATTGATGTTGAGTTAAACGTCCCTTTCAGCAGCGAGGCTATATGAGGCCTACTGATTAACGTGGAATCCGTACCACAGGGTTACAAGTATGCGCAGCAGTTTTCGAATAGTCAGTCACGTGAAGATCTTCGTCGCTGGTGGGCAAGGCCTCCAACGCAGTCCGTGATAGAGTTCCACCTTCTTGAATTCTCTTCCATTTAGAAGTGCAGATTGCAAATTCAGAACTAAAGAGGGAAAACAGCATTTTCTCTTGAGTTCCGATAGTTTTGTAAAATCTTTCTGCTAGAATGCGGAAGTTGTTGCTCAGAGTTTAGTCAGTTGCGCGTGTTGGCAATACAATGTTGAGTCCGTATACATTGAAAACTTCCTGCGTCAGACGAGTTTTGAGGTCCTTTACAACCGACTCTATAAACGGAATGTAGACAGTTCTTCAGTAGTAAAATGTGTCATCTGCCCTGAAGGTCGTACGATATGTTTGTCTTTGAGTGAGATGAGGAGTTTGAATCTGCACGTCGACACTAGCAGCCATTCTGGATATTGCTTCGAAAGTTGCCTTGAATTCTTTGTTGTTTGAACGTTTCTTGTTTAATGTTGCGATAGTGTCCTGAATGGCATCTGACGTTGCGTTCATGTCTAAATTTGTCTTCTGCAAAAGTCGATTGAGGGGAGGGTTATCGTGAGAACACCCTGAAGACGCATAATAGTCACGATAAACTCGCTGTCGTGCATGGCAGAAGAGAGTGCCCATGCTTTGGTTGCTGTATCTAACTCGGACCACTTGGAACACACTTTAGAGCCTCGCTTATTTATTGAAATTTCACGTGAAATTGTAATATCGCGTCATTCCGTTCAACCCATCTCGTTTCATACAATGTCTGCAACTGGCCACTAACCGTAAGCTTAAGGACAGTATTACGTTTTGAGATGCGGTGAAAAACGCAATGATCTCTTTCGTTGTTCCCAGACAGTTCCTCACACACTGTACTGACGACGACCTGAAGATGGACAAGTTAAGGTTGTGACTACAATATGAACAGTGCAGCGCATTTGAAGCCTCCTCCTGGATCTCCTGCTAGAGATGCAAAAAAGCCGGCTTTTTAGAATCGATGGTTTTTTGCACATAAAAAGCCGGCTTTTTTGGGAAAAAACGAGAATTTTGGAAATTTTGGCTTTTTTTCTCTTCATTTTCATGATTTTTCTGTTTAAATAGCTTTCTTATAGTATACTCTAAAAGTTAAATAAGATTCCATGACCTAAATGCCATATTTCGCTCTGGAATTCACCATCATGATGGATGGAGCACATGGTTTATGAATTAAAGTAAACATAAAGTACGTAGTATTTGAGGGCAATTTTAGAACCTATTTAACTTTATTTTAATTTCTGAATTATCGACATTTTTTCTTCTCTAGATCATTTCTTTTTAGTCATCCGTGTTTCACTTCATAGAGCTTAGTACTCTAGCTTCTAGCACATAATTAAACTTACGTTTTTCAATATCTCCATCAGAGCGTACGTTTTTCAATATATCTGTCAGAGCGTACTTCCACATTTCCGTTATACTGTAGCTGTGCAATGATTTAACAATAATCTTCCGGACACAACCTTGAATACCATTTGATAGAAATAATCAGTATCGGATTTAGAAAAATATTTGGGAGGGTTTTTTTTCTGAATAATGTTTGTTTTTTTCTAAAAATTCCTAACTTTTATTTAAAAGGAGCTTAAGTTTATGAGTACAGGCAAAACAAATATTTCGTTTTGTTTGTATATTCAGCTATAATTTTCCAGATACAACCTTGAAGACAATTTTATACTGATAATCAGTGGTGGATTTAGAAAAGTAATTTGAGAGGGGCTTTTCTTATTAATGCTTAGTTTTTCTAAAAATTCCTAATTTTTTATTTGAGGACAGCTTGAAGTTTATGAGTAAAGGCAAAACTAATATTTAGTTTGTTTTAGAAATTCCGTAATTTCGGGGTAGAGGCTTCAATCCGAAAGACATCCTCACCCCAACCCTCTTTGTAAATCCATTACTGCTGGTAATTAGTAATAACAAAGATTTAAAAACGATTAGAAAGGAAGTCGGCCAGGACTTATAGTACACGCACTATCTCTACATTCACAGATGGAATTAAGAAAAAATTTTAATGGTTGAATGCGGGGTTGAATCCCGGACTTCACGATAGAAGCGCGAAAGCTAACCACTCACCCATGTTTGTTGTGCAGTTGTGCTTAACTTAAATGTTTTCTCTCTCTTTCTTACTCTGTGGCCACAAAAGCTCTCCATTGAGTTCTGTCCTTATCCAATTCAATCCAGTTTCTACTCTGTATTCCTATTTCTGCTAAATCCATCTTAATATTGTCCTCCCATCTGGGCCTAGGTTTTCCTAATGGACGTTTCCCGATTGGATTTCCAGTTAAAACTTTGAAAGCGTCTCTACTTTCTTCCAATCTGGCTACATGACCTGCCCACCTGAGCCTCCTAGACTTGATGACTCTAACGATGTTTGGTAAACCGTATAAATTATGTAGTTCCTCCTTATGAAGTTTCCGCCATTCCCCATTCCCGTTCCTTTTGGGTCCAAATATTCGTCTCAGAATTTTATTCTCAAACAATTTCAGTCTGCGTTCTTCCCTCAGCGTAAGCGACCATGTTTCACAACCATAAAGCATAACAGGCATGATTATCATTTTATATATTTTAAGCTTTAAATTCCTTGACAGAATTCGCGACGACGAAATGTTTTGAACTGAATAGTAACAAGAATTTCCTGATTTCAGTCGACATTTAATTTCTTTGTGGGTATGATTTTGGTCTGGTAATACTGATCCAAGATATTTGAATATATCCACTGTGTCGAAAGTATTAATTGATATTTTAACGCATTCATAATTTGCAGTATTACGATCCTTGTGAACTTCCTTGTATTTAGATTTCTCTGCATTTACTCATGTCCCTGCAAGCGTTTAATAAGGCCTCTGCATTTATTTCGATTGTTCTCCTATCAAATTTACATAATCAGCATACACCATAACCTGGTGAATACCATTCAACTTTAGGCCCTGGTTCCTATCTTTGATTTTTCTTATAGCGTACTTCGGAACAAAGCTGAATAATAATGGCGATAACGCATATCCTTCTTTCAAGCCAATCTCGACGTGGAAGCTCGTATTTTTCTGCTCGGACTTTACTCTGGGATTCATTTAAACACTTAATAAATCTAGCTCTTTCGGTATTTCAAATTCTGTAAGAATGTTGTACAATGTTTCCCTCCTAACCGAGTTGTAAACCTTTCTAAAATCAATAAACAGTTGATGTACTGGGTAATATTTTCCCATTTCTTTTCGACTATTTGTCGAATGGTAAACATGTGGTCGATTTCGACTAAATCCACACTGATAATCTCCAATAATTTCATATGCGTATGGGGTCAATTTTAATAATAGAATGTTAAGACAAATGCCTCGATAATTATTACAATCAATTTTGTTGGCTTTCTTGTGAATTGGAACAGTGATTGGTTCTTTCACTCTTTTTAAATGTATTCCATAGTTTTTCTTTTTTGTAAAAAATAAATAAATAAATAAATAAAAGTTTCGTAACGATATGTTGAACTTTCTTGTTAAAAATTCAGAAACTTTCAGGACTGGGTAAACCGTGAGCCTAGGAAACAATACGCTCAGATGAACCGTCTATTAAGTATATGATCCATGAACAGAATATTTGATACTTTCCCGATTCTGAACAAGCTTAAGGAACACTCAGTGCAGTACAGAATTTGGAGCATTACCGATTTTGCAGATCCGAAGCACCTGATAGGTGGTAACAGATTTACGTATGTGATCAATCGGTGAAAAATTTGTTCGAAATATTCATACAATGTATTTGAAAGTTAAAACTTTACTGAAAAATTTCAAGAATGTACAGAACTACCCGAAACGAAACTCTTGATGTGCAGATTTCTCTCATGTTTTTCTTTATTTTGCTTCAAAAAAAGGGTGTGCGATATTTTGAAGTAAAAATACTACATACAAATTTGCTAATTACTTGTATATCATTTTTAAATATTTGTTGTATATAAGAGGTTAAAATATTATTACATATATTGGATAATCCTTTGGAATTCATAATGTAAATATGTTCAGAATTTTAAAAAATCTTTTTGAAATTCGTGGTTTATTTTCGAGGTTTCATATTATTATATGCATTAACCACTAATTAAATGAGTTTTTTGTTGTTGAGAAGCGAAACAAAGTTTGCTGTATCAGTTTAAAGCAAAATTTTCAAAAAAGCCCAAAATTTCCCTAGCAAAAAAGCGAAGCAGAAAAAACCGATTTTTTTTTCAAAAAAGCCGGTTTTTTTCCGAGGCCTTGCATCTCTATCTCCTGCACTGCCGGCGACTTTGAGAGTTCGTGATGGCGCAACCATCTGTACCAATACCAACGCAGTTTTTCGGTTCGAGTGAGAAATCTCGTAGCAAAGATAGAACAATTTCTCCAATTTTCTCTCCAATCAGTGAGAGTTTGGGTGGTTGTGCGTCTTCGGATTCCGAGCTCGAACCAATGTCCTCACATTTCAGCTCTGCTGGTGGAGGATCAATGAAACAGTCTTCTCTTTTTTCACTCATGTGTTCGTACCTTAGAATCAAAGACAGCTGAGATGTGTGCGAAACGACCGTAGTCTCATCAAACATAATAGAATAAAACTGATCCTCTCGCACTCGATTGACAATTTTACAGACGTGATTTCTCATCCACAACTCTCAATGAGGGTATTTTGTGTGGTTTTATTGGCAAAAATGATCCTTTTCGATGCTTCTTTCAGTGATTCTTTAAGAGATCGTCAGTACAAGCCATTCTAAATTTGAGCAATTCTCGAAAATTGCCCTCGTTGAACTTAGTTTCTGCACCGTCACCATCTGAGGTCCAATTATCTGCACAAGCATCGTCCCAGGAATATCACTTTCCAAGGAATATCACATTCCGCAACATTAATTTCAGTTTGTCGCGATTTTGGATGACTTGTCTTCTTGACGAGTTGATTTGATTCTCGACTGATTTCACTGGTTCCCAGTAGTTTTTCAGAAACGCTTTTCCGACCTCAAGAGCGTTAATGTGATATTGTGCCTTGTTGTTAGTTTCTAAAATACCGTAGAAACTAGGCGAATTTCTTCAAAGGTTTAGTCCCAAGAGTTTGGAGGGGCACGTTTCTTCGATAGCCCCCCTCAAAAAAATCGTTGCAAAAAGTTAGCAATATTTACAAAAAGATCCCTCTCCTTATGGGAAAGAACCAGCCATGGATAGTTTTCCAAATGTTCTAGCGTCAAGTAACACCGTCATTCTTCCTTAGATTTATCTGATATTATGACTCGAGTTATCGTTAGCGAAAACGCGTCATGCCGCATAGAGACTATTTTTAAATAGAATTTAAAGAATTAACCCTCTTTTGAAATAACGCAAGAACGATCCCAAACTTTCGTTCGTGTGGCGGTAAGCTAGAAGCAGCAGTGTGTGTAATTTTAATATTTTAGAGGGCTCTTGGGGAAAGGGCGATCGCCCCCCTCGCCCCCTCCTTTAATCCGCCCCTGAACTATACAGTGAAGTGGTTTATGTTTCATTGTCCGCGATGAAGTGCGAGCAATAATAATGCAGTAACTGAAGCTCAAATTTTAATGAAGAAAGGAACAGATTAGTAACAAGCTGAAAATTGGTACAGATGTTCGGAATGATGTTCTAAACAACATACTAAAAGTCCTCTAAAATCCCAGGTGACCTTCGCCGCCATATTGGAAAATGGCGGCTGGAAGTGCCAAATGAACAATACCCAGATAAAAATAGCAATATCTTCGCTATGGTTGAACATAAAGAGATAAACTTAGTGTCGTTTTATAGAACATAGATAACACAACATTTTTCAAAGAAAAACGATTTTTCATAAAACGCATACTTTTACAAATATTTAGCTCTACATTCTAAAATTCTGAAAAATACCGTCAAACTGATTTACAATTTTAATGAACTTAGGAAGTAAATATTAACAAGTCAAAATTTGACATAGATGTTGATAAAGATTATTTAAATGACATACTAAAATCCCACAACTTCTTCGTTCGCCATATTGGAAAATGTCTAAATATCCGAAGTAATTGAAAGATAATATTTTGTTAAGTGAAATACAAATTCTGAACCGGGTTAAATATTTGAGAAACTGTAAATGCAGTCGATCCGAAGTTAATTGGGATCAATGGTAATGCAAGGGGGGAAACACATTATGACGTGTTTAAGGTTTTCCTTCGCCATATTGGTAACCGCCATCTTGTAATCAACTTGTTTATTGTAAATGGCAACATGGTCGTGTGACATATTAAACAACATCCTCATTTGAAGGGAAACCCAAAGGTAAGGTTATTTTTCCAAAACCTGCATCAGTTTTGAAGTTGTTAATAGATGTAGGATATGTTATATGTGAAATGGTGTGATATGTGCTGTGCTAAGTTTCAAATTGAAAGATAAAGTAAAAGTCAAGCTTTGTAACATCTTACCTTACGTATTGTTTAATAACCAGGAAAAGAGAGAGCTAATACACATGAGACAATTACAATCACATGACATGTTCAGCATGCCCACCATTCTGTTCTATGTATAGCCTTAACCATGATCATAGTTGGTGATATTCGTTGACAGACCATAATGATTCTCCTTTTCAGGTAGCCAATGTCAATAATTTTACACTTTTAGACAATAGCTTTAAAGTGTCCCTAAAGATAGAAATCCAAAGGAGGTAGGTCGAGGGACCTTGCTGGTTACTCATCTGGTCCATGCCGACCTATCCAACAACCGGGAAAGTGTTCATTGAACCATCGATTACATTACCTCCATAATGCGGTGGTGCCCCATCTTATTGCCAATATTGACGAAATCACCTTTCCTCGTTCAACAAAAGTGGCATAATAGTGTTTTCAAGCATATCTCCATATTGTGCAACATCCCAAGTCCCATCAATGAAAACAGGTCCAATAAGTTTTCGCCCCATATTACACACTACACCATTACCTTACCTGCATCTTGCATCTTAGATGCATCTATCCAATTAAGATTTGTATTAGCCCAGTATCGGACATTTTGGTTCTTAATCTCACCTGTTACATAGAAATTTGCATCATTACTAAAAACAATGTTATGACTAAACACTGGGTCGCGAGCTATCTGGGCCAACGCCTACTCACAAAACTCCATTGGTCTATCTAAATCATCCACTGGCAGTTTTTGTTTCACCTTTAATTTTTAAGGGTGCCACTTTTCCCTTTTTAATATTCTTTGAACACTTTTGACATTAACATTATATTCACTTGATAGACGTCGCACACTCTTCGTAGGACTTTTCACCAATACACCCAACACAGCTGTTGATGTGTCTGGATCAGTTGCATTTCGTGGTCGTCCTAATCGAGGTAAATCATCAACATTTTCCTTTGCCATGAATTTGGAGATTAGTATTCGTACAGCACCGTCTGTTACCGGCTCGCGATTAGGATGTCGCTCTTTGAAGACGGATGTTATTGCTGAACTGCATCATCCAGCCAAAAGGCAAATTTCAATTCTTTCTTCTCGAGTTAGCATCCTGTCCTACCAACAAGAAGAAAGAAAAAGGGAAAGTCGGTTCCCGTCTATACAATGTTCCACACATAACAAAATTTAAGTTTAAAAAACATATTCTAGCCTAAATCAATTTACAACTTCAAAACCGTTGCAGATTTTGAAAAAAGAAAAAAAAAGCTTTACCATAGGATTTCTCGGTATTGGGCAAATGTTCGGTACAGGGTTAATACAACTTTTAATTAGATAGATGCATCAAAGATGCAAGATGGTGTGTTAAGGTAATGGTGTGGTGTGGAATTTGGGGCGAAAACTTATTGGACCTGTTTTCATTGATGGGACTTGGGATGTTGCACAATATGGAGATATGCTTGAAAACACTATTATGCCACTTTTGTTGAACGAGGAAAGGCGATTTCGTCAATATTGGCAATAAGATGGGGCACCACCGCATTATGGAGGTAATGTAATCGATGGTTCAATGAACACTTTCCCGGTTGTTCCCGGTTCCCGGAGGTCGGCATGGACCATTTGAGTAACCAGCAAGGTCCCTCGGCCTACCTCCTTTGGATTTCTATCTTTAGGGACACTTTAAAGCTATTGTCTAAAAGTGTAAAATTATTGACATTGGCTACCTGAAAAGGAGAATCATTATGGTCTGTCAACGAATATCACCAACTATGATCATGGTTAAGGCTATACATAGAACAGAATGGTGGGCATGCTGAACATGTCATGTGATTGTAATTGTCTCATGTGTATTAGCTCTCTCTTTTCCTGGTTATTAAACAATACGTAAGGTAAGATGTTACAAAGCTTGACCTTTACTTTATCTTTCAATTTGAAACTTAGCACAGCACATATCACACCATTTCACATTTAACATATCCTAAATCTATTAACAACTTCAAAACTGATGCAGGTTTTGGAAAAATAACCTTACCTTTGGGTTTCCCTTCAAATGAGGATGTTGTTTAATATGTCACACGACCATGCTGCCATTTACAATAAACAAGTTGATTACAAGATGGCGGTTACCAATATGGCGGAGGAAAACCTTAAACACGTCGTAATGTGTTTCCCCCCTTGCATTACCATTGATCCCAATTAACTTCGGATCGACTGCATTTACAGTTTCTCAAATATTTAACCCCGTCCAGATTTTGTATTTCACTTAACAAAATATTATCTTTCAATTACTTCGGACATTTAGACATTTTCCAATATGGCGAACGAAGAAGTTGTGGGATTTTAGTATGTCATTTAAATAATCTTTATCAACATCTATGTCAAATTTTAACTTGTTAATATTTACTTCCTAAGTTCATTAAAATTGTAAATCAGTTTGACGGTATTTTTCGGAATTTTAGAATTTAGAGCTAAATATTTGTAAAAGTATGCGTTTTTAAAAAATTGTTTTTCTTTAAAAATATTGTGTTATCTATGTTCTGACACTAAGTTTATCTTTTTATGTCCACCCATAGCGAAGATATTGCTATTTTTATCTGGGTATTGTTCATTTGACACTTCCAGCCGCCATTTTCCAATATGGCGGCGAAGGTCACCTGGGATTTCAGGGGACTTTTAGTATATTGTTTAGAACATCATTCTCAACATCTGTACCGATTTTCAGCTTGTTACTACTTTGTTCCTTACTTTTTGCTAATTTGACTGCACTAATAAAGCTAGCTAGAGACGTACGCAGGAATTTATTTCGTAAGGGGTCTTAAGCTTTTCGGGGACCAAATACAATTTGAGGCTGTTATATTAAAATTTGTAAAATCGGACCTGAAATTAGACTAAATTTACAAGAAAGTCGGAAATTCGGGGTGTCAAGACTCGCAGGACCCATCCCTGCGTACATCCCTGAGGATAGCAATGAAACTAACCGTCAAACAATGGAAGTTTATTGAAATAAGCAAACAGCTCTTGTTGCCACGAACCATTAATTTGCCCACCGGAGCACATCCGGTGATAACGTATTTCTTTGAAACCCGAACCAATCTTCAAAAACTAATTTCATATTCGTTTTCAGCGCCCTAAAATGAGTAAGAATAGGTTACTTTAATCTCCGAAGCATTTTCATTGTTGACCATTGTTATTAATTATATGAAAACTTTGTTATTTTTAAATGACTGAAGCGAGATAATTTTACGATGATGTTTTAAAAGCTGGTCATTTGGGGGGACAAGAAATCACTTGGGGGCCTAGCCCCGATGAGCCCCCGTGGCTACACCCCTGCATATACCACAATATGGGATCTCCACATATGCTAGAATAGCCACACCAGTATTGTAAAGAACTACCCTATTACTTTATAACAAATTTAATCCTTCATTCTGTCTAATCTAGATATGACAATAATTGTTAACATAGCATACCCAAGTTCAAGTATTACAAAAATTAAAGCGATGAAAGCAAATTTAGTTACACTATTTACTTCTATTTGCTGTTTAATTTTGCTCCAACATCCATGACGAAAGTACGGTCCTTTGACGAATACTGTTTTACAGAACGTGGGCGGATAATTATTAGGAACTATTTGTTTCCAATCTTGGAGGCCAATTACTCCACAACATTTGTACTGTCTCTGAAATTTCACCCAATAATCTCTATTTTTCTCTTCTTCCAATGACTTATATAAGTATTCTATTAATACACTATCATCTGCAGTGCCCTCACTGTATATATTTTTCTTCCCTACAATAATTGCTAAACTTCCAATAATCTGTATAACAATTGGTACAGAAATCAAATACAAGGATACTTTAAACCATTTTGTCCTGCTGGTAAACGTTCCAATGCATCCTGACACAGCTGTAATCAAAACCCACACGCCTGACACAATAAGTGCTGTAAGAGGTTCAATTGATATGAAGTAATTGGGATCAACAAACTTGTTAAATTCACTAATAACTGTGCCTTTCCAAATAAGGCCAACTCCGACTAAAAACAACAGTAAGTCAGCGAAAAACTTTGGATAATTCACAAAAAGACACATTGTCCTTGTAAGAAATATTACAATATCATTAAATTACTCAACAGAAATTTCAGTAGGAATCGTTTTCGTATAATCTCAGATAAAATGCAGAAATAACGCTACCCATTTGTAAGATGACTACATTTAAATTCATATTTTGGGAAACAATACACGATCGAAAACTTTGTTATGAACTGTTGCCAGATCTCAGTATGCTCAACAATTTTCATCTACGGTGCCACAATCTCCATATTTGAAAGATTTCCTGACTAACTGATCAACGCTTAAGATTTGTAAGGTGAAGCAGAGTCGTAACTTTTCTTTGACTGAGGACACACTTTACAGAACCTTAAAACATTGCGGTATACTTGTTTGATATTTTACGAGGGTAAGGCAATAAGTATTTGCAATCAATTTTTATTATTTATTACCACAAGAGTAGAATGTTTATATTCATATCATTTTTCAACATAGTCACCTTGCTTTTCAATGCACCTGGTCCAACGTTGCACCAGCTTTCCGATATTCTCTGAAAAAAAAAAAAATTGTTGCGCCCTCCTGCTTTCCCATGTTGTGCATAGGCCCCCGAAACAAAATCCTTAATACGTCAGTGTGTGTAGTGCCCGTACACGACCAAATTATATTTATGAAAGTACGCAACCATGATTTTCTGTATCCTGCACATTCCGACGAAGGACACGCGTTATTTTTATATGTGTTTGTGGCTGTACTGATTAGTACTGGCTATGCAAAAAATTTGTACGTTGCTTGGTAAAGAAAATCATGTGTGTGATGCATAATTCAACTAAATTTCGTCTCTGTAGATTTTCCAGAATCCAGATTAAAAATCAGTTTCTTTTCTTTCAGTGTATCTACTAAACATAATAAGATAATGTGTATATGGTTTTCGAAAAGAAAGGAGTGACGTAGAACAATTGAATTTTGTACACAGATACAATTTTACCAGATCCTTTCCTATAAGAAGCCCTTTTGTCGATTTTCGATTTGGGGGGTCGAATTTGGGAGGGTGACATGTTTGCGAAAATGTACGCATTTTTTTCGTGTTTTTTTGGACAATGCCTTGCATGTATGCAACACTCATTACTTCGTGATTGTAAAGGCTTATAGCAGAAGATAAATACCGGGAAATGGAGTAAGGACTTTTTCCTCTCTTTCAATTGAATTTAACAAATATTGGTAAATTGATCGAATTTGGTAAGTAGTGATTTACCAATATTTGTTAAGATAATAAGTGTGATTTTCTGTAGTGAACACGGCAGTCAAAGAAGAATATAGTGAATAATAAATAAAAGACCGTAATACATAGTTTATCTTTCTCCGTTATAAATGTGCTGTTAAATGTGTAGTTGACTATAAGATTTATTAAGTAGTTACCATGCTTAACATTGTCTACAAGATAATGATTTTCTGCATTCATTTTCTTTGTAGGTCAGGAGACAAAACTAACCAAGCCTGAAATTATTCG
Organism: Thermobia domestica; assembly: GCF_964235325.1. Classification (NCBI taxonomy): domain Eukaryota; kingdom Metazoa; phylum Arthropoda; class Insecta; order Zygentoma; family Lepismatidae; genus Thermobia; species Thermobia domestica. Next base: position 23,369,119 of record NC_137461.1, read on the forward strand.
AAGATAAAGAGAGGAATTTTACACTATTATCACTCAATGAGAGATTACAAGAAGCCAACGGACCATAACGCCAGCATTGACCTTTGACATATAATTTCATACACAAGATATCATAATTTTCAGTTGTTGATATGCACACAGAACATTTTATTCTTGGTATGGCATCTTAATCAGTGTCAAATGAAATGTTTATGCATTGAAAACATTCCCGTAGACCCTAATCTAGGGTGTATTTATACAGACAGTGAAATACAGAATTCAAATATTTGGGAAATGTATCGTAAATATGGCGCTAGAGCATTCGTAACTACATAATAACGACTGAAGATGTCAACCATTTTAGGACAACGAAGAGAAAGAAATACTATGGAAAAAATAATTTTCGTATTATTGAAACTAGTATTGGAAGTAGAGAGCTGGAAGCAAGGGCGCCAATTTCTCTGTAAATTTGGGGGGGGGGGTCAATCAGAAGCAGAAGGCATATATGAGGATTTTAAGACAAATTGCTTTCAAATTATGCCAAATATTGTATATTCTTAAATACAATAAGGGGGCCACATGAGCTTTAGGGGCCAGGATCGGCGCCCATGGCTGGAAGAAGTCTTTGGAAGACAGAGGCCTCAAAATTCAAAAAGAACGCAGAATAACCCGAGTTCAACGAACAAGAAAATTGTAAAATAAGGCTACAAGAATGAATTTTATGAACGAAGTTAGGGTACGGGAATTCACGTTTAAGTACTGATTAAGCACCCGTTGCGTGAGACCAAAGCATCGTGAAACATGGACATTTAGATAGAGCTCATGGTAGTTCCTGTGTAATTTCTTGAGCTGCCTGCGAGAGCTCCCATAATTTTTCAAGCCACGACAGGTTAAAACTTTATATATATATTTCGCATTTTCGGCAGTTTATAGCTCCGAAAGACGTATTTTCCAAACCAAGTTTAGTCAATGTTTTCCTTTCATTTGATATTAGGAATTACCTTCTAAATTTGTGACACGGAGTTCATTAACACCCTGTAAACATACACATAGTTTCAGAGTCTGGAACCGGATTCCTCAATTAAGTTGTTAATTTATTAAGTTCATGATCGCATAATAGTAGGAGACTTGTTTAGAAGATAAACTTTTTTTTTTTTTTTTTACTTTTTAATGGTCTTAATATTTTTTTACTGTAACACAACGCCCTTCATCTTGACCTAGAAAACCAAAATAAAACTAAAATAAAAGAAAAGCGTCTTAGCAACCAAAGTTTTTATATAATCAGGAAACCCAATAAAACTCAAGAGTCAATGTACGTAATAAAGTGCAAAACACTAGAAATAAAGTCAGACTAAATAATTATGAAACATGGAACTTGTCCAATTACTGTGCATAAAAACTCACTCCCAAGAATAAAGTATTCATTTTTTTCCCCGTCTAGTGTAGTCGATAACGCTCTCGTTGTCGGTGCGAGGGGTCACGGATTTGATTTGGTGGAAGCGCTTGGTCGAAAAAAATGTAAATGTTTGTTTAAACTTGCCATCCTGAGCGAGGTTTTCCTGGATTTTCCTCATTCACACCAGACAAATGCTGTGATAGTATGTAACATAATGGCTCTAGGCCACTTCCTTTCTTTCTTCATCCATAATTGTCTGGATAGTGTGGTCGCCAAGGGACATGACGGATTAACATGACCATAGACGCCGGAAACCCAGACAACTAATTTCTAATCTTAAACTATCCATTTTTTTTTTTTTTTTTAGGAGAAATGAATTTTACACCATATTATGGAGATGTTAATGAAATATAAACAATATCATTTTTAAAAGAACGTGCAAAAAGAACTTTCTCCTTGTGGATTTTTCAACAACAAAAAATATACCATATTATAGGATTGTAAATTCTATATTGACTTATGAAATATAAACAATTCGACCCATTTTCGAAAAAAAAAAATCTCAAATTTTTATTTCCCTCCTTCAGTAAACTGTTCTTATTTTCAGGGATAGAATGAAAAAAAAAAAACATCTCTAGAGAATCTTATACAACCTTAACTTTAAAATTCAGTTTGGATATGTTAAACTGTATGATTTCTAAAAGAATGTATGTAAGATTCACGTCGGAATGAATGAATGAACGGATCAACAGCCCTTTTCACTTTCGAACAATGTTAGGAGAGAACGTAATCGTGAAGAAGCTGGAATTCGAGATCTCAAGGGATTTATATACGTTTGATGGCTCTTATATGGTGGGAAATGGATGTTTGGATATCTATCTATCTGTTCATTTGGTAGTCGCGATCCAAGTATGTTCACTAACCTAGAAGGCATACCATTTAACGTATCAAGACCAAATTTTAAACTTAATGGGCCTTATGCAGAGTCGTTTTGACGTATTATTAGCATCATACTAAAATCCTGACTACTGCGAGAAAAATACATTTGTCAAACTCTTTAGTATAGCCCTAATCACACTTCAGGATGTCTCTGCATATGACCCAATATTTTTGATTCCCTAGAGGATTCCCGCTTAGCCTCCCTACTTAGGCTAAGGGTGCCAAATTGATGAATGAGAATGCGGGAGGAAACGGGAATACCCCGAGAAAACCAACGGAGACAAAGTTGTCCACCACAAACTTACTTGGCCGGGGATTCAACCACAGACCCCATGCACCAGAGGTAAACTCTCTACAACTGACCCACCATATCCCACGTGTTTTCTTAAAGTGACTGAAATTAATTTAAAACAATCTCTTACAAATACCTAAATTGCATTTTTTTATATATATGGTACTTGTACCGATTATGGCCCGAGTCCCTAATGTGGCCCACATACAATATCTTTGCAGATTTACGTTGGTGCTACTAGATGACAATATAAACTATGTCCTCATGACAAGTGTAAACATTTGCGCGACTTAGATGACATAGTTTATATTGTCATCTAGTAGCACCAACGTAAATTTGCAGAGATATGGTGGGTGGGCCATATTAGGGACCCGGGCCATAATCGGTACAAGTACCATATATATATTAACAGCACATAATGACTCATCATAATTTAGGGGGAGCCACAGAAAATTTAAGGGCGCTTACCACATTAGCTCGCCTTTTAAGAAGGTAACCTTATACACAATTGTAGCTAATCGGGAACCGACATTAATTTACTTCCTTTTTATGACAAGCTTACTGCTTCCTACTTATTTTCAAAACCTTTAACAAGCTTTTGCCCAGAGAGACCAACCTCTGAAAGTGAGGGGTTTTTACTCGGACACTATTTGCAAAAGAACATGTTCTGCATATAAAAGTTTCATGTAATCAGAATTAGCTCTAGGGAAAGATAAAGCCTCCTGAAAGTATGCTTGGTAAAAACACTGACCAGTGTCCTCTAACTTTTATGTGAGTGGTTAGGAAGATTTTCTTTCGAGTCGACCTTTACAAAACGTCCATTTCTTTTCTTTTTTCTTTTCTTTATTTCTTTTTCTTTTCTCTTTTTCTCTCTTTTTTTTTTACAAAAATGGAGTATCAAAATAAAAAAAAGTTTAAATTTGCATATTTTACGCAAAGAAATTGTATATGTTGCGTTATTTTCGCATCATGTTTCCCATCAAGAAGTGCTTTACTTTATTTTCTATTTTACAATTATGTCTTTGCTTCTAGCTTTTTAATATATGAAGTTGTTAGTTTTAGTAAAATCAATGCTCTATTTCTTCATTTATATTATGACGTTTTAAACAAATGAGAGTAGCTGATAGAACGAACACAATTAAATGCAACATATATTGATTTATCCTGATTCATTGTGTTTGATGGACTCAAGACATGGAAAGGATGGGTATGAATATATACACTTAAAATGTTGAAAACAAATAGGGTTTATGTACAGGTGATAACTTTCTGGAAATTAAGATTGAGTGGTAAAGGGACATATATGTTGAATAAAACACTTATTCTGACTGACGTAATTGTTTTTAATCACACCTTTCTTTAACCATGTCGGTCCCGGCGTCCCCCACAGGGACTTAAAATATGACGACATTATTCTTTCTTTACAACTTTAAAATCAGACTGGCAACATTGAAAACTGTTTACAAGGCATGATCTACACGTATTTACGATCACCCCCTGTAAACAGTTTTCAATTTTGCCAGTCTGATTTTAAAGTTGTAAAGAAAGAATAATATCGCCATATTTTGTGTCTCTTGTGGGGGACATCGGGACCGACATGGTTAAAAAAAAAAAAAAAAAAGACTAGAAATATCTTTCTTCGTAAGTAGAAAATTGTGTAGGTATTCTGTTGCTTTTCACAGTTACTCACGGCTCTAAAAATTGAAAAACTGCCAAAATAAATCTCGATATGAGTGTTTTATGTAAATAACATAATCAGAAAAGTAATTAATTAAAAGAAATATCATATCGTTATGTAACGTTATTTACAATTATTTGCTTTCGACTTCTCTAGAATCGTTTAGGTCAGTGATTCTCAATCTATGTGTCGTGAGATTAGGTGTCTGTCCTACGGAAGTTTCGGAGTAGTGTGGGAAATGAACAAAAGTAATATAATCTTCAATATAAATTTGAAAAAAAAAAGTAAATAAGAAAAATATCCTAAGGGCCTAAATATATTTGTTTTCTAAAGATGTTTAAAAATGGACATTAGTTATCAGTGGCGTATTTAAGGGGGCTTCCGGGCTTAAGCCCTCCCCTAAATTATATTTAATATATTAAAACAAATTAAATATCTTATAGAATTTTCACATTTCCACGAATAAAGTTAGCAAAGCCACCCCCGAAACAAAATCGTAAATACGTCACTGCTAGTTATTAATCAGAGTCTGACGCAGTGCTGGCAACAAGTACGTTAGTTTACTGCGGATACATTAACGTAATTAAGAATTTTGTCATGTGGAATGCAATAAAACCGTTCAGCAACAACCAATCACGTATAGAAATGGTATTTAATGTCTTATTCCCTTTTATTCCTTAGTATAAAATCTGTACTTTAAAGAAATTGATTTCTCATAATTATTTATCTGTAGTCTATTTGTTTGTTCTAATGTCACTACAGATGTCACCAAGTTAAAATATTATCAAAGGTCACGTATATTATCAAGTTATTAATTCTCTTGGAACAAGACCAAAATAACAAATCTAATATCTATTATAAAACCAGTAGCTTTCCTCTCAGCGGCGGATCATTGGTTGAAGTAGGGATATATATAGACAACGAGCTAGGGTTAAATTTTGAGGTCTTTTCGCATTGGTGCCCCAGCCTGGGTTGACCTGAGTCAGCACGCTTCCTATCTGAATCGTGAAGAATCACAACAATGGGTGTTGAGTTGAATCATGTTTGGTCTACCTATGTATATTAAGAGTCTTCATCCCGTGTAGCGCCCCAGAGGGCCCTAATCCCTGGCAGGCTACGGCTAAGTTTGATGTTCAGTGCCAGGGCACTGAGTTGATAGATATATGAAAAGGGTCGCCACCTGTGACAATGCTATGACACAGGAGAAGAATAGCAACAGATGCTAAAACTATATAGATTGCGCTGAATTAATGCGTTAATAAAAAAACGAGAAAAGGAAAAAAAAAACTATTAGCACAACGGTAAAACGAATCCAACATGTGCGAGACTGCCCCCTGTACACTCTACGAATGCACAGAACACAGCCCTTCCCTTGTGCTGTGATTTCCTTACCTATTTGAAGCTTATGAAAATGCCAAACCTGAAATACAAGGCTGCAGAGTTAATTTCGCAAAACATAACACTTATGGTAGGGTGTTGCAACATTTTATTTGACTTAAAAACATTCACAGATTTAGAATACGGGATCTCACCAATTATTACACCAAAATCATACTGAAGTTACCATTGTGAATACTTTCTGAGATAACCCTGCAATGTTATACTTATTGACTTGCTCAGTTGCTTAACTGAATAAACTCACACCCATCATATGGCTATACTGTACTTGAAAATAATGATATGGGATTCAACACTCTTATAAAACAAAAATATTGGAACATATACATATATATTTCTATAAAATTGCATAACGAGTAATATGACACTAACAGATAATAGGATAAATGGCTCGAGCAAACGTAGATTTACTTACCACGACTAGTCGGGTTTACACTAATTATGTAATACTCAGCAGTATAATATGATGCACTTACTAGTAACCACCATAGGAGTAAGGAACCCCAAAGAAACATCATGCTAGATAGGTTCTCGCTACATCGTATGTAAACATAAGACAAGTGACTCGTCCCAAATGAATGAGGACATGAATGTAAATAAAAGGGTGGACAAATTAGACAAGTGTAAATATTAGACATTATAAGTAAAACGGACAATGCATTGCTGAACGTCAGTGCCGATCAGGATGCTAGGTACAAGGGAGCATCATAATTACACAGACGCAATGCTCTGACTAACAAAACCCATGTAATCGCCAAGTAGTGGCGTATTTGGACAAAACTTGAAAGGAAGCGACGGTAACGTGATCCATATAGACTGACAACAGTAAAAGTCACACCAGCTTTAAGTGGAGAAACCAAAGGACAACATATTGAATCAACTTGTGCTAGACGGCCGGGTGTCTCCTAAATACTGAAAGCACACTCCTGCTTCCGACAGTGATAAACTCAATAGACAGCTGTTAACTAGACAATCATATAGGTAGTGGTGTTCCCATGGCTTACTTCGGCATTGATAAGTGCAAACAGACAATCGTCGAAATTACATTCTTAAGACCGGCATCAGCGAATCCACATACGGGCGCTATGCAATATGATTCCAATTAATCAGCAGCAGAAAAGATAATTCTGTGCAAAGCAGAATTATGGTCAGCCTGCTACGAAGGCGGGCACACACACAACACAGGGTACTTACTCTTCTGACAGGTGTAAACAAGCAGAGACTGCTATACCTTTCATAAATGCACTTGCACTATTAACGGAACGCATTTCCAACTGGACACCAAAAAATACTCACTAACTGCTATTCAAAACGCCTACGATGCACAGAAACTGAGACAGAATAACTGATCACTGTTGTGGAGAACTTCCCTTAAGCTATAACGTCTAGAAGATAGAACATGAGGAGAATTCTTCATCTTGCACACAACTCGATCTGGGCAGGTGAAAGCTGGGGGGCACCGTCGCCAAAGTAAACACACCGATCCTGATGCTAAAAATCCATGACGTTCACTGGACAGTTTAACAGACAATGAAGATAAAGTATATATTATGAATATCAACGGAGATTTTGACCAATAAGTGGCGCTATCATAACATCGTACTGAGGACATATTAATTGAACGCTTCGTAAGAGACACAAATAGTGTATAGATGAAAGTTAAATGTGTAGATATCGACTCTTATGGATGGACACTTCAAATTGTAAGCCTATGTACAAAGTTCCATTCCAACTTCTTGGGAGAATGCAGAATTCTTGACTTCTTAAATTGTCACTCGGGAGAACTGGATCACATAAGGCACCAGGTTACGTACGATTAAATGGCTAAACAACACAAGCAAAATTAGCAGGAACAAGTGATAAACCTGTATCCGTACTTGCCACTTGAATAAATCACAATGATGACAATGTTCTGGATTCCACTTCCGGAATGTCATATTTTCACTGGCAAATTTACCATAAACTCCTGATGCTTCCATATTACATAAAGGCACGGATATTTCTGAATAGGACAGATGATGAAAGTACTTACTTCTGATACGCTTCACGGACATTGCGAATGAGTTGGGGGGCCCCGCTGCTAAAAATTTAAGTGAACATTAGATACATCATTTCTGACTGCAAGTAAAAATATGGCTCACTGGAAAACATGATGAGCAGTCCGCTCTGAGAATGTCATTCACTAGATATTTGAGTATGCAGAAGTAACTGAACAGAGCCAACTTAAAACAATACACCTTCACAAAGATGGTTCACGTGGCAGCCTGGGCTAATAAGTGTATCCCAACTACATTCGGAATTTCATATTATGCTAAATAGTGGCACACTTGCCAAAACCTGTGAAAGTGTTCCTTGAAGCATAAAGTGAAGCCCACAGCCTGTCAACCTTAACGATGGCGGCTGTAGATTAGAGATTAGACATAGTTTATCAACGCGCACCAAATTAATCATGCCATGATGTCTTCGTGTTCGACTTCCAGTACCCAGAATCCCTTGCGCGAACCCGCGAACATGATGCTTCGGCAGGGTTGCCAAATACAAAAGGATTACAAGAGGTAAGTAATAACTTGTACTAATAATACAATTGTAGAATCATTTACAATGGGGCGTTACAACCTCGCCCTGGTTGAAGAAAAAAAAACTTTGACCAAATAGTTTTTTTTTATAAGTACGTATTCACCAACAATTCCTGGCGCTTCTCCAGAGAACAGTTGAACAACTTAACATTATCTAAATTATAAGTTCCAATCCATTCATTGTTTAAATTAACCAAACTTACTGCGTTATTTTCTACACCTATGACCAAAAATGGACCCAAATACTTTAAGAAAAACTTGCTAATGGTCTTATCCATCATAGAGCTATGCTTCTGATTTTTTACAAAAACAAGATCACCAATTTTAATTTCGACACCTTTAGTTTTCACTTTAGAATCATTTTTCTTGAGACTTTTCTTTGTATTTAACAACACCGACTGATGTCTAAATTTATAGTCTACTTCACCAAACTCTGAAGGCCAATCTAATTCTTTCTTGAAATTATCTAGAGCTGAGAAATTAAGAAAAAGCTCTGAAGGAGCGTAACCAGTAGTGAGAGATATAGAATTATTTAACAATGACTGAATCTCTGATAATTTTTGACTCCATTGAGTATGGTCTTTGTTAATAAATACTCTTAACAAACGAGAAACTTCTGAATGATATCTTTCTACAGGATTAGATTTTGGATTATACGGGCTCAACAACAAATGTTGAATACCATTTCTGCGACAGAAACGACGCCACAGGCAACAAACAAACTGTGCTCCCCTGTCCGTAATGAGTTCCTGGGGAATAGGATAATGGTAAAAATACCTTTTAGTGAAAATGGAAGTAATCTCTTTAGCATTAGCATTCCTTACTGGATACAACACAAGAAATTTACTATAGACATCTAAGACAGATAATATGTAAAAATAAGAGTTACTCTTTGGTAAACGCCCTATAAGATCTACACTTAATTTACAATGTGGGCGGTCAGCCTCCACATGGCAAATTTGATGTACCTTGGCCTGTGAACATGGTTTAGTTGTTGCACAAATTTCACAATCATTTATAAATTTAGCAATGTCACGCTTCATATTCGGCCAATAGAAAAGTTTTCTACAATGTAAATAACATTTCCTGGAACCAAAATGGGCTTCCTTATGAATTTCGTCTATTACTACATGAACTAAACTTTTAGGAATAATTAATTTCCAAACATTAGATTGCTTAACATACACTAAGTTTAAATGTTTACAATAATTTGAATTACCTTCCTCCAATTTAGTTAAACATTTACTAACAAAAGCATCATTCTGCTGTTCTTTAGACATTAGCTGTAAGAAAGAAGATTGAGTTAAATTTCTAAACACAACATTCACCATGTACATAGCACTACCAGACTCATCCTCATCAGGAGGATTACGTGAAATAACATCAGCAATATAATTCTCACCAGAAGACAGGTGTTCAAACTGCAAGTTATAATCCTGAAGCTTTAGTAATAATCTAGTGGTTCGAGCATCTAGATTACGTATAGTTTTAAGATGCGTTATGGCCTTGTTGTCTGTATGGACAACCGTTTCTCTACCAAGAATATAATCTGCGAATCTCTCACACAGAAATACTACTGCTAATAATTCTGTCTGGAAAATAGACAAGGACATTTCAGTGGGCTTAATACGTCTACTGGCATAAGAGATAACTCTAAATTCGTCACCTTCGTACAGACCAATGTATCCTCCAATAGCTATAGCAGAGGAATCTGAGAAGATGTGAAAAGTTTGACTCATGTCAGGCAATGCTAAGGCAGGAGGAGAAATTAACTCTTGCTTTAATAGTTCAAAAGCTTTCAGCTGTCTTGGGCCGAACTGAAATTTCACTTCCTTGCGTAGAAGGTGCACTAAATCTTCGGTTAATTCGGCGTAATTGTTAATGAATTTGCGACGCCAATTAGCTATGCCCAAAAATTGACGTAACTGCTTACGAGTTCTAGGCACAGGAAAATTTCTAATAGTTTCATTCATCTTGGAGTTAACCTTAACTTCTCGGCCAGATATAATGTGTCCTAGAAATAACAGTTCGGGAAACAGAAATCTACATTTACGAAAATTTAAAGAAAAGTTCAACTTGTTTAACGTATACAGAATAAATTCCAAATGCTCGAAGTGTTGTTCTATAGAGGGGGAAAAACAAAGAAGGTCGTCTAAGTAACAAGAGACAAAATGTTTTGTGGACAGGTCGAAGATACTGTTCATAACGAACTGAAACAAACTGGTAGCAGATTTCAGTCCCATCACTAGGTAACGAAAACAATATTGTCTTCCTTCAAATAAGAAAGCTGTCTTCTCATAAGATTCTTCTTCTAAGGGTAGACAATAATATCCATCTTTACAATCAAATGAAGAAAACACCATAGAACCTTTGAGACGAGCTAATATATCTTGTATGGGCTCCACTCGCACGTTAGCAGATATTACCTTTCTATTCAGGTGCCTTAAATCCAATGTGGGTCTAATAGACTGCTTGTCTGCCTTATATACACAGTGCACCGGATTTAAATACGGTGACAATCTCTCTTCAATGACTCCCCATTCTAACCATTTTTGCAAGAGTTTTCTAAATGGTTCTCGCATTGAATAGGCTATCGGGTACGGCTTGCACACCACAGGCTCGTTATCTGTAAGTTCGATCTTCAGCGGCTTTATCTTTACTGGCCTAGGTCTCTCAGAAAATAATTCTCGGTATCGAAATAATAAATCTACTAATCTTGACTTAACATCTTCCGTTAAATCAACTCTGGACAAAATAGTATCTTGAATTTCGCTCACGGGCACCAAATAATCATCTTCTTGATTCACTTCTTGTATTAAAGGTTCTGGTTCCATTGAACTTATCCATAAGGAGTTCAGGTTCAATTTAGCTGGCTTGCCATCGAGATCTTTGAATGTAAGGATGCGGTTAGAAAAGTCCACAACACAACTGTATTTACTCAAGAAAGGAGTTCCTAAAAGAACGTCTGACTTCATACCTTCCACAATGAAGAAAGAAACTTCGAGAACATGGCCAGAGAATTCTAGATATAAAGTCTTTTGGCCTCTAACTCGGTGTTTGTTATCACCTACAAAGGCTTGCAGAGTTACATGCTTGGCTGGCACGAGCTTGGCGGTGGGTAACACTTCTACAATCCTTTTCCAATTATCGTAACTCAAAAGGTTAGCTTCGCTCCCACTATCAATTATACAGGATAGGGATAAACCTGCTATCTGGCCTGACAGATAAGGTGACTTTACGAAAGTACTATTTTCATTAACACTGTCATGAGAATTTTCATTTAAAATAAAATAAACTTGAAGAGGAGACTGAGTGAACCATGTACCGTTAGTTCGGTTGGATAATATAGCTTCTGGTCGCTTATTACAATCTTGGCGGGCTCCAGGCGACCGATCAGGAGTCTGCCCTGTTAATTTAAAGTTGCATTACCTTGAGCATAAGGCTCAGAGACAGTTTGTGAATTTACACCCATACTTTCATGATTGTTCCTATAATTAGGACAATGATTACAATTACAACAAGATGAAATAGGTTCAGCCTGTTCACAAGAATTTCCTGATTGACTGTTAGTGTTTCTAGCAAAACCATTGTTAATGTTACGATTTCTAACGTTAACCCTTCTAACATTACGATTATTCTGCCTAGCTTGAAAACCGTTATTACCTTGTCTATTAGTGAAATTATTACTACTATTGTTATTATTACGGTTACCAAAACCAAACCTTCTTCGGTTATTACGCCTAAAATTGACATTATTGTTATTATTGCTATTACCAGGAGGATTATTACCTAGGTAATCTTTTACGTTAGCATATCCCACTTGAGCCCATTTCTCTTTAGTAGTTACCTTATTTTCAGAACTGGAATTTACACTAGAGCTACCTTGTTCATTATTGTTTTCATTGATCATAGTAGTGGCGAGATTAACATCAAAATGCACATTGCGCTTCTTACTCTTACTAGGAGGATCATTATCATTACCTGCTTTACGTTTGAAATTAAATGACTCTAAAGACACTAGAGGACTGTTTAATAACTTAGTTTTATCAGGTACTTCCAGCCTCATTAAGCGCTCAGCGAGTTCAGAAACCGAAGTGATTTCTACTTGACTTAAAGTAAATTGATACTCTGGAGGTAAGGTATCAATTAAATAATCCACTAATTCTATTTGTGACATGTTATTCTTGAGCATTCTTAAACCTTTAGAGAGTTTCCACACAAACTCAGAAGCTTTTCCGTGAATGCTGGGGTTATATTTGGTGGACAGCAAATATCTCCACTGAGCCCTACAAACTTTTGGATTGAGATACTGCGACAAGAAGAGACGTTTAAAGTCATGATATGAATGGATTTGCTCTGAGACCTGTGAGATCCAACAAGCAGCAGAATCTTTCATAGCTCTCATAGCAACTAACACTTGGTATTCAGGATCAAGATTCAACAACTTAAAATTCTGTTCTAATTGTTGCAAGAAATCAAGTGGGGAAATCTCCAGCACATTACCTGTAAACTCAGGGAAATGACTCAAATCTGACAGACGTAACGATTTTAGACCATGACCCTTATTATTGTTACCATTGATGCTAGACAGTAGACAACCGTTTGACAAGAAAGAGGGGACATCTGGCTCCAAAGTGGAAGTTCTAGGGTAGGCAGAGTCACCTCGACCAATATTGACGGACGAAACACAAGGCAAATCATTCCTATCTTTAGCATGCTGCGAAAGAAAAGGGTTGAATAAATTATTTCGCTCATAACTAGGAAGACCATCAGCTTTCCGACCATCCAGAACTTTGTCATGGCTAGGCTGAGAATGAGTACAATGACTATGCGGCATACCATGGGAAGAAGCAGTGGAAACACAACTAACATTGTTAAAGAAATGCTGTACCTGGGACAGATTAACCTTGGCAGGGCGAAAACAAGAAGTAGTGGTTACGGAAGTAGTTCCAATCACAGGACTAGAAACAACCACTGGAATTTCAGACTGACTACTGCTCTCACAAGTACTAGGATTAACAAGACCTAGAAATCTTTCAAAGTCTGTGAAGTGTCTACGCTCCACGTTAACAACATCAGAATTGAGCTGGTTACTTTGCTCTTCCACTTCTTCGTCATAATCTTGATCAAAAAGGCTATCGACCTTCTCCTTCAAGGCTTCAAGTTCGTCCCGTAGTCCTAAACAAGAGTTGCTGGTCTGGTGAATTTCTTTCACTTGGGTAGACAATGCTTCCAATTGACGCTTACACATACTGTTGTCTCTTAAGCAATTAAGCAAGGTTTCTTCTTGGGAGGCTAAATTCTCATTTACCACTTCCAACTGATGATTCAATTCCGCCGTATTGTTTTCCAATTGGTTACTCAAGGCTGCTATACGAGCATCCTGCTCTTTGATGTGACGATCCACGGTGTCCTTCAGCTCAGACATTTCCTTTTCTACAACTCCAGAAATTTCGGTAATCACTGTCGCTTTGACTTGAGAAACTTCGGTGGATACGTCCAACCTTAACTGCGCGGTTTCTTCTGTCACCACTACTTTTATAGAATTTATTTGAGTAGTGAGCTGCGCTAAGAGCTCAGAGAAATTAGAAGCAACACCAACTTCACTACTACTTCCACTTTGACACTTCTCTACCAGAGATCCAGTGTTTACATCTTCTAATTCAATAGTATTATCTGCTAAATCCGGAGATTGTACCAAACATGAATTACAATCCCACGAAACATTGGGCTTGCCCTTTTCGGCAAAAGCTTCTTCACTTAATCCTGCACACTGTCTACAGTACCAAGAATTACAGGATGTACACTCTAATAAAGTGCCTGAATGACCACACTGACGAGTTTTCCTCTTAGACTTGTTCATTCTGGCACTAACAGTTTAACACATGCACTAAAATTAAAAGAATACACTGAAAAAATAGTTTATTCGACGTTAAACACTTAATTAACTTTTACTTCACTGATATATGATGCGGGTCCCCAACCCAATTCGACAACGTCAATAAAGAGCGCTGCACCTCACCTACGATGAAGGTTGACTCAAAACAGTAAGACTTTTTTTTTTCGGAAAATTCAAAGATGACGGTATCCATCTTCGGAAGCTATGAAATATACAGAATGTACAAGATACTGATAAACAAAATTGCAATACGATGCCAACAAAATTCTATATAGAGAAATAAAAATAGAAATCACTAGAACACAAGAAAAATCAAAAGGTACCAGCTGATATCCTGGCGATCAGGTCGCCAAAAACAACAAACCGCTGTAGCGCCCCAGAGGGCCCTAATCCCTGGCAGGCTACGGCTAAGTTTGATGTTCAGTGCCAGGGCACTGAGTTGATAGATATATGAAAAGGGTCGCCACCTGTGACAATGCTATGACACAGGAGAAGAATAGCAACAGATGCTAAAACTATATAGATTGCGCTGAATTAATGCGTTAATAAAAAAAACGAGAAAAGGAAAAAAAAACTATTAGCACAACGGTAAAACGAATCCAACATGTGCGAGACTGCCCCCTGTACACTCTACGAATGCACAGAACACAGCCCTTCCCTTGTGCTGTGATTTCCTTACCTATTTGAAGCTTATGAAAATGCCAAACCTGAAATACAAGGCTGCAGAGTTAATTTCGCAAAACATAACACTTATGGTAGGGTGTTGCAACATTTTATTTGACTTAAAAACATTCACAGATTTAGAATACGGGATCTCACCAATTATTACACCAAAATCATACTGAAGTTACCATTGTGAATACTTTCTGAGATAACCCTGCAATGTTATACTTATTGACTTGCTCAGTTGCTTAACTGAATAAACTCACACCCATCATATGGCTATACTGTACTTGAAAATAATGATATGGGATTCAACACTCTTATAAAACAAAAATATTGGAACATATACATATATATTTCTATAAAATTGCATAACGAGTAATATGACACTAACAGATAATAGGATAAATGGCTCGAGCAAACGTAGATTTACTTACCACGACTAGTCGGGTTTACACTAATTATGTAATACTCAGCAGTATAATATGATGCACTTACTAGTAACCACCATAGGAGTAAGGAACCCCAAAGAAACATCATGCTAGATAGGTTCTCGCTACATCGTATGTAAACATAAGACAAGTGACTCGTCCCAAATGAATGAGGACATGAATGTAAATAAAAGGGTGGACAAATTAGACAAGTGTAAATATTAGACATTATAAGTAAAACGGACAATGCATTGCTGAACGTCAGTGCCGATCAGGATGCTAGGTACAAGGGAGCATCATAATTACACAGACGCAATGCTCTGACTAACAAAACCCATGTAATCGCCAAGTAGTGGCGTATTTGGACAAAACTTGAAAGGAAGCGACGGTAACGTGATCCATATAGACTGACAACAGTAAAAGTCACACCAGCTTTAAGTGGAGAAACCAAAGGACAACATATTGAATCAACTTGTGCTAGACGGCCGGGTGTCTCCTAAATACTGAAAGCACACTCCTGCTTCCGACAGTGATAAACTCAATAGACAGCTGTTAACTAGACAATCATATAGGTAGTGGTGTTCCCATGGCTTACTTCGGCATTGATAAGTGCAAACAGACAATCGTCGAAATTACATTCTTAAGACCGGCATCAGCGAATCCACATACGGGCGCTATGCAATATGATTCCAATTAATCAGCAGCAGAAAAGATAATTCTGTGCAAAGCAGAATTATGGTCAGCCTGCTACGAAGGCGGGCACACACACAACACAGGGTACTTACCCTTCTGACAGGTGTAAACAAGCAGAGACTGCTATACCTTTCATAAATGCACTTGCACTATTAACGGAACGCATTTCCAACTGGACACCAAAAAATACTCACTAACTGCTATTCAAAACGCCTACGATGCACAGAAACTGAGACAGAATAACTGATCACTGTTGTGGAGAACTTCCCTTAAGCTATAACGTCTAGAAGATAGAACATGAGGAGAATTCTTCATCTTGCACACAACTCGATCTGGGCAGGTGAAAGCTGGGGGGCACCGTCGCCAAAGTAAACACACCGATCCTGATGCTAAAAATCCATGACGTTCACTGGACAGTTTAACAGACAATGAAGATAAAGTATATATTATGAATATCAACGGAGATTTTGACCAATAAGTGGCGCTATCATAACATCGTACTGAGGACATATTAATTGAACGCTTCGTAAGAGACACAAATAGTGTATAGATGAAAGTTAAATGTGTAGATATCGACTCTTATGGATGGACACTTCAAATTGTAAGCCTATGTACAAAGTTCCATTCCAACTTCTTGGGAGAATGCAGAATTCTTGACTTCTTAAATTGTCACTCGGGAGAACTGGATCACATAAGGCACCAGGTTACGTACGATTAAATGGCTAAACAACACAAGCAAAATTAGCAGGAACAAGTGATAAACCTGTATCCGTACTTGCCACTTGAATAAATCACAATGATGACAATGTTCTGGATTCCACTTCCGGAATGTCATATTTTCACTGGCAAATTTACCATAAACTCCTGATGCTTCCATATTACATAAAGGCACGGATATTTCTGAATAGGACAGATGATGAAAGTACTTACTTCTGATACGCTTCACGGACATTGCGAATGAGTTGGGGGGCCCCGCTGCTAAAAATTTAAGTGAACATTAGATACATCATTTCTGACTGCAAGTAAAAATATGGCTCACTGGAAAACATGATGAGCAGTCCGCTCTGAGAATGTCATTCACTAGATATTTGAGTATGCAGAAGTAACTGAACAGAGCCAACTTAAAACAATACACCTTCACAAAGATGGTTCACGTGGCAGCCTGGGCTAATAAGTGTATCCCAACTACATTCGGAATTTCATATTATGCTAAATAGTGGCACACTTGCCAAAACCTGTGAAAGTGTTCCTTGAAGCATAAAGTGAAGCCCACAGCCTGTCAACCTTAACGATGGCGGCTGTAGATTAGAGATTAGACATAGTTTATCAACGCGCACCAAATTAATCATGCCATGATGTCTTCGTGTTCGACTTCCAGTACCCAGAATCCCTTGCGCGAACCCGCGAACATGATGCTTCGGCAGGGTTGCCAAATACAAAAGGATTACAAGAGGTAAGTAATAACTTGTACTAATAATACAATTGTAGAATCATTTACAATGGGGCGTTACACCCGGCGAATTTAAAATACCGCTAATTTTACAGTAATTATGTGATATTTTCAAATAAATAAAAGATAATCGAAATGTGGTACAAGAGCGCCCTAGACAATATTATTTTACATGAGAAACCGTTATCACGACTCACTTATCTGCTTTCGATTTCGAGCCATTTTGAAAATCGGCATTTATTTTCGCGTTTCTAAACAGCTGAAAACGGAAAGCCACTAGGTGACTTATGATAACGGTACCTTACGCAAAATAATATTGTCTAGGGCGCTCTTGTTCCATATTTCAATTATGTTTTATCTATTTGAAGATATCACAGAATTACTGTAAAATTAGCGGTATTTTAATTTCGCCGGGATGAAGACTCTTAATGTTGAAAAATAATGCTGTTGAGGATCAGGGGAGCAGAATCGTCTTCAGTGGCATATTTAGGAGGCTATCGGGCTCAAGCTCCCCCCGAAATAAATTTGTTAGTTTTTCGAATTCCACGTACAAAATAATCCTTCTTACCATTTCTAGTAAGAATGTCATTGACTTTTCATTTTCTTATTCTCTTTGTTCAGAAATTATACTGTATTTGTCAAATTTCATTCCATGTAAGAACTGTGTCATTTTGTTCTTTCTTTCGTTCTTTCTACTTTTCTGTTTCTTTTTCTTGATGTTTCTTTCGTTTCGCCTATCATACTTTATCGACCGTTGTTAGTTGTGATTCAAGTCGGCCGTCATCAGTAACACCAAAACTAAAAGGAGTTGATAAACGAAACTGGTGTTCCACACCAACTTGTGACGGGACTTTAGTATTATAACAAAGGAAAAATTATATCGTTTATTTTTAAAAGAAGGAAATGTTTGAATTAAAGAAAATCAAAACGGGGGAATAATCAGGCCGGGAAATTAGGTAGGCCAAGAGGATGCTTCCTTTTTCTTGTATAAATAGAATAAACGGTTAGATTCACTTCTAAATTTTTGTATCATAGGCTATCATATAGGATTTATCGGTCTGCAATTCTTGCCATTATAACTTCAATTGATGCATAAATTAAAATATATTTAATTCTCAAACTTAGGTGGGCAATTGTCCACTTCCCTTCCTGTGTCGGGCATAGCCCCTCGAAACAAAATCCTAAATACGCCATTGGTTGTCTTCAACATTGGGAGGTGGGCAGATTTGAGGCTTATTCTAGGGAAGGGAGATGAAACGTATATTACGGTAGATGAATCTGATTTCTGAGGTGAACCTGTTGTAGAGTATATTATATATTAGGCGATGTAGATGAAGTAGTAGTACATATAAGTATTACAAATCACTGCAGTGAACACATTCTGAAATCTGAATACATGCAAATTTATAATTTCTAATTAGGCATCCACAAAGATCCATGTTAAATTTTTTTATAATAATATAATAATATAAATAATGACTTCCCTAAAACTATGAAGAAAGAATATCAATTATGTATGACGCAACAATACTCTTATTTGAGAAAAATTATGATAATCTCAATAGCATTACAGGAATCGTTACAGAAATCTCACGCATGTCATATACTCTTTAGTTAACAGACGTAACCTTAATGTAATGGAGAAAAATATTCCAGTAATTAAATTCTTTTCTTTGCTTACGAAGCATCCTCTCTCAAAAGAAAAATTGGGACACGCGGAAATACGTAGGAACAAACCATGGTTCGTCCAGGAATGCATTAAACTAGCAGAGAAGAGAAACAGTCAAAATTACGTTGGCTACAAAATCCGAATGAAATAACTACACAAAATTTGGTAGACATCAGGCGGAAAACTTCCAAAACTTTTAGAACAAAGAAACGCGATTTCTTGAAAGCTAAAATTCAGGAACTTGAAGATAATAGTAAAAATAAAAACATTCGGGATAAAGGGATCAACGAATTTAAGAAAGGCTATCAACCTCGTGCTTATATACTAAAGAAAGTTGACGGAACAGTTCTCACTGCTACAGATAGCATTTTAAATAGATGGAAAGATTTCTTTGACGATTTGCTTAACACGCAGACAAAATCCAATGTGCTTGGAGAAAGAGAGATACACGCCGCAGAACCGTATATTCCAGAACCCAACCAAATAGAAGTAGAAATCGCTATAAAGAAATTAAAGAAACACAAATCTCCGGGTGTAGACGAAATTCCGACTGAGTTAATTTTAGCTGGAGGCGAAAAATTGTGGAACAAGATACACAAACTTGTCCTTCTTATCTGGAACAAGGAAGAATTGCCACAAGAGTGGAAAGAATCAATCATTATTCCAATCCACAAGAAAGGCGAAAAAATTGACTGTAATAATTATCGAGGCATTTCTCTTCTGTCAACATCCTATAAAATCCTTTCAAACATTCTATTAGCAAGATTGACCCCATACACAGATCAAATTATTGGGGATTATCAGTGCGGATTTAGACGAAATCGATCAACTATCGACCAAATATTTACCATTCGACAAATACTCGAAAAGAAGTGGGAACACAATACCCCGGTACATCAACTATTTATTGATTTTAGAAAGGCTTATGACTTGGTTAGGAGAGAAACATTATATAATGTTCTTACAGAATTTGGAATACCGAAAAAGCTAATTAGATTAATTAAGACATGTTTAAATGAATCCCAAAGTAAAGTCCGGGCAGGAAAATTTTTGTCCACGAGTTTTCACATCGAGAATGGCCTGAAACAAGAAGATGCGTTGTCGCCATTATTATTCAACTTTGTCCTGGAATACGCTATAAGGAAAATCAAAGATAACAACCAGGGCCTAGAGTTGAACGGTGTTCACTAGGTTATGTCGTACGCTGATGATGTAAATTTAATAGGGGATGATAGGAGAACAAAAGAAATGCAGAGGTCTTATTAAACGCTTGCAGGGACATGGGTTTAGAAGTATATGCAGAGGAAACTAAATACATGGAAGTGCGTCGGGATCTAATACGGCAAATTATGAATGCATCAAAATATCGAGTAATACTTTTGATAAAGTGGATACTTTCAAATATCTAGGATCAATATTAACAAACGAAAATCATATTCAAGAAAAAATTAAATGTCGATTAAAAACAGGAAATTCAGTTCAAAATCCCTTGTCGTCGCTAATTCTGTCGAGGAATTTGAAGCTTAAAATATACAAAACGATAATCATGCCAGTTGTTTTGTATGGTTTCGAAACAGAGGGAAACTTACTCTGAGGGAAGATCATAGACTGAAAGTATTTGAGAACAAGATCCTGAGACGAATATTCGGACCCAAGAGGAACGGGAATGGGGAATGGCGGAAACTTCATAACGAGTAACTACATAACTTAAACGGATTACCAAGCATTGTTAGGGTCATCAAGTCTAGAAGGCTTAGGTGGGCAGGTCATGTAGCTAGAATGGAAGAAAGTAGGAATGCTTTCAAAGTTTTAACTGGAAGACCAATCGGAAAACGCCCATTAGGAAGACCAAGGCACAGAGGACAATATTAAGATGGATTTCGCAGAAATAGGAATACAAATAGAAACTGGATCCAGTCGGCTAAGGATAGAAGTCAGTGGAGAGCTTTTGTGAACGCGGCATTGAACCTCCCGGTTCCATAGACCATAGAGTTAGTTAGCTTACGAAGCATGAGTAGTTGCCTAGACTGATACTACAAATAGATGAAATGCGCATTTACTGAAAAGATTGGGTAGTCATAGTCTCCTGACATTGGGTAGTCTATATACTCGTGGTATACTAGGGCCTAGGGGAGAGGAGGAGATAAAATTTCACATCAGGTTACGTCACGCACAGCCGCACATCTTCATTTTCATTAAAAATGGAAAAGCCAAGAGGAACCAATTTCGTCTAACTTTCCTTTGTGACAGTCGGACACAAATCATCACACTTATCTGCAAAAAGCACTTTTCAAATCGGATTATTGGGAGAGCCTCCAGTTTCAATGTTGGGGGACATGTCCTACCATTTCTCCGGAATTTGTGCCCATACCTACAGCTGAGACAACTTTCCAGCACGAGGAGAAGAGCATACCCTCCTCTGGCATTTATTGCAATTTGTGCCCAAGTTAGCGGAAGTGGAATTAATACATATTGATGAGACTACTAAACGCACTACAGCACGAAGTTCAGTTTGAAATACTACAGAATACGATTCTTTTTTTTAAAAAAAATGGAAAAGCCAAGAAAAATCAATTTCATCTTTCATTCCTTTGTGGCAGTCGGACACAAATCATCACACTTATCCCAAAAAGCACTTTTCACGTCATATTATTGGGGGGACAGGCCCCCAGGTCAAAGATTAGGGGGACATGTCTCCCGGGATTTGCACCAGTGGTAACAGCATTAATTTCCAGTAATAATTGTAAACTTTTGAAATTTTATTCTGTATGTGATTGTGACCACACAAATAGGATTTTAATTTCGTTTCTTTTAGGGTAAAAAATATTTTGTGAAATGTAATGGAAATTCAGAAGGAACCGTCTTTGCGAATTTCTCAATATTGATCGATGGAGCAGCAGCACATGTTTAGTGTTTGTATCCAAAATTTAAAATATAGTTTGGCTACTACATATTTTTTTGAAACTACAGTAATTAATTTCATAATGAATGAAAGTTCTGTTTTAAGGTTACTTATTGTTAATTCGCATATTAAAGATACACTAACACACATATACAGTATATAATGTGTGTATATGTTTTGTATGTAGTTAGGTAAATAAAAATATCACACAATTAGATATGATTACAAAAAATGGTGATGCAAATAGTTTATGGAGAAATGATTTCATTAAATTTCTTCAGATTGGAAGCATTTCATATATCAATGGAATAATAATAATAATAATAATAATAATAATAATAATAATAATAATAATAATAATAATAATAATAATAATAATAATAATAGCTCTTTCGTGGCTAAGCGGTTAGCATACGAGCCTTTGGCGTGGGAGACCCGGCTGCGATTCCTGGCGGGAGCTCATGTGGTTCGGATTCCACGTTAATCAGTAGGTCCTCTCTCATATAGGCTCGCAGCTGAAAGGGGACGTTAAACTCGAAATCAACTCAATAATAATAAAATTTGAACATCCACTTCCTTTCTAACACTCTCTATTCGCACCCGCAGATGGTAAATTTTGATGTATAGGTTACGATAAAAAAAAAAAAAAGTTCAAATAAGTAAAGAATACAGTACATAACTAACCTACTGAGATCTAGGGGAGAGCTAAAGATAGGCCTTGTAAAAAATAAGATTTTTTCTGAACTTGTAAGTACAATGTTTATTTTTCGTGATAAGTTATATACATACAGTATCAATATGTGTAAGTCGTAACATCAGGACGAAAGCAGAATCCATTTCGGTATCATTGTACTGAAGTGGGGAGGGCTTGAGCTGTCACTCCCATGCCTACTCAAATGATATTGATTTACCATTAACTTCGGTACTATCATTTTTCTAACTGGATACACAGAGTTGCCATTTTATGACTCGTACTATTACATAAGAGTGTCTGAGTGATTTATTTTTCCTTCTATTTCCCTTTTTTAACCCTTCTTTCACTTATACGAGAAATGATATTATTATTATTATTATTATTATTATTATTATTATTATTATTATTATTATTATTATTATTATTATTATTATTATTATTATTATTAAATTTATGTATGTATGTGGTCTGTGGATGACACGTTATTAATGCTTTCACATCCTGAAAAAAAACTTCTGGTTTGCTTTTTAGTATGTAAAAATCCGGCCCCGTTGAAAAAATCATACGTCTCCCAAGAAAAACTTCCTGGGTAAACCGCTATAATTTGCTATCCTAATTTGCGCATATTTACTATTATGGAGATCAACATAATATGTACTAAAGGAGTTTCCTTATATTTGAAAACTTTATGACCTTTGAATTTATACCATAAAAATTATCTGATCTTCACCCCTCATACAATGCTAAGGTAAGTTAGTCGAATCAAAATGTTCAAAAAGAACAGTTGAAGAAAAACGAAATCATAATTAATATTGATTTAAAATATAAGTTTTAGCTATAACAAAAAGTTACCGCCCAGCGTGGGGCTCGAACCCACGACCCTGAGATTAAGAGTCTCATGCTCTACCGACTGAGCTAGCCGGGCACGCTTTTTTCGATCCGTCTGACGCTTTAGCCACGGCAACATATTACGAACAACACAAGGAAGCAATGCAATGAGTGAAAGTAAAATTATAGGATTTTCTCTTCACTGTTCTATCTTTGGCTATTTTCACATATATATTAATACAAACTAATGTGTGTTTGTATTCTCGCTATACCTGCGACCATTATAATTTCTCAAAAACCGGTACATGAGACCGTAATGAACATTTCAAATCGATATTTATTGTGTCTTGCATAAAATTACTAGAAATCTATATTTAAATTAGGTATTTGACGTATCTCGAAACAGGACAGAAGATAACAAGTAATATAGAGAATAAATGAATGTAACCAAACACCGTACAAGCACCATTGACAATTGAGGCACTTTCAAGCGTGTGGCCTGTTGGTCTAGGGGTATGATTCTCGCTTCGGGTGCGAGAGGTCCCGGGTTCAAATCCCGGACAGGCCCGTTAACTTTTTCCTATTTATTATTATTAAAATAATAAAAATATAGAATAAAAATTATAATTAGATTTGTACTTTTTTTTTAAATTTCAGCTTTATATACAGCTGAAATTCCAGCTTCGGTCATTTTTACTTTTCGTGTTCGCTATAATGTTCCTCATTGTATTGTTAGCACTACATCATCTCTTCTTGACTTGAATTAAACTATAGTGCTGTTTCACTGAATAAACTACTGGATTGCGCAGAATTTCCTCAAAGAAGGTTCATTAAAATAAAAAAAGTGTGATTTTTAAAGAGAAGTTCTCGACCATAGAAGCTAATAAACATTCATCTGAACTTATAAATACAGGATATATTAATTTATTTCACGGTGAGCAATAATATATTTTTTTATTACATCTTCTCTACGGTCAGAACGCTCGTATTGTACCCTGCTTAGTGGCAGTAATGTCGAACTATTTATAATGATAGCAGGAGTGCACACAATGGAGGGCGTAAAACAGAATGTATTAAAATCCTATAACAAAAAAAAAAAAAAAAGTACTACGCTTTCTGTTAACCGAGCCTCTGGGTTATCCGAGGTAGCTATTATTTATATTTATTTTTATCTTGAACGTAATAGTTAAAGTGATAAGCCTTGCTTTAAGATCTTAACCTAATATATAATTTTCTAAATTTTATAGAACAATTCATTGCATTTTACATTGAATATCAACATTCATCCCGGAAAATCCGAGACCGTCACGGAATCGAGATCTGCGTCCCGGCGTTCCAAAAATATTTCTCGGGACGCTTCAATGTCCCGGATTTCAGCGAAAAAAGGAACATTATAGTTTTTTTTTTTTTTTTTTTTTTTTTTTTTTTTTTTTTTTTTACACGATTAGGTATATAAGTATTCTCTTCAAGTTCTAAGTATGGCAATTCAAAAGTTGAAAAAAAACTTGAATGCATAGAACATGGATTTAATTAAGTTCACGATTTAACTATGACATTATACGAAGCATTCTTTTCATTGGGCCAGGGCCAGGTTTTACTACACAACCTTATTGTTATCTTTAGTATTCTGTTTCAATCTGCATCCTGCTTCTAAAATATTTTAATCAATAATCCCTGACTGATATTTTTGGTAATTTTCCGCTGACCATTCAAGAAGAAATATTTATTGTTTTAATTAATAAACCTTAACAGACAATGGGAAAATGTTTTGAGTATTTGCTTATTTTAAAACAAAAAAGCCAATTAACCGTTCTATATAAAGAAAATAATAAAAAATAGACAAAACGTGTGAAAGGCAGGGTCGGATCCAGGATTTTCCGACGGGGGGTGCACCATAACTACCAAAATAACCAGTCTCATTCGAACTCTTCAGACATGTGACAATATTCTTTACACTTGATACACAGTACGTGGGGGGGGGGGGGAATTTAAAGAGGCTCGCAACTGATATGCAGGGAAAATTTTCTCTTTCCCTGGCTTCTGTTTTCTTCCCTACTTGACAAATGTTATATTGCTTTGCTTCGTGAATCCTTTTCCTTCGTCAGAAAATCGACTTAAAACTATTGCTTTTGCAAAACCCCTCTTTCTTCTTAGCCCCAAACGGAAACATGACGGCAGAAAGTTTCGGAAAGTGTTGATACTTTCGGTGCTAGCTTCTCATTTTAGATAGTGTGGGCCTTATGCAGAGTCGGTTTGACGCAGAGCGTGATTAGTGTCATACTAAAGAGTTCGACTAACATAAGTTTCCTGTAGTAGCCAGCATAGGTGTCCAAACTCGCGAGCCCGACGCTCGTGAGCTCGGCACTCGCGCTCAACCGGGCTCGGGCTCAATAATTGAGCGCGAGCCCGAGTGAGCCCGAGCCCCAATGAAATAAGTGAGCGCGAGCCCGAGTGAGCCCGAGCCCACTTGAGATTAGTGGGCGCGAGCCCGAGTGAGCCCGAGCCCCAATGAAATAAGTGAGCGCGAGCCCGAGCGAGCGCGAGCTCAGTTAACAGAAGTGATCGCGAGCCCGAGTGAGCGCGAGCCCAGTTGGGAGAAGTGAGCGCGAGCGCGAGTGAGTGCGAGCTCAGTTGGGAGAAGTGATCGCGAGCGCGAGTGAGTGCGAGCCCAGTCGAGAGACATGAGCGCGAGCCCGAGTGAGTGCGAGCCTAGTCGAGAGAGATGAGTGCGAGCGCGTGTGAATGCGAGCCCAGATAAGATTAGTGAGTGCGAGCGCGAGTGAGCGCGAGCCCAGTTGGGAGAAGTGATCGTGAGTCCAGTTGAGACTGGTGAGCGCGAGCGCGAGTGAGTGCGAGCCCAGTCCAGAGAGATGAGCGCGAGCCCGAGTGAGTGCGAGCCCGCGCTCACTTCACACTCACGTGGACTAATTTGCTTTAGAGTCAAAAAATAGGAAATTCATTCCATGTGCAGAATTG
This sequence comes from Thermobia domestica, assembly GCF_964235325.1. Classification (NCBI taxonomy): domain Eukaryota; kingdom Metazoa; phylum Arthropoda; class Insecta; order Zygentoma; family Lepismatidae; genus Thermobia; species Thermobia domestica. Next base: position 23,395,582 of record NC_137461.1, read on the forward strand.
TAAAGGAAGAATTAAACAACTTTACAAAATGAAAAATCACATTCTTGAGGTCTGAGCTGTCATTTTATTGTCCAGAGGACTTCAAACACCTTTCGATAGAGAACCGACTTTTTCATGGCTATTATGAGAGGATGGTATTTGAGGCAGGTATTTGTTTTTGTTGTTTTAATAACAACTTCCATGACCCAAGCTTTTTTTTGTGTGTGTGTGTGTGTGTGTGTGTGTGTGTGTGTGTGTGTGTGTGTGTGTGTGTGTGTGTGTGTGTGTGTGTGTGTGTGTGTGTGTGCGAGATCATAGAATAAGGAAACTACTTGACCTTCCGAAGTAGGAAATTTATTTACTAACAACTAATGAAGCTGTGCGTTCATAGAAAAGTCGAGCGAAATAATTATGTATTATTTAATTATAGCTTCTTTAAATCCCAATAAACAAGAGTAGTTCCTAGGAATGTTGATAACTTGCATCATAATGGTTATTCAGCTCATTAATTTATATGAGGAAACAAAGAATTTTAGCCAGTTAATTTTACTGACTACTTCTTCTTGAGATCTTTAAATGTATTCTATGCAAAATATAACCACTGCATTATGTAATTTTAATATATATAAATGAAAACTAAAACCAATATTACATTGAATATTTTTAAAGCAAGGAACCCTTAAATAGGCCAGAAGAAGAAATTAGTAAAATTGAATGAGTAAAATCTCGTGTATTTAAAAGAAAAATACTTCCTTATATAAGTCAATGGGCTATTAAAAAAAGGAAAGATAGCAATTCAACATCCAAAAAAATGACACACACACACACCTCCTTTCATTAAAGTCTTTTTTCGAAAGCTACCCTGAAACGATGGCGAGTCGTTTGTTGCAACCAGAGTTAAAAGTGAAGGAATACATGGGGGACGTCATCTCCCACTTTCAAAAGTATCTATGGCGTCCCTCCACTTCCTAAAAAATATAGTGGACAAAGATAGGCACAAGGGATGACATGACGTCATGCGTTCCCCAACCTTTTCAGATCAATTTTTACCCCTGGTTACAACTCGATTTTGATGTTGTTTGACAATATTTTCGTTGCGGATTTATCAAATCTTATTACCGTGAAGATTAGCACATACCTGACGAAATATCTAAGGGTTGCCAGGCACTTATTCATATTGATTCACTGTGAATAAGTGGTAAGTATTCTCATCTTCCAGACGAGCGAGATCTCATATAACCTCACTGATGAAAAAGAATATTAAGCTCCAAACAAATAAACACAAAATATTCTAAATTTCACGATAGCTTCGTAAATTGACATAATTACATTTCCTCTTTTAACGCAGTTCTTATTATTACCTTATTTTATATAAGTTCTATTTTCCGTTATGTTACGCCATTAAAGAACCGGCTTTTAATACTGTATACATAAGGAAATGTACAGATGAATTGAAAACTAGAACCACAATATGCTTACCATTTTCGAAAGTATTACACATAACTTCTTGACTCAAACTGATGTTATGACGTAAATTTCATTCATAAACATCTTTATTGAGCTTTCATTAACTTCTAATTTTCTTTGCCAAGTGAACTTTGTGGTGGACAAACACCGTGTGCGTGGGTTTTCTCGGGGTTCTCCCGTTTCCTCCCACTTTCTTCATTCCACCATTTCGTTCATTACTCATTATCACCGTCTCCTTTAGCCTAACCGGCATAACCGTGGGACGTAAAACTCAGATTTCATTTCATTTCATTTCTAATTTTCTTTGGTGTTGTTTTAACAAAATACAGGCTATAATCAACGCATACTTTCAAATTTTCAGTTTTAATACTCTTAAACTTGGCCTAAATTAAGAAATATTCATATTTAATGTATTTTAGCAGGACAATATGCTTTCAAATACATAATTAAAAGTAGTGATTTCTCCTGAGGGAAGTCACAAAGTTAAAAAAATTAAAGTTTTCTTGTTTCAAAGTAAGGGGTAAAAGTAATCTAATGGACTTAGAAGATGCAGGCCCGAATGGGAACACTATTGCGGGACTCCCGGTTCCAGAAAAACAAGTAAAGAAATCGCATTAAGACTATATCATCCTGGTATTCATTGAGGTGTCATATCACTTAATAGGCCTATTTTTCATCGGAAGTTGGAAACGTAAAGACATAAAGAAACTACTGCAGAATTAACTTTAGAAAATATTGCTTTTAATACAAACTATTTACTCCCTCAAATTCTAGATACAGGCCAACAGGCAATATGCTCCCTTGTTTATGTTCATGGATGTACTGATGTATTACAATATGTTATTGTGAGCATTTCACAAGCTAAGAGTAACAGAGCCATCTAACAGTCTGATGATCACTTGGCCGAGGGACCCGCGAGTATTACTTGCAGAATTTAGTCATAGGAGCCACACTGGTTTCCACAGGGGAACATTATGCTGCTAAGACGGCACTGAATAGTAGATTACACTCTAGCGCGGGACCCGACTGGGAACAATCGGTCCAATCCGCTGAAGTCCGGCCCTGATTGTTGTATACGATAATTAATATAGTAGGGAAGTTTTCTTGTTTTAGTTTGAAGCAACAAAATGTCTTTTAATTTTTATCCGTGTTACTTCTCTTACAAGCCCCCTCCGATTAAAAGTACATTTTAAAAAATTTAGAAAATATTTTTCTACTTTTCCTTCTCTCTATATATAACAGTTATTGCTCTGGAGGTATACAGTACCAAAATTTCTCAAAAATCTCTAATTTTTAGTGCTTTGATTAGCACATCTCTGTAGGATAGGCCAGAACTCCTGCAAGTATTACTGGAGCCTATGAGACCATTGACATTGCAAAACCCTCTGAAGTACTATTATTTCGTTGTGTTACATTCAAACCGATATAAAGGGATCAGAGAAAGTTCCCTTTTACCTTTTGGTTTGCTTTTAGCTTCCGCAGAGCTAGCTGTTTTATTATAAAATGGTTTTAACAAACACTTAGAGTTACTGATATCAGATCCTGTTACTTCCTTTACCAAACGTTTAGCAGATTTTCGGGAAACGTTTAGCTCTTGTTATTATAAGTTCCGTAATTTCACGAATGTTGAATACCTGTAATGTCTTCCTAAATTTCTACTTCTAATTTTACTTCTAAAGCTGTCTTCTCACAAAAATATAAATAAATAAAAAATTAAAACCTAAGAATCTATGTGTTAGTTAAAAACAAGAGATATCTATGCGTAATGTGGGTGTTGGACATAAGCTCACCGGCAAAAAGCTCACCGACAGTCTCATATTACAGGGATGGACAAAAGCCCACAGATAGCAAACATAAGCTTCCTTGAAGGACTTGTAATAAAATTCACCGAATATTGAAATTCAGGTGTTAATTACTTCCTAAGCAGAAAATGGAGCTACTATCTTATATGACTTATCTATCAGGTATATATTAAAAAAAAAAGCAAACAAAAAAAAACAATAATAAGGACGTTGCGGAGTTGCGTTGTATTAAACGTGGGCAGACAATGAGGAACTTGTAATAAAATGCCCTGGATATTAAAGTCTAGCTTTTGACTACAATTACAAATAGGCCAAATAACTCGGTAGAAAGTAAAGCTACTAATGTCATATAGCAGTTATCAGATATCAGAATAAAATAGGGATGTTGCAAGTTTAATGTGTGAAACATGGGCGACAGTAAGCCTAATTTTGGCCGTGGAAATTTTCGAACCAAATTTTTCTTATAAGCCTGACAATTCATCAACTGCATTAAAATAATTTCATGATAAGGCATGAGTACTTACATAATAGAATTTGTTTGCTAACAGGACTGGTGATTTTTTTTTTTAAGCTTTGCTTCTTAGTGCTGCCGTCGTGCTTGCAGACAAACACTCAAACAAGTTTCTTTCTTATTTACTAACACTAAGCTTTTTTTTTTTTGTTCATAAGTTGTTTTGATGTTAGTAAATAAGAAAGAGATTCATTTAATGAGTATTGGTCTGCAAGTGTGATGACAGCCTTAAGACTTGAACTCTGCAGCACTCTTAATATTTTATTCTGATGTCTGATAACTCCTATATGACGTTAGTCATATAGCCTATTTTCTATTGAGAAACTAGGCCTACTAGTAGTCAAAGCCCAGATTTAAATATCAGGAGCATTTTATTTCAAGTTCCTCAAAGTCCGCCCACGTTTAATACATTAAACCCTGCAACATTTTTATTATTTTATTTTTATACCTGACAACTGATATATAGCATTAATAGCTCTATTTTCTACTGAATTAGGCCTACTGCTAGTCAAAGTCTAGATTTTAATACCTCTTTATACACATCATATACCCGCGAGCCCAAATAAGGCAAGTGAGCGTGACCCCGGGTGAGCGCAAGGCTATTGGAGAGAAGTGAGCGCGAGCCCCAATGAAATAAGTGAGCGAGAGCGCTAGTGATCGCAAGTCCAGTTGAGACAAGTGAGCGCGAGCCCGGATGAGTGCAAGCCCAGTGGACAGAAGTGAGCGCGAGCCCGAGTGAGTGCGAGCCTAGTTGGGAGAAGTGAGCGTGAGCGCGAGTGAGTGCGAGTCCAGTCGAGAGACATGAGCGCGAGCTCAGTCGAGAGAGATGAGCGCGAGCCCGAGTGAGTGCGAGCCCAGATAAGATTAGTGAGTGCGAGCGCGAGCCCAGCTGAGACAGGTGAGTGCGATCCCGAGCGAGCCCAGTGGAAAATGGCCACCTTTGGTAGCCAGACCTTTAGTATGACGCTAATCATATGTGAAAACGACTCTGCGTAAGGCGGTGTTTATTTACAATGAAAGGGGGTGCACGTGAAACCCCCTAAATACGGCCCTGGTGAAAGGATCAACATCATATCTTGAACGAGCTAGAACAGTCTGAAAGCCAAGAAATAAAACAGATCCTGCGAAATTAAAAAAAAAAAAAAAGCGCTTACCAGGAGGAGGGGGTAAATCATCTGCTTACGTTTGCTTAAATAGGGAAGAGAAGGTCTACTAAAATGACTAAAAATGTGATTACGTAATACTTGAACAACTCTATCTAATGGAAGAAAGTAAATTAGTGTATAACACTTCTTTCACTTTTAAGCATTTCAAATATTCTCGTAATTTAGTAGCGTACCGGATTTTCATTTTTGAAATATGACAACCCTATATAAACACATAGTATTAATGTTATACTTCAATACAAAACTGTATTAGGCAAAATAATAATAATAATAGAATTGCTTGAGTCGTATACTGACCATGCAGCAGCAAGAAACGAATCATCGGTCGTTTCCGTTCCTGTTTGGACTTTTTCGGCATCCTCGAGCACTTCCGTGCGGGCACAAGACACAGCCACCCCTCCTCTTTCAATTTGTAACGGTCTCTAACTTGTCAGAGAATTGTTTTCTTTAAAATCATTTTCCTATTAGACTTAACACTCGATGTATTGATAATAAAGATGTTTTAAATTCATTTACTTGTGTAGTAAGATCAACTTATAAAATAACCTTTGTTGTTCAACGACTTGCTTTCTCATTTCAATTTATGCATGATTATGGTTATTGATATCCTGGATAGTCTTCCTTTCAACAAATACAGCCAAGCGCGCTAAGTCCTGAGATAAGCACAATAATTTCATCACTAACCATCATTGGTTAATAATGAGCAATTGATCATTTACGTAAGCTACTGGCAGGGTTACCGCTGGACTCCCTTTACGTTGCCACTGATCCAATGCACATTTTATGAGATAGAAGACTAAATTGGTAAACCCAAAAGCCGAAAATACACAGCATCACTGCGCCTTCAAAAACCGCTATGTGCAGTTTGTGCTCAAAATGCTATTTTTACAAATATAGGGGACATTCCATGTGAAATCAACCAACGAAATGGCAAAATCTGACCTGACGATCTTAGATTTTTTTTGTAAAAATTGGTGCACAGCTTTATTACAGTGGGAGATGAAAAAATCCCAAATATTACCTCTCTCCTCCTGAAAGTGTCCCCATACAGGGTGTTCAAAAATGCCAAAAAATGGCATTTTTTCAGTTATTATTAAAAATTGTCATAAAATGATTAATATGTGCACAAGAGACGTGGAACAGACACCATTGGAAAGCTTAAAAATTGCTGTACAAGTTGTACTATATTGAAAAAAACTGTAAAATAAAAAAAAGCATTTCAAAAATTCAAATTAAGCTTTGAATTTTGAATTACGCACAGAAACGTCCCTCTGAATTTGTTTAAAATTGTCCAGATTGTAGTCTCATGTGTGTACTAAAACATCACCAAGTTGCATTTTGGGCACTCAATGGGAGCCGTTTCAAAATTCAACATAAACCAAGCATTGCACGATTTTGACCATGTGAATATCTGGTTTCAGATCGATAACCATTGCCTGGAGCTATTTACCTGCAGCATCAAAGGAATTTATATTCAATTTAATTTGTTTCTTGATGTATTCATTTGAATTTATACAATTATTTACCTTTTGAGTTATTTAGAGAGGTATTACTTTTTCAAATAGTACTCAATACAGGCCATTATTCTTGTTAGTTAATATGGATGGGCCTTATGCAAAGTCGTTTTGACATATGATTAGCGTCATACAAAAGGTCTGACTACTGCAGAAAACCTATGTTAATCGAACTCTTGAGTATGGTACTAATCACGCGTCAGAACGATTCTGCATAAGGCCCGATGTTTCTAAATTTATGTTGGATACATTGATACATGTTATTTTCATTTCTTTGTTTCAGGATTGCTACAGAACATATTATGAAAGAGAGGGATATATTTTCCTCCCTTTCACAATATTTGTATCAAATGTGTTATGAAACACAGTGACACTGCTCATAATTACTTCACACACTTTCAGCACAAACAATTAGGTGACAGCAATCTTGAAACAAAGGAATGAAAATAACATGTATTAATGTAGCCAATATAAATTTAGAAACATCCATACTGACTAACAAGAATAATGACTTGTATTGAGTACTGTTCGGAAACGTAATACCTCTCTAAATAACTTGAAAGGTGGATAATTGTGTAAATTCAAATGATTACATCAAGGAACAAATGAAATTGAATATAAATTCCTTTAATGTTGCACGTAAATAGCTACAGGCAAATGGTTATCGATCTGAACCCAGATATTCACATGGTCAATATCGTGCAATGCTTGGTTTATGTTGAATTTTGAATCGGATCCCATTGATTGCCCAAAACGCAACTTTGTGGTGTTTTAGTACACATACGAGACTACAATCTGAACAAATTCAGATGGACATTTCTATGCCAAATTCAAATCTTAATTTGAATTTTTGAGACACTATTTTTCATTTTACATAGTTTTTTCAATATAGTACAACTTGTAAAGCAATCTTTAAGCTTTCCAATGGTGTTTGTTTCACGTCTTTGGTGCACACATTAACCATTTTATGACAATTTTTAATAATCACTGTAACTGAAAAAATGCAATTTTTTGACATTTTTGAACACCCTGTATGGAGACACTTTCAGGGAGGAGGAGGTCTGATGACTTGTTGATTTGACATGGAATGTCCCATAGACGCAGTTTGGTGTCGAGTCCTACCCATAAAGACTTATGTGATATCATTCATTTAAGAGGTAATTGCGTCATAAAATAAAACACACCATGTGATGATACAATTTACCGCTAAGTGTTTTTGAAGCACATAGCTGACTTTATCTTAAAATTATAACAAAAATGCGCGCCCAGCAGCAGTAATATCTGAGTTTCTCCCTACCGCCTAACAAATAATGAGCGAAGATTGAATCACGTTTTTCTCTCTCGTACAAAGTTTTGAATTTTGCACTTAAGGGTTTTTGAAAGCGGAATGCAAGATGAACCCACGTCTCAGAAAACACTGTGGAACCCAAGGAGGCAATGTGAAGGAAAAGACAACAAGGATACATACGTATCATTTGATGTGCACAAGAAAACAAACAATGATATTGTTATGTAAAGAACCATTAGTAAAATTACCGACATTAAATAACTCTTAAGAAATGCTGTACATTGTAAATGAAAACGTGAATAGTCGTGCGTTCAAATTCGTTAAGCAAATGCGATATGTGTAAAATTAATGTAGACCCACTATTTCATCATTATTTGCTCAAATTATAGATAATTGCGAAATATTCTCCATAAATCTCAATACAGAGATTACAGCGACGAATTAATGACTGCCAGACACTACGGGCCTTATGCAGAATCATTTTCACGTAGATTAGCGTCGTACTAAAGGCTTGACTACTGCAGGAACATATGTTAGTCGAACTCTCCGTCAGAACGACTCCGCATAAGGCCTTATAAGTTTGGATCTTCTGCAATGTTAGCACCGCAGCGATAATGCGAACCAACAATTCTTCGAGCAAAGAAACGATTTCCTGGTATACAAAATTTCTGACAGATCCTCAAAGAAATCAATAAAAGTGAGATTAGGAGATCGTGGTGGCCAAGGAATAGGACTCCCGTGTCCAGGACACATATATTTGCCGCCCCGGGCCATTAGAAAATGAGACTCCTCAATATAGGTTTACTGCCAAAAATGTGTAATTTACACAACTACAGTAAACACAAACTGGTCCAGAGAATTTACTGCCCCGGGCCGTGGCTCATGCGTAAATACTGCTCTATGTGATTTCCAAATGTGTCGTTGAGGTGTTTGCGAAGAGGGTGAGAAAAATCTGAAAGTGCTTCATCGAGTTAAAAAGTCATTTGATAGCGGATTGGTAAAGGTACTGTATATCTCCTAACAATTTTGGTAATGTCGGCCAAAAAGTATCTCTTACACGGATGCATTTAGAGAGCAATGCAATATTCTACTTGCTAGCATTCAGGACATCTATGCATCCATTCCACGATATACATATAGTCCTTTTAAGCATCGCTCCGCCAAATTTTCGGCAGGCTACAGGTACGAATTGACGCATTTCTGCACTCATATCTTCGTGTAAGGAATCATTTCCCAAAGTTTGTGTGTGTTATACTCGAAGAGAATCTCCAAAGTCTATGCCAAAGTCTAATAAATGTGGAGACTCATCTGCATCCAGCACTTGTGCCCCATATGGCATATCATGGATGGAGACCGATTATCTTTACTTTCTCCTCTCCCCTTGGCCAAATGGCCCAGTGAGAGCACAAAGCCTCGACTACAAACTGTATTAGTTTGATTCTAATGTTAATCACGTCTCCTATAATGCAATGTTGGGTGTTGAAAATGGACATCAAATTACAGCTAATCTCAATACACAAACCTATCAGACAAGCCATCTTCTCTTAGGCTTTAAAGTAATAGTAGTAATGAAGTTATTACAGGGGTGCCCACAAGGGAGGGCTATGACGCAAACTGCGTCACTGAAATATTTGGGGGGTTTGAAAATCTATATATGTTTGAGGGGGTGTAAAAATTAATCGAAAATATTCATGCTGAAAAGTTCATTACCTCAATCAGTAGTGTAGGAAAAAGTATAGAGGGGTGTCCTTCGAGGACATGAAAAACTTAACTACAAGACTTCAAATTTTACTATTCAAAAGTCTACTTTCAGTATCTCATTTTTAAAGTTAAACCCACGGTGATCAGCTGTTTCGACTTTTTCCCTAGTTCGACATTCCTGAACTATACTGTCGATCAAAATTTCATTAACAGCCACGGTCTTGACTATACATTATTCCAACTATAGTCAGAATTTAGAAATAAATTACCATTTTGTCAATAGTTTAGATTACTATATAAACTATAACAGCAGAAAGAAGCATTCTATATTGTATCGTTTATTTTACAAATTCGCTTGACACTAGCATTTATCCGTTTTTCAGTTGAGTAAAGTAGCAATTGCTGATATCTGAGGTGATGACTGAACTTGAAAACACTCCTGCATTTGCAACTACAACAAATTTGTGTGTGTGGGGGGGAAGGGGGGAATCGTATGGCATCAAGAGGATACACTTCTTCAGTATGGAAACTTCTTAACTGACATTTACAATGAATGGATTGGCACGCGACGTGAGGTGAAAGGACAGCACATTTATCGGATCTCACCCAATGGACATTTCTATCTGGGGAATATGACAAAGTTTTTTTTTTTTTTTTCCTAAAATAAATAAATACAGATTTAGAGAATTTTAAAAGAGCGTATTACTACGGAATCTGATAAATTATCATCTAGCAATATTAATGATGTAATATGCTCTTCCGTGCTTAAAAGTGGTGCAGCTAGCGTAATCGCTAGCTCTCGCCTTTGATGCAAGCGGTCCCGGATCCTATTCCCGGTGAGAACACTCAATCGAAAAGATGTAACAATTTTTCAGGTCAGCCAGCCTGAGTGGGGTTTTCCCTGAGATTTCTTCATTCACACCAGGCAAATGCCTACATGGTACCTAACATACAACTTGCTTGCTTCCTTTCCTGGATAGTGTGCTCGCTGAGAAACATCTATCATACGTAACGGGCTTAGCGCCAAAAATATAAATTCTATACTTGAAAGAAGTAATCTGTAGATTAAAGATGATGGAAGATTCTTTGAACACTTGTTTTGGGTAACCCAACTTAATCCTACGATAACACTTATAGTAATTTCATAGTTCCGTATTGAAAAATAATTAATTTGAAATGTATTTTGTATAGAGTAATATACGGCCCATTCTATATTAATATTCATTCCCTCAACTTTTGCTTGAGTGTCCAAATGTGCCGTTCATTGATGGACGAAACTTGGCTACCTTCGTTACGATCCCCAACTAAAAATGTTTTCTTAGCCATCTTCTATTGTACGCTGTACTATACAGTTTGTCCTTTCTAAAATACATTTCTGTACGGGTTAGATTGCTTTCTTGCTATGGATGACATGAAAGGGTGGCAATATTTAAAAATAAATAAATAAACATACAACGTAAGTTTGTTTACAAAAATTTTATAAAAAGTATGAAAATAAAAAAAAAAATACAAAGATTTGATACAATTTATATTTACAAGCAATATTTTGCAATTCTCCAAAAACTTTAAAATTTATCCATTTTTTCCTACATCATTTTACACAAAATGAAATAAATATAATAAACAATTTTGCATGTAGTTCTGAAGAGCAAACATAATGATTTGATAACATAAAAATTATGATTGGACAGTAACCTTCGCCTTGACGGGTATCGAGGAAACGGACCCATCAGAAATAACTTCAAACTCTTTGGAACTGGACAGAAGCTCAAACACTCGTTCATTCACTCGCTTAGCAACTTCTAATGGCTCTAAATCAACTTTTATTTCTTTCTGTCGAGTTTTGTCCTTTCCCTTCTTTTTATGTTGTGCTAAAGCTTTCTCAATGTATAACAACTGCCTAAGGCTCACGTCTTTTTCCTGTTCTGAAAGCCACGACTGAAAAATAGGATATTCAGCCATATTAAAACAATCGAATTACATTAATAACATCAAAATACAGTGGATTATTCCTTAACCGAATGTCGGCTTAACGCCTTAACCTCTCATCTTTAAAAAAAAGTACGTAGTTTGTGTGATAATTTAGTGAGCTTTATTCAATATACTATTAGCATCAATTACCCGCTTCGGTCGGTTAACATAAGAAAAATTAGTCATATGTTAAGTTAGTCAGTCACTTTTTACTAATACTGAAACGCTCTCAGATATCGGTCATTTTCGATCATTTTTATTTATCTCCTTCCTCCTCCTCCTCCAAGCTGCAGGGTTGAATTTGGATTTAAATGGTATCGGAAGTGTCACTGTTCATCTCAGCAATTCCGAAAACTATGTCTTAAGCACTAATATTGGTCATTTTCGATCATTTTTATTATCTCCCCTTTCCCTTCCGTACGCTGCACCGTCAAAGTGAAATGATAAACATTCCAGGCCAGAACTTCATCTATGTTGAAAATTTGATCAAGATCGGTTGGGTGGTTCAAGGGTTATGAAGTCACAAATATAGTAAATTTCATTTATATAGATAGATTTCGTTCAACTGAGCGTCACTGAAGCAGTCTGTGGTCAAAATTGCTGAATTTGGTAAGTTAAATTTATTGAATTATAGTACTGTAAGCCTTTTATGATGATCAGTGGCGGCCGGTGGATTGTGTTTTCGGGTGTTGCAGTATGAACGAACGGAGACAGAAGATATAAACTACACTCATTGACTAATCATAATAACTTTAGATGCAAATGCTGTGACATGAGAAATTAAATAAAATTTTGATTTAAAAAAATAAAAAAATAATGCAGAACACTTTATCCGATTAGTCACCTTATTTAATTAGTAAGTCCATTCTCCTTTCTTTGATTGGAGCAAATTTGTCTAATACATGCTGGTTGAACTCTGGTATTCCCATTATGAGGTCTTTTTCGATGGAAAGCATAACCAATGGTGATAACCTTTCTTAGAACATTCAATTCGTTTCTTTTCGGTGTGGAAAAATGCCTGTCTCCTTTTGCTGACGTCATAGGTACAGTTAATATAAATTTCAGAAGCTTTGTAAATTCACTAAATATTTTTTCCAGATTATATCGAACAATTCATTCTAGCAAACCCAGTCCCTGACAGTGATCCAAATTCCTCTGCAGCGGAGACTGAAGACAGTTCGTGGTGAAGATTAGTATTATTTTAAAAAAAATGTAAATTGAACACACTTTATTCACAGTTTATCTAGGAAAATATATCTAGGAAAACAAATTGTAGAAATATATCTAAGGCAAACAACATTGCTGCCGTAAGATGTCCTGTGAATTTAAACCGGATTTTTTCGAATTGCCCTTTGCTTGTTTTGTCTAAGCGTTAATTGCAAGTTTTTCTTCAGTGGAAAACTGGGCATTTTTTTTTTCAAGTTATTTACAGAAGACATGGTATAGAATTCATTCAGAATTTGTAGGTTAATTACAGAATTAGAGCACACACTATTCAAGTAAATCTATAACTAAAACCCAAAACAGTTGATTCAAAAAAGACAGCTGACAGAAAAGAGGTATATGCATTGCGAATGTCACATATACACCAACCCACACACGCGAGTAAAAGAAAAACTACATTCCAAATCATCCGTCTTGGTTGTAAGAAATGCACAATGAACACAATATACTTCCACACGAGGTGAAATAATGCTTATTAATGTGATACGTTCTGGAAAGCATACTTGGAAACCCGCCAGATGTAGGATCAGCATGTAACAGAAGTCAAAAGTCAAAGAACGTCAAACAAACAGCATTGCCAGCTCTACACCCAGAAATGTTTGCTGGGAGGGGTCCAAAGTATTTGAGGAGGTCCAATACGTCTATGTAATATCGAACTTGTCTTATTCTCCACCCGAAAGACGATAAGTAGTTAATTACTGTCACCTATATTTCTTTAAAAAAAATGATAGAACGATCATTTTTATAAGAAAAGAAAGAGTATATGATGAGGCGTAAAATAAAATATTTAGCCTACATCAATCATTTCTCTGTTAAACAAGTATAGTTCGTTAGGAGAGTCTACAAATGTTAGCCGAGTTTCAAAATTTTTGGGAAATCCGGACCCGGTGGACCCCCTCGTGCCTGCGCCCCTGAGCATTGTTAATTAGTCCTAAATTCAATGTGGTGCTTCCCATATAGTTTTATGTGGAAAGTTATCGAGAGTACAAATAATACATTTATTTTATAAAAGAAATATGTATATACTAAAATACTATCTACAGAGGGGAGATTCTATATATTAACTTATTAATATCTGGTTCACAAATTGCTGTACAAGAAACCTTCATTATATATATAAATAAGCTAAGAATTAACTTATAAATGCGTGTTTACTTCTATTTGTTTTCTACTCTATTACATACTTTCTTACTTATTTTGTAATTTTGAGATCACTTTTTTTTTTTTAATATTATATTGGTTTGATTCAGTATAGCCCCGTAATTTAAAAATATGAATGCATAAAAATAAATTCCATTTGTAATTGGTAGTGAAATAAAATTCAGAAATATTATTTAGCGCGAAAAACCTTCTCGTTCACTGGAAATCGTGCCGCGTTGTTGCAGAAGCACTGCAACGACCAGAGCCTTTGAGATAGGGGAAAGATACAACTACTGAGATAAGGGAAAGGAGACTTAACATTCGCTCCAATTGCCGCGCTGAAGAAGTCTGGTCGTTGTATGCTCGCTGCAACGCAATATAAATTAGAGACTCTGTGACGGATTGTTTTTCGCTCTATAAAACAGACTAATGGGCTTTACAGTTACAGAAGTAAAAAATATGTCATTTAAAGTATATGGGAGTATTAAAAAGTATTTTTTCCTGTTCTTTACTACTACTGCTAATAATATTTTTTCTCGAAATACTTTGGTCGTTGCGCAACGCTGCAACACTTAATATTAGTCGTCACTGATGGCAATAACCGCCTTTTTTTATTATCCGGCCAGGGCTCAACTCTGTGGTGATCGGTTAACAGGAAGTCTACTGTATTAATTATTAATTACAGAAGGCTAATCTGATTATATCCGATCCTATGAAAAAACGTGCCACTACACCGGTTGTGTTCTATCGGACAACCAGGCCAACATACCAATTTCCATTTCAACATACTATGTTGAAGCACAGGCACAAGAATTCAACACCTCCGGCAGTTAAGTAATGAGAGTGATTTTATTATGACCAAACAAACAAAGATAATGTAATAATACCTGTTTATTATGCAAAGTACATTCCTTCTGCGTCAATGCAGCGAATAGCACGATCACGCAAGATGTAGAACGATCTCTGCAACTCAGTCTGTGATATGTTCCGTAATGCCGTTGTCACAGCTGCTTGGATATCTTCAACAGTCACAAAGTCGTTCTTTTAATGGTAATTTCAGTTTAGGGAACATGAAATTGTCGCAGGACACCATATCTGGAAAATAGGAGGGGGAGGGGGAGCTGCAGCACACACACTTGTTTTTTGGTCAAATATTCCTGAACAAGTACTGCCTGGTTAGCGGGTGCCTTGTCATGGATAAGAAACCAGCTATCTGGGGTTGAGTATTCAGGCCGATCACGAAGATTTTTCATGAAACGCTCCAAAACACTTAAATAAAACTAGGCATTCAATGTGTGACTTTTGGTACAAATTCATAATGACACTCTTACCGTCGTAGAAACACAGGAGCATTGTCTTCACTTTTGACATCTGAAGTCGAAGTTTCTCCTTATTTCCACATCCCATACTCTCCGCATCAAATCAACAGTCTGTGTGGCACTTTTACCCAGTTTAATGCAGAATTTGATATTCGCTCTCTGCTCCATGATGCTAGCGTGACGAATACCCAGTGATGCCAATTCCTTCAGAGCCGTTTTCCCTTCACAAGCTTCAGAATTTCCCTTTTCCGGACAAAATTTCCCTTCATCCAAACCGTTTAAGTACTTAGTAAACGTATTTTTAATCGTTTTCGCTTCCACCCCCTCACCCCAATCTTATAACAACATACAAGTAGATACCTGACAGCTTTCCTTTGAGCTTACGCGGAATTTGAACTTGATTTGTTGTTTAGGTATCTGAGGCATCGCGATAGAGGAGGGGAAAGAATATGGAAAGGTGTAGGCCAGGACGTATGTTAAAGGTGCAATCTGTGCATTTGACTAGTGTGACTGAGGAAAAACCCTATAAATACCTCGGTCAGGACGGACAACCTAAATAAATCATAAAAAATATAAAATAAGTATTATATAAATTTAATTTTTTAAAGACATCATTATAGATTTTAATATTAATGTAACCTAAGGTACAAAGAAAATATTAAGTATATATTTGGTATGTACTTACTTAAGAACAACACTCCCATATTTACTGAAACGAATACGAACAGTTACAAAGAAAACTCTAGTTGCTACTGTCTTTGGCTGTACACGAGGAATGTTCGTAAGCACAATACAAAGTTTAGAGATGCGAAATTCTTAAGAATTAATAATTCTGTGCGCACAGTCACCAGAAAATTTGTAAACTTACACAAACACACATACACTAATGACCCAGTATTCGCCCATACATATTTACATTCACGACACGTAGATTTTCTTTTCTTACATCGATTAATCCTCTTCACAATCAATTTTCTGGTTGGGAAAAACATCTTCTGATTGGGAAAACCAAACGGTTACAATAGTTGGAGTGATAATTTAATTGAGAAATATTTCATCTTATTGCATTGCATTTAATTCAACAATGGGAAGATTAATTTTGATAAAAGATTTTAAATAAGCATTGTTGTAATGTTTCGAATTTAACTGAATATGTTGATCGATGTGTAATGTTGATAAATATTAACGAATGCAAAGCAAGATAACTTTTGAGAATATATGTGAAATATGTGCAACGGATTATGTTTGGAACAAATAGAATGTTGAATTTATACTGAATTTTAATGATATTAATCAGACACGTAAATATATTCAATCTATAAATGATTGAAGAGAGGTTCAAATTTCCCTGCAATATTGAGAGATTACAAGCAATTTCCCTTTTTCCCTTTTCTCCAAAATTTACTCAAAATTTCCCTGCGCCAAGGGAAATTTCCCTTCAATTGGCATCACTGCGAATACCTCTCACTGTCAGTGACTGCTGGTAATGGCGTCGTATTTCCCGTCATGCTTCGCGTGTGACAATGCAGTGTTGCCAGATTGTAGAGAAGGGATTACTTTTCCGAACGTAATATTGATTTACGGACTGCATTTACTGTTTCTTCACAATAAAATGAGTCTCATTACTTAATTGTCGGACGATGTATTTCATTCTTTCCTCTAGGTGTTATATAGGACAGGGAATGTACTGGGACAGCGACGTAGTCATTGATTTAACAGTTCCAAATGTTCAGAAAACTACTGGGCTAGCGTCAGAGCTATTGACAGCAATGCCAAGAAAGGGAATAACACAAATTCCAGTTTCTTGCTCTATGTCACGATAAAAGCGGAGAAAGGATAGTTTGGCGGTATAGCTGGACGCTTTATTCATGTGGATCCATACCTGGTTCTTGTTGGTTTCGTACAAACAAGGGATGTACTTCCGATAGATTGGGACCATAATGGATCTTTGGAACTTCACCCTTATGTTTTTAAGTCTACTTTACGTACTTCCAACTTTCCCTTGTAACAGTGTCCTGCGACAACCATGATTTCTTGCGGGAAACTTTCTCGGCACTGGCGGTAAAACTCAGTACGTCTTCTACTAGAGGTATCATGGTACGAAATCGCCCGAATGCCACCATTATGCATGAGACAAATGTAGCCCTCATGTAATATGACAACAGCCTTCCATTTTGAACCTGCTAAATGTCTTTCGTATATTTATGGCCAGTTTGTCTTAGTTCAGTAATGTGGCACGAGAGGAGTTGTAAACCCAGCCTTTATGTACGCACCGCAGGAAAAGACGGCGATGAATGACGCAGCTGACAGTGAGCTGTTGACGAATTCCACGAAGCTCCTCAGGCAATAGATTCGCTGATAACCTCGAACAGGCCAACTTGTGTTTGACTCGCCACGATACCTCTAACTGCTGCCATTTCAATGATTAAACCATTTTTACTATTTCATAGCACGAAAAATGTGCATGGAAAAATTAAGGGTTCACTTTCGGCAGCATTTCATTGGCACCAACACGACACTTCAGTACCTGCAAGTTGAGACACCACACTAATAAGGACGCTTGTTTCATGGTTCTAGCACAATCGCGCAGGTGGCAGCAGCGTTGCCAAATAGGTCGGACATAAACCGATCAACATTCTGTAACTAATGGCTGCATGCACCAATGATGTTATAAGTGTCGGATTTCTAAAAATGATTAAGTTACTTCTTTATATATATATATATACACAAAATGTACACGTACATAGTAATTGTAATAAAGTCCATGTCATTATCATCATAGGTATTCTGCCACTACTGGCAGGTCACTTGCCGCAGCTGAGAAGTTTCCATGCTCCACGGTCTCCGCTAACTTCTTCGTCTTCACGTATGATTTTTCTGTTTTGATATCATCTATTAATTGTAGTCGTCTTCGCCCCCTTCCTCTCTTTCCTGCCACGATACTTTCTAGCACGTCCCCCATGATACAGTTCCTTCCCAGCCAATGTCCCAACAAGCTTTTCTTCGTCTTTTCAACAATATCTAAAATTGTTCTTTTCTCAATCACCATTTCTAACATCCACTAATTCATTTTCTGCTCGACCCAGCTACTCTCCACTCTTCTCCCCAAAAAGAGGGAAGGGGTGAAGGAGACTATAATTAAGGGCCTCCACTACAGCGAAATTAAACTACCGCTAATTTTAGAGTTTTTCTGTAATATCTTCAAAACAAATAAAAATATTCGAAAAGCAGAAACGTAGTGAACTACACAATACCATTTTGCATGTGATACCGTTATCACAACTCATCTATCTGCTTTCGATTTGCAACTGTAGACAGATTTAGCATTTTTTTGCGGGTTCTGTAAATAGCGGCATACCAAAAGCAGATAGGTGAATTGTGGTAATGGTATCACATGCAAAATCGTATTGTCTAGTTCACTACGTTTCTGCCTTTCGAATATTTTTTTTTATATGTTTTGAAGATATTACAGAAAAACTTTAAAATTAGCGGTAGTTTAATTTCGCTGTAGTGAAGACCCTTAATGTTAATATCTAAACAAACAAACAAACAAAAAAAATCCATGTATGCATAATATTATTATATAAACTGTAAAAAATATTTGATGCCTTGTTTTATGAACTGTTGAGACAGAAGCGTTGTATTTGTTCCGAATATTTTGTCTATTTTGAGCATTACGAGTTCTATTCCGTTTTGTACAGACGCACTCAAAATGAAATTAACTTATTTACATGCACATGTACGCTATTACTATGTTCTTCAACAAAAAGATGAAATGAGTATTATGAATCTAACAAAATTGCTGGTAGAATTGCAAGGTCAATTACAACACAGTACAGTTCAGAATCTTAGTCATAAATGATTACTCAAGTGTTGTACCTGAAAACGTTGTAGGACTAATTCATTTAAACTCTGCAGTTGATTCGAATTAAAATGATGACTTTCCACAGCTGTTTTCCATTGTGTCAGTGCTTTCTGCTCTCTAGTAAGCGACTAGAAAATAAGAACAACTATATCAATATATCTCAACATAAAACAATACACGTTCCTATGATACTCTATAATACAGAAGCTATTAACTACAGCATATCAAATTTTCTTGCTTTCATTTGTTCATATTTTTTTACATCGAAGATTTCTAATACAATAATCGTGATAACATGTTATATGGAACCTGTACAGTCCTCTATTCTCTAAAAAATTTAATCCTGCAATTAATGCAAAGCTCCAATAAGATACACTATGTGAACAAAAGTATCCGGACACCTGGCTGAAAATGACTTACAAGTTCGTGGCGCCCTCCATCGGTACTGCTGGAATTCCATATGGTGTTGGCCCACCTCGCTCGCACCACAGCTTCCACTCTTGCAGGCATACTTTCAATCAGGTGCTGGAAGGTTTCTTTCTTGGGGAATGGTAGCCCATTCTTCACGGAGTGCTGAACTGAATAGAGGTATCGATGTAGGTCGGTGAGGCCTGGCACGAATTCGGCGTTCGAAAACATCCCAAAGGTGTTCTATAGGATTCAAGTCAGGATTCTGTGCAGACCAGTCCATTACAGGGATGTTATGGTTGTGTAACCACTACGCCACAGGCCGTGCAGTATGAACAGGTGCTCGATTGTGTTGAAAGATGCATCGCCATCCCTGAATTGCTCTTTAACAGTGGGAAGCAAGAAGGTGCTTAAAACATCAATGTAGGCCTGCGCTGTGAGAAAGCCACGTAAAACAACAAGGGGCTTCCCCCTCCAAGAAAAACACGACCACACCATAACACCACCACCTCCGAATTTTACTGTTGTCACTACACACGCTGACAGATGACGTTTACCGGGCATTCGCAATACCCACACCCTGCCATCGGATCGCCACATTGTGTACCGTGATTCGTCACTTCACACAACGTTTTTCCACTGTTCAATCGTCGAATGTTTACGCTCCTTACACCAAGCGAGGCGTCGTTTGGCATTTACAGGGTGTCTACTAAAATTCCAAAATGAAATTTCGTGACTTTTTCGTGACCTTTTCTTTACCAAATCACAAAATTTCCTAACATTTTCAAGAGCGAAATTGGGTGCGAATTAGGCCGAATTTTCATCCATGCAATAGAAACGTACTTTGCTTGCGATTTGGTAGCGTCTAAAGCCGACCATAGACATTTTTAGTGGTGAATTTTGACGTTTTATAGAACAAAATTTTCTAATCTGTACTTACATTTGTACACTTAAAAAAAATCGTGACCCAAAAGCTAAATTTCGTGACTTTTTCGTGACTTTCATGACCGTTTTCTGATTTCGTGACACTCGTGACTTTTGTGACCGATAGACACCCTGCATTTACCTGCGTGATATGTGGCTTATGAGCAGCCGCTCGACCATGAAGGGACCTGCTGTACGTGTCCCTTCACGTTTCCACTTCACTATCACATCAGACACAGTGGACCTAGGGGTGTTTAGGAGTGTGGAAATCTCGCGTACAGATTTCTGACACAAGTGACACCCAATCACCTGACCACGTTCGAAGTCCGTGAGTTCCGCAGAGCGCCCCATTCTGCTTTCTCACGATGTCTATTGACTACTGAGAACGCTGATAATGAGTACCTGACAGTAGGTGGCAGCACAACGCACCTAATATGAAAAACATATGTTTTGGGGGGTGTCCGGATACTTTTGATCACAGTATAAATACTCAATGCTTCACAACAACACACAAAATAACAACTGCACAATAACACTATCTTTTACTTTCAACTCACTAAATCTTGTGTAAGAATCAATCACACGGTCAAATTGGAAGAACATAACTAGATAATTTGTACAGTCAGTACCGAAAGTTCTTTCCGTTTAAAATGAAATCTTTCAGTTTTACGTCCCACGTTTATGCCGGCTAGGCTAAAGGACACGGTGACGATGAGAAATGAATAGAATGATGAAATTAATAGAGTGGAAGGAAACGGAAGAACCCCGAGAAAACTCCCACACACGGTGTTCGTCCACCGCAAAGTTCACTTGGCGGGAGCTGGGATCGAACCAGGGACCCCATGCACCAGAAGTGAACGCTCTACCTCTGAGCCACCGCGGCCCCTTTTTTTCCGCTTGGTAAAATTTATTTCGGAAACAACGGTGGTACGGTTGGAACGTACAGAAAATTAACATTTTTTTTAATTTACTGAAGACTGTACTCAAATTGTCCTTCCATTCTGAAGTTATTTACGAAAGTAATTTCATCAACTTTTGTCGCTGACTGTACAACGTAGAGTGTCTGAGCGTATGTTTCATGTGACAAGAAACCTTGATAAAGACCGGATGTTAAGTAAATTCCCAACATTTTAATATTAGAGATATGATAAAAATGCTCAAAACTTGTGATTTTTGAGTCTGATCAATTATACATTGAAATTGGAATTTTTCTGAAAAATCTTCATTAGTGATTATCAGGGCCCGGATTTTGTTGACACGTCAACTTTTTTCTGTTACGTATAAGACAAGGCAAATTCTAATAAAAACGTTATCCATCAACTCTAGGTTCTAAAAATATATATATTTTTAGGGTAAACTTTTGGTCACTTTTTGCCGTTTTGAAATTTCAGGTCATTTTTTAATATCTTAAGGTAACTTTTAGGTCACTTATGGTCTTTTTATTCTTTTTCTTCTACATAAGGAAATCTTTAAATGAACACGGTTTACAGTTGTGGAAAAGACGAAATTGAAAAATCTCTTTTCTTGCTTCCTGACTATTGGGTGTGGAAAAACTGCATTCTTAGCAAGCTAATGAAAACTAAACTGCAATTGGGTAACGAAAGGTGGGGGTTGGTAGGTGTCCAAACAGATAGTTTTGGGTTGTTGACCACAAAGGATGTGATCACGTGAATAACTACAAATGGATTAGAAGGCGTACAAGGATTTGAAACAGGTTTTTATCTATTATTTTCACGTAGTCTGCACTTGCGAACTTTTATTGTTTAAGAGTGCTTCCTAGTTTCAACTCGGGAGTGAATTGCCGCTTTCAATACTTACAATGCCGTACAATGGACTGATCAACGGACATAAATGATCAATAGACTGCAACTAAATGAAACTAAACTTTTTGAATATGAGCGACAAACGTTAATTAAAATCCAATGGATATTTTAAAAATGTCAATGTTTTACGAAATAAACATTTAAGAAAACGCAAGTTTTAGGTCAATTTTTGTGAATTTTAGGGGCATTTTACAGGAATTTTAGTGTCAATTTATAGGTAACTTTCTTGAAAATTTTAGGTCAACAACATCCGGGCCCTGGTGATTATACATGAAACCTTTCTCAATGGTTACCACATCAGTCGATATTGCACAGGCGCCATTAAAAGTAAACAGGGCACAGTGGTGAGTACTGTTAATCCTTTTAATTGTTACAAAATGAACTATTTGACCTTCCTGCTGATCTGGTGACTAGCTCGCGCGCCTTTGGTACACGGAGTCCCAGGTTCTATTCCCAAATGGAAGACCCTTGAAAAATGTCAACGCACTATGGTGGTTCGTATTCCATCTTAAACTGTAGATCCACGTCTCATATGGTCTCAGTGCAGAAAAGGGACACTAACCTTCAATAAATGAACAAACAAAATGCATATTTTGTGTATTTTGTCATAGCAAGTGGGTAGTTCAAGTTGACTCCTTACGCCACCACTTCATCTCAAGGCATTGAGATTTTACTGAAATAACATGTGGCAAGGTCTTACGCTTCGGAATTCAATTAGAATCATTAGAAACTCCTAGTAATCAAGGAGTTTTAAGTATTCTTAAAGCTTCTAAACTTGGTTTTTACTTCTCTCAAAAATAAAAAATAAATAAATAAATAAAATAAAATAAAATAAACTATTTAGGGGAAAAAAATCCTAAGCAAAATCCCCAATTTCTCTTGATTTCCAAGTTAAATATCATTTTCCCTTATTTTTTTCATGATTTCCCTGATTTGTAAGCAGCCTGAGTACTGCGAAAATAGCTAGCAATAAACGTTAAGTACAATCGTATATATGCTTTGCGGGAAGAATTTCGTAGCTCCGGGAGAAAGCACCCCCTGAGATTATTATTGCGTGAGAGACGTCAGACTTAACCAGCAGGAAGACGCGAGTTTTAGGGGGAGTTCAATTAATGAAAGTTGACCTACTTATCTTTCTCAAAGTTACGAAAAAATCCAAATACAACCCAACTGTGGAATTAAGTGGCTTAGTAGTCTGGGGTTACTGTGATTCCAACCCACAAATTACTTGAAATAAGATTATATTATTTTCAAATATTGTTGGTTACAATAAAATTATAATGTCTTACGTATGTTATAAACAAATTATATATTAAAAAATAAAATATATATGTACCTTTCTGTAATCCCACGGAAGCTTATAAGGAGATTTTTGCGTGCCTCCTTCCATACTAAATGGCACCGTAAACATGTGAAACTCCGACGGCGGAAGTATTCGGTACATTCTACTTTTCTCAGTTTCATCCAAATCACCTACAAGTGGAAAGTTTATTTGTTTGGCAAAAATTCTTTCTTAACACAAGAATATATCCATATATATATATATATATATATATATATATATATATATATATATATATATATATATATATATATATATATATACATATATATATATATATATATATATATATATATATACACACACACACACACACACACACACACACACACACACACACACACACACACACACACACACACACACACACACACACACACACACACACAAAAAGGAATATAATAATAACGTTCAGAATTAAGTTCTACCATAACTGAACACCTCATACATTTTATCATTTTATAAAACAAAAACTGAACGAACATAAGAATTTCGCTGTTTCAGGTAGTGCCTCCACTGGATCTGAATGTGAATTTCCCAACATTGTAATTGAATTGTGGTGCCTCTAGTGTTTCTGAATTGTGAAACAAACGAAAAGATGCAAAACCATTGTGTAGTTAAAAGCTGACATTTTATTTATATATATTTTTTTATATCTTTTGTCAAATGAAATGAAATGAAATCTTTAATTTAACGTCGAATGCTTATGCATGTACTTTCGGCTAAGGGTGAATTCTATTTTATATCTTATTATATTATCATATCAGGTCATCTAAAACGTATTGAGCCTTTTGAGCACAAGATGGTGTTAGTGTCTCAAAGCTCAGGGTATGAGTCGCAAAGGTTGAGACCTAACGTCATGTGACAGCTCACAGTTGAGGCTAGTAGATGTGACAGTTGACAGTTGAAGCTAGTAGATATAACAGCTGATAGTTGAAGCTAGTACATGTGACAGCTGACGGTTGAAGCTAGTACATGTGACAGATGACGGTTGAAGCTAGTAGATATAACAGCTGATAGTTGAAGCTAGTACATGTGACAGCTGACGGTTGAAGCTAGTAGATATAACAGCTGATAGTTGAAGCTAGTACATGTGACAGCTGACAGTTGAAGCTAGTAGATGTGACAACTCGCAGTTGAAGCTAGTAGATGTGACAGCTGAAGCTAGTAGATGTGACAGCTGACAATTAAAGCTAGTAGATGTGACAGCTCACAGTTGAAGCTAGTAGATGTGACAGCTCACAGTTGAAGCTAGTAGATGTGACAGCTGACAGTTGAAGCTAGTAGATGTGACAGCTGACAATTAGAGCTAGTAGATGTGACAGCTGACAGTTGAAGCTAGTAGATGTGACAGCTGACAGTTGAAGCTAGTACATGTGACAGCTGACAATTAAAGCTAGTAGATGTGACAGCTGACAGTTGAAGCTAGTAGATATAACAGCTGACAGTTGAAGCTAGTAGATGTGACAGCTGACAGTTGAAGCTAGTAGATATAACAGCTGACAGTTGAAGCTAGTAGATGTGACAGCTCACAGTTGAAGCTAGTAGATGTGACAGCTCACAGTTGAAGCTAGTAGATATAACAGCTGACAGCTGAAGCTAGTAATGTGACAGCTGACAATTAAAGCTAGTAGATGTGACAGCTGACAGTTGAAGCTAGTAGATATAACAGCTGACAGTTGAAGCTAGTAGATGTGACAGCTCACAGTTGAAGCTAGTAGATATAACAGCTGACAGCTGAAGCTAGTAGATGTGACAGCTGACAATTAAAGCTAGTAGATGTGACAGCTGACAGTTGAAGCTAGTAGATATAACAGCTGACAGTTGAAGCTAGTAGATGTGACAGCTCACAGTTGAAGCTAGTAGATGTGACAGCTCACAGTTGAAGCTAGTAGATATAACAGCTGACAGCTGAAGCTAGTAATGTGACAGCTGACAATTAAAGCTAGTAGATGTGACAGCTCACAGTTGAAGGTAGTAGATGTGACAGCTCACAGTTGAAGCTAGTAGATATAACAGCTGACAGCTGAAGCTAGTAGATGTGACAGCTGACAGTTGAAGCTAGTAGATGTGACAGCTGACAGTTGAAGCTAGTAGATGTGACAGCTGACAGTTGAAGCTAGTAGATATAACAGCTGACAGTTGAAGCTAGTAGATGGAACAGCTGATAGTTGAAGCTAGTAAATGTGACAGCTGACAGTTGAAACTAGTAGATGTGACAGTTGATAGTTGAAGCTAGTAGATGTGACAGCTGACAGTTAAGGCTAGTAGATGTGACAGCTGAAGCTAGTAATGAGCAAAAATGTGGTAAAATTCTTATAACCAGACGTAAGGAATTGCACGACAAAGACGCGCGAACTTTCTTCAGAACTGTGCTACATTTTGCACTTTTATTTCGATGCGATGATACTCTGGCAAAAGTCGAGCAACAGTGCCACGTAAGCAGTCATGCTATAGCCAATGACCTTAACCCCCATTGCCAAACGGTGTTAAGCCATTTGGAGAAAGCTGTCTACTAAAATAGGCTCGATGTTTAGGTGCCACACGATCTGACTCAAAAACATTTATTTGATTGAATTGCCTTCTATTGAAACGTACCGAACTCGAATCATTTCTGAAGCCGTTGATCATGAATGATGAAAGAGTAATGTGTGAAAAAGAGTAGTACAGTGAGAAAAAGTACAAGTCTGTGGCAAAGTCTATATTAACGTCCAGGAAGGTTATGCTGTGCGTTTGGTGGGAGCGGAAGGGTATCGTGTATCATGAACTGCTGCTACCGGGAAGAAAGATAGATTCGGACATGTAATATCGACAATTGGCGCGAGTGTACCTAGCAATTCAAAAGAAACAACTGGAACTGGTTACCAGAAAGAATGTCATATATCACACTGAAACGCTACACTGCATACATTTTTAACGACCCGTCAGAAATTGAGAGAACTTGGCAAGGAGATTTTAATGCATCCATCATTAAACCCGGACCTGACACCATTAAACTATCATTTGTTACGGTTTCTACAGAACTCCCTGAATGGTATTAAGTTAGTTTCAAAAGAGGCCTGTAAAAACCACATGCCACAATTTTTTCACCAGAAACCACTTTAGTGCTATAGCAACGGGGTTATGATGCTACTGTAAAAATGGAAGAAAGTTATTGCACAAAATGGTCCATATGTGGTATCAGAATGTTATTTTCAAATCACAACAAATATATTCTCAATTTTTATCTTCAAAGACTCAATACTTCTTAAACAACCTGAAATATTATATTGTAATCTGTTAACATAGTATCCCGACATATTACGAGGGGTGGCGTCTTCATGACTCTCTAGAGGAAATATTCCCTTTATACATATAAGTTCCTTACTCAGCAGCAAAATATTAGTCAGACACACTATAGCAGTTTGATACATAATGGAAATTATTTCTTTCTAGTTACGCGAATCGTGTTAATAGATTGTTATCGCTCTAAACGAATTTTTAAGCTTAAAATTTCACATTGTATCTTTAAAAAGATAAACATTTACGCGATCCAGTACACGCATCTAAGTTCTCATTGACTTTGCATTCGCATTTGGTTCTACTTGATGTGTAGCCTTACAATTAAACATAACTTACATAACACATTCAAATCTAAGCAAGGTGATTACCTTCGTACCCTTTAAATGCCAAACTCTTGAGATATAATGTACCCCAATAATGTATGTAAGCGTTAAAATACATCTGGATGATATAAGCAAGCACTCAATGTGAAAACATTTTATTAAGTCAAAAATCATCATGTTTTCATCTATCAAACTAAAGAAGGCTTCAAAGGGATAATATTTAGGAGCAAATCTTGAAGAACTAAAATATTATTTACAAATCAACAAAACACGTAATAAATTTTAAAAATTAACAATGAAGAAATTAGTAACAATTTAGGTATAAACTAAAAAAGGTAACTATTGAAGAGGTGGTTTTCTAACAATGGACAAGATGTACTATAGGGTGCCAGAACAAGATTGTTGTTGTAAATTGATTATTTATATTTACATATTAAGCTGAGTCAATTCTAGGTATTTTTCAACTCATTGAAAAAATATCCCCTCCCCACTCAGACAAAATTAATTCTATGACATCCCAGCATATATGAAAGTTATCGGTGATATCAATCAATTATATTACTCATTAAAATTTATAATTTCTTTTGTTACCTGCAAACAAAGGTTTATCCCAAAGGTTAATCCTAGCTGACAGACAAATATGAGAGAGATGGTCTTCTAACAGCGGATAAGACGTATTATAGGGCGCCAGAATAAGACTGTTGTTGTTGCGCCCCAATATAATTGGATTTCTTGGTGTCAGTAAATAAAATTTACAGTTGGAGCATTTACTAAAAGAAAAAGACAGGATATAAATCAACAAAAACCTTGAAAAAAAAAGAACAAACAAACAAACAAAAAAGACTTAGAAAGTTCAAAAAAAATAACTACAAATATTCATGTAACTTCCAACACATTGTGCAAGAAACTTACAAAAAACATTGCTACTTCGAGGACTGTCCATCCCCTCTTAACCTCTATAACACACTCTTAACCTTTGTGTACTATCATAGAGTCCTTTTGGGACCGCAGATATATATATTTAATGCGGTATATTTCTTAAATGAACGTGAGTATCTAGAAGTATGTTCGTGTATTTTCTCCCCTGTTAGTATATTGAATACCAAATATCGTTTCCTCTTGTTTTGCTTTTATGTAAAAAATGATTGTTTACCACTGCGGTAGTAAAAGGAACCCAAGGTAATACCCTTGTAAATAATCAATTATTTCTCTCTTTTTTGTTTCTTCTTATTAAACAAGCAAAATTAGTAGTTTACATAACGCTCAATAGATGGCAGGAACTGCTGATATATTGTTCCCGAAAATTACTTTATTATTGACTTAATAAAGTAAGTTGGGTGTGTAGCGAAAAGAAAGTTTTCTTACATTATGCTACATTGTTTGCGACCTTGTCTCTTTCTTCCTAAGGTTACTATTTGAAGCAATAGATAACTTGAAACCTGCTTACATTTTTGAACAACTTGTGAATAACAAATAAGGAAGTTACTACCAATACAAAAAATTAATCCTGAAACGCATCTCCAAATGAAACTACCAAGAAATGAATGGTCATAGCCTCAAAGAAGGCGTTACTCCTGCCCCCCCCCCCCCCATCTTCAGAAGAAAATGAAATTGCACTTAATAAAACTAGTTTCAATGGGCTAAAGACCGTTACTTCAAGCAATAATCCCAAGATAATGAAATGACTTGACAATTCTGGGTAGTAGTTGGCCCTGTTACCCGGTGACGAGGTCATCAAGCATTTCTTTTCTATTTTGGATGACTATGATGATGTCAGTGATGTCGAAGATGATAGTCTGAGTTAGAGTGCAATGCAATACAGAATTGTTTTAAAATATAACTGGGTAAAATTTCTGTACGAAACACCAATAATTACTTAATTTTAATTGGGGTCTCTGAAGAAACCCACAGTATTTTCTATGCTATATTTTTCACGGTAATATACAAGAGTTAATTTCCATGAAATGTCCCTCCAAGAGGATTATCTACTTATAAACTTAATCAACTCTTTCGAGCACTAGGATAAAACCTCCCTATGCATGAGACATTTTAGGAAATTTCAGTAACAGTTTACCATAGAGCACCAAGAAAAGCATTTCTGTGGTTATTGTTGAGTATATTGATAATAGCATTCTTATAATAATAGAAAAACTATTTCGTATTAGGGAAAGTAATTGCCACTATAATAATATTTCAGTTACAGACAGAAATGTGTGGTTAGCAGAACTAATCAATTTGCCTAAAAACCTGTTTTATGGCGATTAGGATAGCTAATGACCGTGCTTGAAAAGAATTAATGCTTCTGTCCTATAAATAATTCCAAAACCCAGATAAGGCCTTGATTAAAAATTGGTATTTCTTTATAACCTACATCCTTTTCACACAATATTTTAGTTTGTTCTTTTCTCTTTGTTTAAAAAAAAAAAAAAATCTCCCTCCCCCCTAAAATTTCAATGATGTTCTTGCGTAATGATTCTCTCTTGTTGGTATCTCCTAAAAATTCTTTATTTCCAATGCAATTATCAATCTATACATTATTTGGAGTAAGCTCTAAACTGCGATAAACAAAGCCACGTGAAACTAAATCTCGCTGATCTGCTGTTGTCCTACCGACGCTTGTACTCCTCCGCAAAATAGTTCATGTGATTGCATTATTACTTTTACTATGAAGCTTCATATAAAACTTCTATATTATTATAAATGACAAAAATATAATACGGATTATCTAATAATACTGCAATCGAGTGTGGCTAATGAAACAATAGAAATAAACACTAAGCATGCGCAATAATTATGGCGCCAACTCAACTAAAGTCTGAAAGATGACTGGCATGAATCCCGGTTCCGCGAGTGTTGTGGTGAAACACCAACAAGGCAAACCTTTACTCACTAAGCAACAATTGTTTAAGAGCGAAATTCAAATACATTTTTTTTTAAAATCTTTCGAGTTTCTTTCCTTTCTTTTCTGCTGCTGCTGCAAGTATCTGGACAACACGAGACAGTATTGTCAAAATGCACGTGTATAATTTGCTCCTCCCCGTGGGGAGTGGGAGTGATACATCACTAGCCAATCGTATTTGTGACAAGCGGAAGGATACAAATATTTTGTTTATCGGAGTTTAGAGCTTACGCTGAACAATGTTTAGAACTCGCAAATGTTGAGATTAAAATGGATATCAAGATTGGAAATGGAGCTATGAAAAATATTACACACAGACTTCAAAGAAAAAGAAGAAATATGTAGAAACCTAGCTAAATTTGTGAAAACAGTTTCATCAGATAACGTTTAATAGCCTGAAGAATGCTGCAAAATCTTTTACGAGGTTTTAAAAACGTTATTATATAATAACTTTCGCATTTTCACGTGTTTATTAGATCGTCTGTAAATGCAAGGGAGCTGTACATCAGTGTAACAGAGTACAATGTTAAAGGGGGAGTCCGAAAATAATAAGTTTCCCCTCTGGTTTTCCCCAGGAAAGTGAACAGCAATGGGGTAAATAAGACAGTGGTTGCACACGCAACACACTCAGGCACAAGTGGTTATCGTTCACCCGTTATCCCGTAGATGGCGCTGTCACAGCGTCTGCGCAAAACGGAGACGAGTCTCTCAGTCTGCGCCCGCCGTCGGTCCACCACTTTACGCCTGAATCGAAGGCCGAATCAATGGAGTGGAAACATCCGTCATCACCTGCCCGCAAGAAGTTCAAAACAACGCCCTCTGCAAGGAAAGTGCTATTTACACTATTTTGGGACGCTCAAGGGTTGTTGTTGCTGCTTTTAGGATCTTGGGTTTTTTGGGTATTTTTTAGACTTTCATTCAAGCAGCTACTGCATCGTCAATATTTATCCTAGGATCATGGTTCATACCTCATTCTCTCCAGAATAGAGCAGGCTTTAAAATGGTACCACCTACATGCCCATACCATATGACAGGAGAGGGAAAAAGTGAAGTCAAAGGGAAAACGTTTCGGGGAAATTTTTTGTCATACTTTGGGCCCCTCTAGAACGGCCCTGTGTGAACGTAGAGATCTCAAAGAAATCTGATAAATACTACTCGGTAGAGTAAATGTGTGTACTATATTTTAAGCTTCTATCTTAAATAGTAGGGGCGGGGAAAAATTATCAAGAATCTCCACAATGTCCCAGATGACCGCAAAAGACCCTGATCTCAGGTAAAAAAAATCCTGACACATCCATATTCATCCTAGAATCATGTTTCGCCCATCATTCTCTTCAGAATAGAACTGTCTTTCAGACGGTACCATTCACATGACCCCACCATGTATCTGAGGTGGGAAAATCCCGAAGAAAGGGATTTTGGTTAAAATATCCCTTTTTTCAACTTTCTGCCCCTCTGGACCCCCCTTGTTTTAACGTAGAGATCTAATAAATACTACTCGGTGGACTGAATGTTTGTGCAAAATTTCAATCTTCTAGGTGCAAAAGTAAGCCCGCCAAAAAATATATATATATACCGACAATACCCCATATTCCCGTATACAGGATATTTTGTAAAAATTCCCTGAGACATCCCTAATTACCCTAGGGTCATGGTTCGCCCATCACTGTCTTTAAAATAGAATGTCTTTCAGACGGTACCATTCATATGTCCCCATCATGTATCTGAGGAGGGAAAATCCCGAAGAAAGGGATTTTTTGGTTAAAATATCCCTTTTTTCAACTTTTTGCCCCCCTGTACCCCCCTTCTGCTAACGCAGAAATCTGAAAAAAATATGATAAATGCCACTCGGTGGACTGAATGTTTGTGCAAAATTTCAATCTTCTAGGTGCAAAAATAAGCCCGCCAAAAAATAATGAACATAGTCCTAACGCCAAAAAATAATGACGTCATCACGTCCTATGTCTCGACGCAGGAAGGTGCGAAACCATACGTAACGTGTTCTACAATGCCTCTGGACTATTAAAAAAGGCTCAATAAGGAGAGTTATAACGCAATGTACCATAAAACACCCGTATGGTACAAATTTCACCATAAGATCCTAAAAGGGTTATCCTGTAGATGGCGCCCTCACAGCGTCTGCGCAAAGCAGAGACGAGTCTCTCAGTCTGAGCCCGTCGTGGGTCGACCACTTTACGCCTGAATTGAAGGCCGAATCAATGGAGTGGAAAGATCCGTCATTACCTGCCCGCAGGAAGTTCAAAACAACGCCCTCTGCAAGGAAAGTGTTACTCGCAGTTTTGGGACGCTCAAGGGGTGTTGTTGCTGGACGTTTTGAAGTCTGAAACTACCACTGTCACTGTCACACCCTGTCGAAATTGAAAGAGGCGATTCGTAACAAGCGGCCTGGCGTTCTCATATCTGGTGTTCCATTGTTGGATGACAATGCGAGACCACACTTAGCGAGCGCAACGCAAAACCATATTGTAACTCTTGGGTGGGAGCGCGTTGCCCATCCGCCATACAGTCCTGACTCGCACCCAGTAACTCCCATCTGTTTCTGTCTTTGAAGAAGATTCGGTGGCAGGCGCTTTGGAAGCAATGCTGAAGTCACAAAAGCTGTTCGACGCTTCTTCCGTATGCAGAGCCCTGAATTATTCCTGGAAAGTTGTTTGAATCTTATAGACCGGTATGACAAATGGCTCAATATACGTGGTACTTATGAGCAAAAATAAAAATACGTTTGATCTTTAATGTCACATGCTTGGTCTTGCATTCCCACCTCTGTCCACAGTCGCCTGGGGTAACTTATTTTAGGACTCCCCCTCGTAATATGGACATACTAGGAGAGAACCCCTTTTAAACGATGAACAACTGGTCTTTCTAAACATTTAAGAATATAATATTACAATTTGATAAAATGAGGAAGCTTTTATGTATCATAATACCACAATATTACACGATATCAAGACATAAATCAATGAACACTACGAAAGAAAAGAATTCGATTAGATGTTTTATTGATACAGGGAATATCACATTAAACTTTACTAAAGAATTTGTTTGAAGATAAAATATGGCTTCCATTATTAGATAATTGCACATATAAACACAAAATAACTCAACTCCAGCACTGAACACTCAATAGAATCTGTTATCAAGACAGCTTTCATAAATTAAACTATAACATAATATTTCAAAATCTCTAATTTAAAAAATATATATATATACGTCTTTCACATGTTTATTATGTCTGTTGTACTGTATGGTTGCGAAACATGCTCGCTTATTTTGACGGAAGAACGCAGACTGAAAGTATTTGAGAATAAAATCCTGAGGCGAATATTCGGACCCAAAGAGACGAGAATGAGAAATGACGGAAACTTCATAACGAAGAACTGCACAATTTATACCGTTTATATAATATTATTGGGATCATTAAGTCTAGGAGGCTTATGTGGATAGGTCATGTAGCCGTAATGAAAAAAAAAAAAAAGAAAGAAAAAGAAAGAAAGAAAGAAAGAAAGAAAAAAAGAACGTTTTCACAATTTTAACGGGAAACCAAATCGGAAAATGACCATTAGGAAGACCTTGGCAAAGATGAGGTAAGAGGACAATATTAAGATGGAGCCAGCTGGCTAAGGACAGAAGTCAATGGAGAGCTTTAATGAGTGCAGGTTCTATATGCCATAGTTACTTAATACATCACATGGAAGGTTAATATATTGACCATTCCTTGTTGGTCCCCTTGCGGAGAGATGTAACCGTGTCAACAGCAGTTTTACTTTTACATCAACATTTACTCAGCTGCCAGAGCAGGCTTCTATATTAACGTAACTTTCTACTGCAATATATTCATATGCTTTGCATTATAAATAAATTTACACAACACTTGGGACACCGCAACTATTTTGGAATGTATTACTGTTCAAGACGTACCACCTGCAACTAATACAGGCAATTCGCCCGAACGATACATGAAAGCGTCTCGAATTTTTTGATCGTATGCACCAAAACAGAAAATGGCACTTAAATGTTGTGTTTAACTTTTAGAGATAGCTGTGCGCTAGGCAAGCGCTCTAAAACCACAGTAGAATCCCTCTAATCCGTCAACTTTGGGACTGGGGGTATGGTCGGATTTTCAGAAAAATACGGATTTACAATAAAATAAACAATCTCTGAATTCAAAAATGACTATATATTGTTCTCTACAGTAAAATCAAACGAACAGTAAGCACTAAACACTGCGCAGTACAGTACAGAAAACATGCATAACGAAAGAAACGATAAAAATAATGACGGAGCACTGAAACGGACATGCGGTAACAGCAAGTAAACACCAATGCCGCCACGGCAGTAAATGACAATGGGCCTCATGAGTCGGGACAAGTTCGTCTCGAGCACGATCGGATCAACCGGAGTGGCGGACCAGCCGAGGGCGGACGAGAGGGGTTCTACTGTAGTTGAAAATTTACATCTCCATTGTTCAGGAAAGATGAACAAAACTGAGTCCACCTTTATGGATCACTGTGAAAAGTATGTAAAAATAATGACAGTCAAAACTCTAACGGTGGGACACTTTCTTTTTTCTTTTTTTTTAAAAAAAATATATGATTGTTGTTGGATTTAATTGATAAATTTCCTTAACTTAACGTACATTATTGAAGAACGTAGTATGTGCGCAAAATATATAAAAGTTATATAGTCAAAGAAGCCAGATAAATCAGTACTGATTATCCAATACTTACGTGATGAATACTTGTCTACAAGTGGCAATAACTGTAGTATTTCTGCAGCCTTCCACCATCAAAATGGAACTGACTGCTCCTAACACGATAACGTTATCATGACATTTGTATACATTCACTGTCCTAAAAAAAACAAAAGTCCTAGTGGTATTATAAAAATACAACAGACATACAACTTTTATATAGACTAATAAGCTAAAGTATGTATATGACACATGCTGTTGAATTACGAAAAACGCACTTAACCAAAAATGCATCGTGGTTTATTAGAGCCAACACAGTTTCAGTGGAAAGCCTCCCCCCCCCTTCCGGTTGGTACAAGCTTCTCGCTACAAATCTGAAGTGTTTCTCACATTTGAAATTTATGTGTTAACATCATAATTTCAGTTGTAGATTGAGGACCTAACCACTTACGTGTACATATATTTTTTCTCCGGCGTTAAAGTTAACAATTTTTTTTCCTCCAATGCACTAAGTGCTAAAATCACATTTAAGTTGAGAATATATTTCATTATAGTTACTCATCAGCAAAACGTATTATATAGAAAACATTCCAAAAAATAAGTAAAAACTGTTGTTATTTACATTATACTGTAAACATGCTAGTGAAAGTATTCATCAAAACTCTTTTGGATCTAATAAACTATGGCGCATTTCTGGGCAAAGTTCGTTTTGTCTAAATTTCATATAAGCTAGGCGCAAAACGAATAAGTTCGTTAAATACACAACTGAAATGGAGGGGAACTAAGTCATTGTTTAGTGACTTAGTAGTGAAGGTTACCAGACGAACTGTTTTAAGAATAAAAGTACTCCTTTTCAGGGTTCGCACTTTTGTACTCTTCAGTAGCGACGCTAGAGGGGGCAAGTGCCCCTGGTGGCTACACCTATGCTCTAGACATGTATCCTCAACAAAGTAGTGGCGTTTATCGGGTTAAATGTCAACGTGACAAAAATATATTTAAGTCAAATTAAAAAAAAAAAAAAAAAAAAACATTTTGTACCCAAATAGCTGAGCACATTCGCACATCGAAATCTCGTAGCTTTCAACAGTTATCCGGATTGGCAGAGCACCTTAAAGACAATAACCATAGCATTGCAAATTCATCTTTGATGGAAAAAGCAAAAACAATAACTGAATGAAAAATTAAAGAAGCCTATTACATTCATAAAGAGAAATCTACACTCAATTTAGATAAAGGAGACATAAATGTGATTTGGAACTGTCTTTTTACTACATTTCTGCTGTCTGGAAATTAAAGAAAAAGCAGTGAACAACAGTAAAAAGTGACGAGTGAGTGACCATTAGCATGTGTTCATTTTTGACAGGAAGATTTCTGCTTCATGTATTTTAAATCCTTTTAACCATTTTTTTTTTCTCCCACCTGTCCACATTTCTCTCCATTGTTTTTAAATCCTCTTCGAATTGTTTCTAGGCAGGAGATGGGAACAGGGTTTTCCGAAAGCGTTACTTCGAAGAATACTTTGTTTTTGCGGTAAGTACTAGCCTTTTGCTTACATTTCTTTCTAACCGTTTCCTTGTTTGTTAACTCATTTGTGCTGGTTTTCTGTTTTAACTCCAGATTAATTACAATAGCTCAGGATGACTCGTTTTGGGAGAAAATCGGAGATTCGTGGTTCTGATGATGGAAAGACGGAGAAGACTGCCAGAAACGGATGGAAACCTAACAAATCGCACTGAAGAACTAAATGCAGCTTGGGATCAGTTTCAGAAGTCCATTAAGGTTAGGTTGTTCCACCGAAAGAGTACGTTGAGAAGAGTGTTTGTTGGAAGCCGAGCCCACCCTGGGAACCTGAATTATCTACCTAACTAACTAACTCTATGATTTATGGTACCCGGAGGTTCAATGCCGCGTTCACAAAAGCTCTCCACTGACTTCTATCCTTAGCCAACTGGATCCAGTTTCTACTTTGTATTCCTATCTCTGCGAGATCCTCCTCCCATCTGCGCCTAGGTCTTCCTAATGGTCGTTTTCCGATTGGTCTTCCAGTCAAGACTTTGAAAGCGTTTCTACTTTCTTCCATCCTAGGTACATGACCTGCCCACCTGAGCCTCCTAGACTTGATGACACTAATAATGTTCGATAAACCATATAAATTATGTAGTTTGTCGTTATGAAGTTTCCGCCATTCCCCATTCCCGTTCCTCTTGGGTCCGAATATTCGTCTCAGGATCTTGTTCTCAAATACTTTCAGTCTATGTTCTTCTCTCAGAGTAAGCGACCATGTTTCGCAATCATACAGAACAACAGGCATGATTATCGTTTTATTTTAAGCTTCATATTTCTCGATAGAATTCGCGACAAGAGATTTTGAACTGAATAATACCATGAATTCCCTGCTTTTAATCGACATTTAATTTCTTCGTGAATATGATTTTCGTCTGTTAATATTGATCCTAGATATTTGAAAGTATCCACTTTATCAGAAGTATTATTTAATATTTTAACGCAAAATAACGCATCCATAATTTACCGTATTACGGTCCGGACGTACTTCCATGTATTTAGTAAGTTTTTTTTCTCCATTTACTTCCAAACCCATGTCCCTGCAAGCGTTTAATAAGATCTCGGCATTTCTTTCTATTGTTCTCCTGTCATCCCCTATTAAATTTACATCATCAGCATATGCCATAACCTGGTGAATACCGTTCAAGTTCGTTAATTTAAGCTTTCAAAAATCGCGTTTCTTTGTTCTAAAAGTTTTGGAAATTTCCCGCCTGATGTCTACGAAACTTTGTGTAGTTACTTCATTCGGATTTTGTAGCCAATGTAATTTTGCCTGTTTTCTCTTCTCTGCTAGTTTAATAAATTCCTGGTCGAACCATGGTTTGTTTCTATGTATTTCAGCGTATCCCAATTTTTCTTTTGCTGAAATTTCAATGCTATCTCTAATTTCAATCCAAGTATCCTCAACACTAGTGCACTCCGAATCTTCTAAAGCCGAGAATCTATTCGAAACTTCAATCTGGTATTCCTCTCTTACCTGGCTCTCATCTAATTTCTTTAAATTGAATCTCTCCTAATTGGTGAGAATTATCTATTTAAGTAGATAAACTGTCCGGGCAGCTGCAGCCCAAATGAAGACGTAGTTGTCTGAAGCGAAGTTCCCGAGTTAAGGAAGTCATATTCAATGGGGTCAGGTACTGTGCTTAAGTTTTCATAATTATGTTTATTCTTCTTCCTTTCCTATTTTACCTTTCACCTTTAATCTGTCTTTCTAAAGATTTATGATTTACTTCACACGATAGGCATACGATTGCCATTATTTTTATTTAGAAAATAAGTTCTAGCTTGAGGAATGTCTGTTTATAATCCCCGTACATTCCTTTTGTTAACGAGCTGCACATAGCCGACATTACCTCAGTTCATAATACAGTGAAACCTCTGAATAATGGACACCAATGGGACAGGAATTTTTGTCCGTTACTGAGAGGTGTCCGTTAGAGAGAGGTTACAGAAATGTAATTTTTTTACAACGGTAATTGTATGCAGTGATATACAGTAAATACATCATGTATGAGCGTAAATACGTAAAATTCAATATGAAAATACTCTATTTAGTACGTATTTAAATTCCTGGGAGAGATGAAGGAGAAATTCATTTCTGTTAAATAATGTTATTGCTGGGGATGTGTTAAACTGCAACCTTCTCAAAAGATGCATTAGGAACCAGCTAACCGTCTAAACTCTTTTGTTTAACGAAAATGACATGCATTTTCCTCTACAAGGGTAATAAAACTTATTAGCAAGTGTTCTCTGAAAATCCTCAATACGGTTGCGGAAGAATCATGTGTGTGTGTTTGTGTACTGGTGCGACATTTTTGTTGGCGGAATGGATGAAAATACAAGTTATTGGGAGTGCATATGTTTATTGACCCAGCCCTATTTACAAAGAATATCCTCTTAGAGAAAGTGAAAAAGGAAGCCGGGAAAACTCCAACCCAGACTTGTTCCAGTATCATAAGTAAAAGAAAAATGTTGCTTTTCCTAAAAGATAAGAGAGGAAACATTGCTCCTTGAAAATATTATTGTAAATCAAACAATGTTTGTTTTATTATCTGTGAAATTGTCGGGAAAGATGCAAGGCCCAGAGGAAAGAAAGACTAAATTTGTTAGGGAACGGAAGATTTTTCGTATAGAATTCTTAGCCATACCCCTGATCCTGCATGAGTCTTATTGAGTTTTCTATAATTTCCACCAGAAAGCAGTTTACTGCGGGCAGAAAAAAAGAATTTCAAGTTCAGCTTGAAGTTGTTTTATTTGATGGTTCACCAGGTCTAGACTCATGAGATATACTTGTAGGAAGAGGATTTTTCTGTCTACTGTAATATATAGCAGAACCAAGAATAATTTGTGTCCGTTATGAAGAGGTTATTGAAACGTTTGTGCAAAATAGGACTGTTCGCGTCCGTATCTGAGAGTGTCCGTAAAACGGAGGGCTTTGTTCCGTAAGAGAACATATATTTTTGCCGGGACAAAAAAAAGCTGTCCGTATTATAGAGGTGTCCGTTAAGAGAGGTTTCACTGTATTGTATTTTTCTTAAAAAAACAGCATTTCTACTGCTGATTCTTACCATGAAATCTAAAAGGGATGTAGACTTACCTGAGGTTTTTAAGAAGGTATATATTACTTCTGTTCAATCTATGTAATCGTACATCGCTTCCATTCAAAGTATCACTTTTAGGTGCAATCAATTCGTCTTCAATCTGGGAGATTAAAATCTTCCTCAAACTAAAAAAAACAAATATACACGTATTAGATACTTTACGTATGAAACTATAATATTAATAGAAACCTAATATTCTTGGTTTTGAAGTAATTTATCTTTCCTTTAAAATTCCGATTGCTTCATTGCTATCTTTTCCAACAGAGATCTTCGTCGGTAAATGTAAAATTATTTATATTTAGATATATTATTCAAATATATCTAAACATTGTTAGATACAGTACATGTTTATGCAACCTGTAATTCTCAAATGTTTTGATTTTACATATTAACGTTACTCACAGACTGATATATATATATATATTGCATTACATGGGAGCATGGATTAAATTTACTATTTTTTTTTAAATTAGTACAAGTCAAAGTATTTATACATTCTTATGAAAAATGATTTATTTGTGCTGCACAAAATATGAACACTAACAAGTATGGTTAATATGTGTTGAAAAAGTTGCAGGTAGTAGCAGCAACAAGATAAATCATTTGAAAATTATGTTAAAAGTTTCATATTGTATACGGAGGTTATGTATAATAATGGAAATGAAAGTTTCTTACGTACTTTGTGCAAAATTGTTGTATTTTATCCTTTCTCTCTCTCAATATTTCACTTGCTTTAGGAACTGCAAGCTTCTTCAGGGGTCACGCCTAACGAAGAAGCTTTTATTTCTATTACTATAAATCAATCAATCAACTAGCAAAAGTTTAAAGCATACTATAAACGTTTAGTTGGTTAGACGCTTTGCAAAAATACTTTCCTTAAAAAGAAAACTTGAATATTTTGACAATTAGCTGTTTAGTAGACACCATTAGTGAAATTCTTACCAATCAGGCGTAGAGTGTCCGGTTGTAGCAATTCGGTTTGTATGCTGTGCCTGACTCCGAGGGTTCGAATATCCAACAATCCACCTCAACCTCTTTCCCTGGGAAGCACACGCAAGCAATCCATATGGACAGGTGACCAAACTTTGCAGAAGCCACGGAACAAACATATTTCGATTCCAACACCTATTTTCTTCGTCATAACCATTTAACTCTCGAAATTGAGGTAACGTACACATCATCTCCAAAGGAACGACTGTATCTTTACTGAAAAATATTAACGAGAATAAAGATTACAAATCTTTTCCACATATCAGAGATTGGTAGAAACGAGATTCACAATCGAAGAAAGGTCAACTTCGTGATTTTCTTTAGTTGCTCACATTTATATGGAATCTTAGAAGAAAATATAAATTATTACTATTACCTTATAGACTTGTCGATTACTATTATACAATAATAGTATTAAAAAATATTAAAACTATTACTGCTATTTGGGGCTGTAGTGGTTCAGTGGTAGAGGATTTACTTCTGGTGTGTTGGGTCCCTGGTTTGATCC
Organism: Thermobia domestica; assembly: GCF_964235325.1. Classification (NCBI taxonomy): domain Eukaryota; kingdom Metazoa; phylum Arthropoda; class Insecta; order Zygentoma; family Lepismatidae; genus Thermobia; species Thermobia domestica. The sequence continues at coordinate 23,436,403 of NC_137461.1, forward strand.
TCGCTCAAGCCAAGTGAATTTTGTGGTAGACAAACACCATATGTGTGTGTGGATTTTCTCGGGGTTCTCCCGTTTCCTCCCATCAACACTTTTACCATTTGTTTGGGTTTCCACTTTTTTCACAGCATTGCATTTTTCATAATGATTCTTCATTCTCTGAACTTGACCAACCATTTCTTTCTTACACGTTTTGCAACAAGCTCGTATGGTCGTTTTCTTATCTGATGGAGTTTCAGTTACTTTAATAAATTTGCTCCAAATGATGTTCTTTTTTCTTCCTGTAAAACTCATGTTAAACGATTTCAAGTTGTATGGAGACTGAGAACCAACATGTCCTGTATCAACGAATGCCTGCGATATTTTAATTTCAGAACCGCAACTTATCAAATAACCTTTTGTTTGTTTTCTGAATACAACATAAAAATTGTTTCCCTGATAATGATTTTGTTTTTTATCAATTCTACAAGTAGTCCAACCATTGGCTACACTTTCTCGCAAGTTAACTGGTAAACATTTAAACAATACAATAAACGTTAAAAACAAGGAGAAAAAAAAAGAGGCAAAATAAATTGTAGTTCACCACATTGACCTGCTGTAGCCACAAGAAATCAAAACATTCGCACGAAAAGAAACTAGTTTTCCGAATGGAGAGCACTTTTTGACAATTTTCTTTCTCTGGTAGATTTTTTTTTACAAAAATAAAATAAAATAAAAATAAACAAGTCTTAAAAAACACACGTGTTTAAAACGAAATGTTTAAAACGTATACAAAATTTGTTTTAAACAAACTCAATTGTTTAAAACAAGTTTTAATCATTTGTTTTAAAAAAAACAACCATGTTTTCAGTTTTAAAAAATCCATATTAAAAAAAGAAGCGCGCACCAGAGGTAAGCGCTCTACCATTGAACAACCGTGTCTCCCGTTATGTCAAAAGTACGCTAAAGATATCTTCAACAACCCGACGGAGCAACTGAAGGAATATTCTTTTAAAAAATCAACAAATTGAATCTCAGCCAAAATTAGTTAGTATCAATGGGTGCTGTTAAAAAAAAAAAAAAATCCACAGTGTTGTATCTACACTACCATAGCTACACGGGGATTTTGAAAATATCTGTTATATTAAATAAATGTATTGTAACTTACGTTCTTTTCTCTGCTGTGTCTTTGTATGCCACAGAAGACTTAATAATTAGTCCCAAAGCTTGAACAACATTTAAATTCACAACTTCATTGCTATTAGTGTCACCAAAGCCAACATCCTTTAAGAAAAAGACAACAACCATCAAATGTACTTTTAAACGTTATGTATATATATATATATATATATATATATATATCTTAATAAATTGCCGCGCAACAGTCCTTGAGAGGCTAGAGACTACTAGTTGGCTTATAACACTCCTGACTTTAGAGTAAGGTATAGTCAGCACATTGGCTCCCCTTGCCGAGAGCGAACTCCTGGCTCTCTAGACTGGAGTTCGCTATTTCTTTCTTTCAAGGAGCGTTCCCCAATCGTCCTCATGATGTTGGGTTAATGCCACCACCATCTGATGAGTACGATCATTCACCAAAAATGTTTTTCGAATTTTGTTATCTCGGTACTACTACTAATAAAGAAACAACAGATGTCATAGCGAAATCAAAAGAAGGATAACATTGGCTAACAATGCTTTCCATAATAAAAAGAGCATTTTAATGAACAATCACATTAACATCTACGCTAAGAAGAAATTTCTGAAAACCTTTGTGTGGAGTATCATGACACATGGTTGTGAGACCCAGACATTAGCAAAACTGGTGAAAGCTCGACTCGAGGCAAAGGAAATGTGGTTTTGGAGGAGGATTACAAGAACTAGTTGGATTGACAAGAAGAGCAACTACAAGAAGTAGCCAAGGGAAAAATACTACTTAAAGTAATAGAAGTATACATTGGGACAGAAAGAGAGGGCTCTTTTTCCAGGAATTCTGAAAACCCTGTCCACCCCTCTAAACGTTCCGCTAACTAGTCTCCGCGACACGTGGTAGAGATTTATGATTCCTTCTGGCTAAAACCAATGTTGCCTCAATTCCTTTTTCCTAGTTGATTTTTTTTTTTTTTTTAAGTTTTGTTGTTAACTGAGAATAGGAAGGAAAGCTTTCTCCTTATTTTGCCGGACTTTAACTGCACAAGTGGATCGGAGGTACGGCAACACTGAGAGCAGTGACAGTTTACACGCTCGCGAGGACTAACCGAGGGTTGTGGGGGTGAGAAGGAGCAGTGGTTGGGAAAAGAGCCCTTTAAAGCTGTCCCGATGTATACGCAAAAGCAAAGCTAACTGGACACTTACTCAGACATGACGCTCTTCTCTCATAAACATTTTCGAGGGCAAGAATTTGGAAAAGACGACGAAAGGACATCCTAAACTTATTTTAAAATATGATTAGTGAGAGAAGGTTTTCTTCCTAGACGGATATGAAAAAAATCTTTAAGTTTTACGTCCCACGCATATGCCGGAGGAGACGGTGATTATGAGAAATGAATGAAATGGTGGAATGAAGAAAGTGGGAGGAAACGGGAGAACTCCGAGAAAACCCACGAGCACGGTGTTTGAAAATGAAAATGAAATGAAATCTTTAAGTTTTATGTCCCACGGTTATGCCGGTTAAGCTAAAGGAGACAGTGATGATGAGAGATGAGTGAAAACGGTGCAATGGAAAAATGAAATGAAATCTTTGAGTTTTACGTCCCACGGTTATGCCGGTTAGGCTAAAGGAGACGGTGATGATGAAAGATGAGTGAAAATGGTGGAATGAAGAAAGTGGGAGGAAACGGGAGAACTCCGAGAAAACCCACGAGCACGGTGTTTGTCCACCACAAAGTCCACACGGCGGGAGCTGGGATCGAACCAGGGACCCCAAGCACCGGAGGTGGACGCTCTACCACTGAACCACCACGCCCCCCAAGACTACCGACGAAAAGAAGTTGTAGGTGCAAAGATAAAGTTTAGCGTTTTGAAGGGGAGAGAGAGAATGTTATTTCTCCGAACAGATTTTATTTTGCTACACACATTGCAACGCCATTACGTTATTAAAATCACTATCAATCAATAACAATACAATCGGAAAAGGAAGTCAGTCAGGTCCAGTAGAAAGAGGTACAGCTTCAGCATTCGCCTGCAGGAACAAAGAAAAAAAAAAACTTGAAAAATCTCAGTCAGCACGGTGTCACCGGATTCGAACCTGAAGCGACGCAAGAAAGCTAATGAATATGTGGGACCCAGTCCCAAATAAATATACGCAAAAACTGTAGTTTTGCTTTATCTATTAATGGTACTTCAGAGTTCTGCAAATGATGCATTTTGTAATAATAATAATGGAATCACTGAAAACATGAATAAAACAATCATTTGAAATATTAAAGAAAGATCACAATAAGTCTCCAAATAAATCTACCAACAGCAAACTACTTGGCATAACTTTTTGTGGACCTGAGCCGCTCCAACGCCATCTATTAGCGATCGGCTAAACTATGTCCAGCCCACTGAAGAAAACATGGTAAGCGCACTGCGTCATTCTGTCAACAGGCGCATCGGGAGCTTTATAAAAACTAGTGTTATCACGTCTTTTATTCATGTGACTCCCTAGTTGGCCTCACGACGTTCCGGCACCGGCGAGGAATCGAACCCAACGCTCTAACCACTAGATTAAGGTGTCACCGTACAAACGAATATCCTTCTCCTTATTATCAAGCTTAACATATAAACTTACGAAAATATTAAACAAATACGGTTTTAAGATTTCTTCTATATTTCTTAAATTATTGAAAAGTCATTTACTAGCTATAAAAGCTATCCTGTAAATAACTTGGTGCACTAGGCTGTCTACGAATTGAGTTGCGAATATGATAAGCCGTATATTGATAATCAACGTTTCGGGATTGTCTTAACATTAGAATGCTTTATGAAGTTAGATGTACAAATTTTACATAAGGCCTCTTCAACTGTAGAAAGAAGTGTGTATATTTGAATTTCATCCGAACAAAAAAATTCCCATATCAAATCGGGATAAAAGAAGTCTAAAAAAAACAATGGGATTGCATAATTAACAACTCTATGAACAAAAATTAAAAAAAAAAAAAAAATCGGTAGTCAAAAGGTTACATTTATCTTTTCACCAAAATGTACATAGGATTTCATAATGACAAATTAGATTTTACGAAGTTATTGAAGAATCTATATACTAAAATACTACGTTTATATGTTTATGGAGAAGAAGAGTTTATATGTTTGTGGCCAATCCTTTCGACAATGAGATTTCGAATACCACAAATGCTAGGAACGCGCTGTTTTCGCTGGTCGATTCCAAATTGTGTGTACATTGCCTCTTCTCATTCAAATTTTCAAAAACTTGTCTTTATTTTTCTATTCCACATTTTAAGCGTCGATTTGACCCTATTAGTTTGATATTGCCACTAGGACGTGAAAAGATATTGCCACTAGGACCGTATTTGTGAAAGGCAACCGTTAGAGAAGCTACGTGTAGCAGGTTGAGGGACATTTTAGACGCTACGCTTTAATCTGAATGACAAAACCTATTCCAACTTGGCAACTTCGAAGGCTTGTGGACCCATAATGAGATGTACTCGGATATGGAGCTATAAGAAAAAAATGCATTTCGTATCATCTATCACTTATCCAAGTTTGAAACAAACTCACTCCTACATTCTATATATTAAAATATTACATTTATATTTTTGTCTATAGCAATTCACCTCCTTTGAGAGTGTTCGTAAAGGAACTTGCACAGATATAGTAAGAAGAGATGATGATTCACGCTCATATTAGAACTGTACGCTGTGTAAATAGCATAGGTTCAGCTAGTATATGATTTGACAACGCTGAAAAGTGTATACAAATCAAGACTTTAGTAAATTTCAGTGACAATATAAAATTAATATTACAATCAAGAGGATTACACAAAATGTTGCAATGTAAGAATACTTGCTATGTTTCAATGTACTTCTAATTTAGCTAACACTGGGATTTGAGATCTTACTTGAACATAGAAGGGACGCATCTGGTAAGTAAAGTTGCCCTTTTGAATAATTCTGTTAGTTCGATTATTCTTTATTTAATTATATATATACATATTTAAAAAAATATATATTTACCGCTTGCAGAACATCGATTAATTCCTCCAAGTGTTCCCTGACAAACTCAATAAATCTGCTTTCAGAAGCAGGCATTCGTCGTTCGACGGTGCTGTTCCAAAGTATTGGACTGTCATGATTCCTATTCGAAAATCTAATATCAAGTTAAGAAAATTTTTGATTTTCATTCTTATAACTAAACAACGAAATCACACCCTCTAGTTTTTTTTTTCCTTTTCTTCATTCATACATTTCTGTTTTACATCTTCATATTGTGGTGGAACAAACTTTAAATCAATAATTTATAATGTATAAATCGCAGTAAACCAAAATTTCAATGAAAATTCACATACGACTTATTTTAAGTAGTTCATTCAATACAGAAGAATAATAGAATATAATTTATATTGTGTTTGTTTGTTGTATAACAGCTTGCCAAATCACAAATGTGGAAATTGTATATGTGTAGTCTCCTTTATGGCTTACTACATTTAGAGGAAAAAATATATATATATATATAATCTAGGCTGAGACAATTAGATTCAGTAATCCTACAAATTTCTTATATTCGACATAAACATGCTATAATTTATTATGCACAACAATTATTCATTTCAAAGAGAATTGATTTATTTACCTGCACATCCAAGAACTTGTGGCAATGGCATTCCAGCGAGAAGTATAATACGTCTTTAGAATTGTGTCCAGTCATCCCCTGAATTACTATTCGACTTAAATGTTATCATTAGTAATTTATATATATTAATAAAAGGGTAAATTTTATTTGAAATTCAGTAATGCATTTATTTCTCTTATCAACAGGCAATTAAAATCAAACATCAACAATGACAAAGAAGAAAGAAAGAAAAAAAAATGAATCCATTTCTATCAGTGGAGTTAAATTCAAAAGGAAGATGTGTAAACATGCACTTTTCTTGTTACTCATAATTTTCTATTAGTAATTCACAGATGTATTGCTATGTATATGGAACAGTACAATAAACGATGAATACAGTATATATATATATCTAAGGTCATTTACGTAGTTAGTTTTAAGATTAGAGAATCTATCGTTTAATCAGTCTAGATATCTTTTACGGAGATATTCAGCATATTTTGATCATACAGATCCTATAAACGTCTAATCGCATCATAAAAGTTCACGGTAATACCAATTCACGGACTTTTTTTTTTTTTTATCAAGTTACATTTATCTGTTAAACTGTTCATCTTATTTAAACATTTAATATTATTTTTCAATATTCAACAATTCGAATATGTCTGTAATACATATCACTTAGTTACCAGGTGCTTTACATATATAAACAAACATATCATCACATTTCGATATACGTAGAGTGCTCATTTTACATATTATTCGGATATTTGAGCATACTGACACATTTCCATATTCAAATTAATATCATCCGTACGTTCTATCACCTGCATCAATTAAGTTTGAACATATTTAAAATCATCAGAGATTATTAACTAATAAAAGAAAACCTATCCTAACTAATCTACACTAACTTAACCTAAACATATTATTCAAAGCAATTCAATTTCATAATACATTCAAACTATTATATTTCCGTGAGGTATTAACCGTGAATGAAGGATGATATTGTTATCTAGACTGAAGCATATGAGACAATTACTATCTCGGCTAACAATGAGTCATTGCTCAAAATCAGCGATTATTCCATTATAGCATATAGCTGGTATAATGAGTATTCACTGTTTGTTTACTGTCAGAATTTTCATATCTACGATCAATAACATGGATGACTATGTGGAAAAGACACTCATACATCTTTCAGAACACGTTTGCGATAAGGTTAATTTTTGCTTCCCCATAGGCCTACCCGGGTTTGTGCAACTACAGGTATTTAGCTTCGCATGGTCAAGAATTGAGATTTCCTTTGCAAAACTAACATCACTATAAACAGTTTAAATTTCCAAGGTAATTGTTTTAGTTAAGGTCACAAAGTCAGAACAAAATGGCAGTTTACTTATGAATCCCCATGAAATTTTATGTTTAAATTTTTATATCACTTACATAATTGGCGAGTACCTCGATTCTACCCAAACATTTTAAGGTTGTTCAGAATTGTTTTTACTTAAGGTTTATAGTTCCAATTAGCGTTTTTAGCAATAATTTCTAATTATCGGGTACCGCTCTACATAAACTCACCACCGTTAACTTACTACATTTTTCACTGCACCGGAAATCATAGCTCCCTCTAGGACAACTACTATTCCTGTAACATATTTCCATAGTCATATATATATATTATTAAATCTCATATTATTTCACCTCCTAAATTTCTAATTTAACTTCTAAATTCCGCTTCAGTCCCTTTTCTGTACATCCACAACAAATTGTATACTTAATTTGAACTACTGCACTTCCCGTTTCCTACATCCGGAAGAAAAGTAAACAAAGGAGGATTTTGATTTCTAGAACATATCAACAGTGGTCGGTAAGTTCCCTAATCTAAGGTACATTAAATTTTGTTAATTTTATGAAAATAAACCCAACTTACATAATTACCATACGTTTACCACAGATAGGCCTACTTTATTCACTCAGTTCGTAAACATGCATATTATGTGTTTCTGCTCTGCATGTCCAATCAACGCTATAATTATCCTCTTGAACCTTATTTACATGCTATAAAAGGGAATTTGTATTATATTATGAGAAACAGGCCTAAATACCGGTAGTGTAATACATAATCATAAACATAGTCAGCAGCCGTATTGTGTTCACCAGCTGTTGCAGATTAAGGATATGCGGACCATAATACTTCCTCTCGAAAATAACCCATAGATTTATCAATGTTACTTAGTAATATAAAATCTACGCTTTTATATATATACGAACGTATGACATAATATTGTTACTGTTTACGGTAACAGTGAACTGTAACAATGTTCCCCGACGATTGGAGAAAAAAAAATTTAAAAATTTTTTTTTTAATTTTTTTTTATGTGGGATTTTGTAATAACTCTCGTTTCTTTTCCGCCGAACAATCGAACAATTTGATATTCGACAGATTTTGACTTTGAACTTCTTTCCCATTTAAATCTGTTAGAGCTACATAGTTATTTTGTTTTCTTTTTACAATATACGGGCCGCTATATGTCGGCATATATTTATGAATCATTTCCTTATACGCGTCAGATAAGAAGTGAGTTTTAACCATCACCAAGTCTCCTATCTGTACTTCTACTGGGTTTACTAATTTTGACTGCTGTTTTCGTTTTCGTTTCGTTAATACTCTAGGGGTTACCTGGATATATCTCTTTGCGTCATCTACTCTTACTAATTCTGATGGCCATGGGAAATTCTCTTTAAATTTTCGAGTTGCTGAAAATGACATAAATATTTCTGCCGGTGTGCTATCAATACTACTATTGTAGGAATAATTAAGGAAGTCTTGAGCCGTCTTCAACACTTCTTTCCATTTCGTATGATTATTCTGACACATTAATCGGATTATACGGTTAAGTTCTCGATGCGAGCGCTCCACTATCCCGTTTCCTTTCGGATTGTATGGGGTAGTTAAAACATGTTTTATTTTATGTTCCTCACAATATTTCTTCCATTTCTCGGCCTTTGTCCGAGACGATTTGATTAGGATATGGAACGAGATAAAAATAATCTTTTTCTAAGACTCTAATAATTTCTGTAACTGTAGACGTTTTAAGCGGTAAATAGCATACAAAACGGGAATATACATCAACAATAGACAAAATAAAATAGTACCCAAAACTACATGGAAGTTTCCCCACCAAGTCGATACACAGCTTTTCATGTGGTCTATCCGCCTGGATATGTACATCTTCTCGCGCTAGAACCTGATTCGAAAATTTTGTGCGAGCACATAACTCACAATTCTTGATATACTGCGTATACATTTGTTTCTGTTTTCGCCAAAAGAATAGAGTTCTCGTTAATTTCATACATTTGTTTATTCCAAAGTGTCCAACATTATGGATATATGATATTATCTTATCTGTTAATGCCATAGGGATCACAAGTAACCAAGGTTTAAATTTAGACCTTCTTATAAAAAGTACATTTTCTACCACCCTTATATTTTCGCAATTTGGATTTTCATTAAGGCGTTGTTTCAACTGTTGGCAATACCCATCAGACGCTTGTAAATCAATTAATTCCTGATGTTCGAAACAATCTTTAGCATCATATGATACAAAATTTATATAATAGTTACTTGGATCACTATCTGCTTCTGGTGTATTCCGACTCAATATATCGGCTATTTCGTTATCTTTCCCTTTTATGTGCTCAAATTTTAAATCAAAACGTTGTAATTTTAGTAATATTTTTGTGGTTCTATAATCTAGATTTTGCAAAGTGAAAGCGAACATTACAGCTCGATTATCGCAATGCACTACCACTTCCCGACCTAATATATAATATGAGAATTTTTCACATAGAAATAACACTGCTAGTAACTCCAATTGGAAAACCGAATATGAGATTTCATTTACTTTTAATTTCCTACTAGCATATTCAATAACTAGAATGTCTCCGTTGTCATTATATTGCGCAAGATATCCAGCGAGATTTTCCAGTGAAGCATCTGTAAACAAATGAAATGACCTATCGAAGTCCGGTTGACTTAATGCGGGTGGCTCACTTATTAATATTCTCAGCTCTCTGAATAACTCTAAAATTTCTGGTGTTAATACAAATTTATTCGTTTTTTTTCAAGAGATAAAATAGAGGTGATGTCAAAGCAGCAAAATCCGGAATAAACTTCCTTCTCCACGATAGTAGCCCAAGGAATGACCTTAACTTTTTCTTAGTGGTAGGAATTGGGAAGTTTTTAATAACTTCATTTTGCTTAGGATTTGGTTTAACTTCTGTCCCATTTATTATATGTCCTAAGAATAAAATTTCTTTCTGAAAGAACTTACACTTCCTGAAGTTTAATGCAAAATTACCTAGTTCTAAAATTTTGAAAATTTGTTCCAAATGATTAAAATGATCCCCTACCGACTACTGGTGATGGAGAAAAAAAACTATATTTAATTCATTATCCTCATTATCTTCTTTTAACACGAATCGCGTAATAAATCTCAGAGGCTCTGATTCAGATTTTAAATGTTCTACTTCTAAATTATTCTCTTATTATGATTTATTTTGTGAACTTCTCTCTCCCACATTTCTTCCAGTCATAATTTGAATTACCTAATATAATATTGTCAATATGGAGGAGTCAACACGGACAAGGGCTTAGTGTCATTCGTCAGCTTTAGCTTCATAGTTGATATACGGTAAGTATGGAAAAGAAAAGAACTTAACCAATAAAAGATGAAATAAAATTTCTATAACTACGAACTCAGACGGCAACGCAAACGAACGGAATTAAACAGAACTACTGCTCTCCCTCTGGAATTTTAGGAGGAGCTACTACCGGAGGCGAAACTCTCGCTTGTCTGATTCGGCAGAGTGCTTCTACCCATTTCCGACACCATTTGTCGATTATAGATCGAGTGCCCTGACTTGAGTACCGACCTACCAACCAATCAAAAATCTTCGATTCCGATACTTCATAGCAAGTTTGCTTTTTATGCCTACTCCTGTAAAAGAAAGATTTCTTATATCTTTCATTTGATTTATCAGTGCCCTTACTATTACGATTCTTATTCGCTCTCTTAGGATAGCTGTCATGCTTATTACTATGGCCTACATTTACATCATAAGTTTCTCTACTACAAACTACTTCTACTCTTAACCTAGGAACATCAAGCAATACAGGACATATCTTATTTTCCATATTTTCAATCATTAACACATTTTCATCATTTTCTCTACTACAAACTACTTCTACTCTTAACCTAGGAACATCAGGCAATACAGGACACATCTTATTTTCTATATTTTCAATCATTAACACAGGTTCATCATTAAATTGCTTCCCTACATTCAAATCCTGGGCTACATTGTCATTCAAATCTATAACAGAGTCACTATTCAAGTTTACTTCTGTTTTCTCAGCCTTCTTATCAAAACTTATTTCATCCCAACTTTCAGTCAATTCAGTTTTCACCATTTGAAGTTCCGCTCTTACTGCCAATAACTCAGTGGACACCTTTTTATCTAAATTACCAATAGATACCTTCATTGAGTCAATATTCGAATTTACTTCAGCTTTTACTGCTTTCACTTCTGAATTAACTGATTTTATTTCCACTGTCACACTATCAATCTTAGAATTAACCTCAGTTATCATTCGATTTTGATTAGCTATTAAATCTTTTAAAGTTTCGAGAAGAGGTCCTCCTCCAATCTCAATCTCCGGTATTTGCTTCCGATTGCCAACTCCAACCCCCCTTATAGAAGCGTCAGAGTTGCTAGATTCAACAAACGTTTCGGATCTCTCGTCACTAATGATGCTATTATTAGCACCAGGAACAACAAACTGAGCCATCTCATGTGACCTATCACTTACTCTTATTTCTTTATCACACGTTTCACACAACCATTGTCCACCATTTTGTTTTATCAAATCGATCTTGTCTTTCGACATCCCAATACAAGTTACATGGAAGAATGTGTCACATTTATCACACCCCACTGATTCTTCCTCATTTGCATTTTCCTTACGCTTACAACATTTATAAAGTCTTGGATCAATATTACTAGCACCGCCAGTAACAATCATTTCTTCATAAAACATTCAGTTGCACAAATCCCAGGCAAGCATATGAAAGGATTAACACCATAAATTGAACATTTTATTATTATTATTATTATTTTTAACCTTATCGCTTCTCACCAGAAATGATCATCCCACCTTATTGTTATATCCTGGCTAAAGGGTCGCCACTTTATGTTGTCTCCTTTATGGCTTACTACATTTAGAGGAAAAATATATATATATATATAATCTAGGCTGAGACAATTAGATTCAGTAATCCTACAAATTTCTTATATTCGACATAAACATGCTATAATTTATTATGCACAACAATTATTCATTTCAAAGAGAATTGATTTATTTACCTGCACATCCAAGAACTTGTGGCAATGGCATTCCAGCGAGAAGTATAATACGTCTTTAGAATTGTGTCCAGTCATCCCCTGAATTACTATTCGACTTAAATGTTATCATTAGTAATTTATATATATTAATAAAAGGGTAAATTTTATTTGAAATTCAGTAATGCATTTATTTCTCTTATCAACAGGCAATTAAAATCAAACATCAACAATGACAAAGAAGAAAGAAAGAAAAAAAAAATGAATCCATTTCTATCAGTGGAGTTAAATTCAAAAGGAAGATGTGTAAACATGCACTTTTCTTGTTACTCATAATTTTCTATTAGTAATTCACAGATGTATTGCTATGTATATGGAACAGTACAATAAACGATGAATACAGTATATATATATATCTAAGGTCATTTACGTAGTTAGTTTTAAGATTAGAGAATCTATCGTTTAATCAGTCTAGATATCTTTTACGGAGATATTCAGCATATTTTGATCATACAGATCCTATAAACGTCTAATCGCATCATAAAAGTTCACGGTAATACCAATTCACGGACTTTTTTTTTTTTTTATCAAGTTACATTTATCTGTTAAACTGTTCATCTTATTTAAACATTTAATATTATTTTTCAATATTCAACAATTCGAATATGTCTGTAATACATATCACTTAGTTACCAGGTGCTTTACATATATAAACAAACATATCATCACATTTCGATATACGTAGAGTGCTCATTTTACATATTATCCGGGTATTTGAGCATACTGACACATTTCCATATTCAAATTAATATTATCCGTACGTTCTATCACCTGCATCAATTAAGTTTGAACATATTTAAAATCATCAGAGATTATTAACTAATAAAAGAAAACCTACCCTAACTAACCTACACTAACTTAACCTAAACATATTATTCAAAGCAATTCAATTTCACAATACATTCAAACTATTATATTTCCGTGAGGTATTAACCGTGAATGAAGGATGATATTGTTATCTAGACTGAAGCATATGAGACAATTACTATCTCGGCTAACAATGAGTCATTGCTCAAAATCAGCGATTATTCCATTATAGCATATAGCTGGTATAATGAGTATTCACTGTTTGTTTACTGTCAGAATTTTCATATCTACGATCAATAACATGGATGACTATGTGGAAAAGACACTCATACATCTTTCAGAACACGTTTGCGATAAGGTTAATTTTTGCTTCCCCATAGGCCTACCCGGGTTTGTGCAACTACAGGTATTTAGCTTCGCATGGTCAAGAATTGAGATTTCCTTTGCAAAACTAACATCACTATAAACAGTTTAAATTTCCAAGGTAATTGTTTTAGTTAAGGTCACAAAGTCAGAACAAAATGGCAGTTTACTTATGAATCCCCATGAAATTTTATGTTTAAATTTTTATATCACTTACATAATTGGCGAGTACCTCGATTCTACCCAAACATTTTAAGGTTGTTCAGAATTGTTTTTACTTAAGGTTTATAGTTCCAATTAGCGTTTTTAGCAATAATTTCTAATTATCGGGTACCGCTCTACATAAACTCACCACCGTTAACTTACTACATTTTTCACTGCACCGGAAATCATAGCTCCCTCTAGGACAACTACTATTCCTGTAACATATTTCCATAGTCATATATATATATTATTAAATCTCATATTATTTCACCTCCTAAATTTCTAATTTAACTTCTAAATTCCGCTTCAGTCCCTTTTCTGTACATCCACAACAAATTGTATACTTAATTTGAACTACTGCACTTCCCGTTTCCTACATCCGGAAGAAAAGTAAACAAAGGAGGATTTTGATTTCTAGAACATATCAACAGTGGTCGGTAAGTTCCCTAATCTAAGGTACATTAAATTTTGTTAATTTTATGAAAATAAACCCAACTTACATAATTACCATACGTTTACCACAGATAGGCCTACTTTATTCACTCAGTTTGTAAACATGCATATTATGTGTTTCTGCTCTGCATGTCCAATCAACGCTATAATTATCCTCTTGAACCTTATTTACATGCTATAAAAGGGAATTTGTATTATATTATGAGAAACAGGCCTAAATACCGGTAGTGTAATACATAATCATAAACATAGTCAGCAGCCGTATTGTGTTCACCAGCTGTTGCAGATTAAGGATATGCGGACCATAATACTTCCTCTCGAAAATAACCCATAGATTTATCAATGTTACTTAGTAATATAAAATCTACGCTTTTATATATATACGAACGTATGACATAATATTGTTACTGTTTACGGTAACAGTGAACTGTAACATATGTATCACTTCATATACAATGTTTAACACTTCCTACTGCATAATGCTGATATACATAATTCTCTCGCTCTAACTGACGGTTAATCGCTAATACCAAGATTCCAAATTTGGACATACAGAGTTTAAATTTCTTTGTTTACGACCAGGAAGAACATTTATTCTTCCGCCATATAAAAAACTGAGGATCTCGAAACCTGAGTGTGAGTTTCAATGGAGGTTTAGGAGAGTGACCAGGTAGAAGCTGTATTAGACAATCTGATTCTTACACTAGGGCTGCCTCCATATTAGGATCTTATAAGCCGCTTATGTGAACATGTAGTATGAAGGCATTGAATATTTCTGAGCCGCTCAAATGATCGTGATACCAAAATGGCAGCCGTGCTAGAGCCAGAAGCTTCTGCTTTAATCCTGGCGATAAACTGCACGAAAAGAAAAGAAAAAAAAGAAGAAGATATAGAACAATATGGTTTCATTCTCTAAATCGATCAAGACTGGAAGAAGGTTCATTTTACAATCTATTTCCTAAACCGAGACAAAAGAAAATTTTTCTATTACTTCAGGATGTTTATATCTTCGTTTGATGAACTGTATAACAGTACAAAGTGTGCATTTCATCAGAGTAACACCAAAATGAGAAAATTTTCAACATCAAATAAACGTACACTTTTCTTTCATTCCAACTGAGTTGATGCTCATGTGTGAAGGGCTCTCATAAGACTGTGTGTTATTTTCTTCTCCGCCAGAAGTCCGCTCGAGCCAGCTACTGGCGGGATTATCTTCATAGCAGCTCAGAGCCGCAGCTCACTTGCACCGAAGAGCATGTTTGAAGGCGTACATTTAGGACAATGTAAAGCTAGCAGCTGAAGCTCACGCGAGCGGCTCACAGGATCCTAGTGTGAAGGTTAGCTAAGTCTTACTTGCAATAATTAGGCCAGTAAACTTCAAATTTACCCAAATTCATGAAGGAACCATGTCCAGGTTCCAATAAAAGGCAGACATCAATTCATCAACAGAAAAGTTAGTGAGAAAGATATTTATGTGCTATCATATTCATTTAACAGATACATCATTATCCTCATTTAACTTAAAAATATTAAATTCAATTATCATAAAGGAACATGATTAATGTTTAATTTATCTAGCAGTTTGAATAAGAAAGTACGCTACCAGATGATAGTTAGTAGAAAATACAGTTTTGAAGGATGTGACCTCTCGCTATAGTAAAAACTATATAGTCTATAAAATAATATCCTTTAAGCTTTTGCAGGAATATATATATTCTAACTTAAACTACTTTCTAACTTCGTCTAATTACAAGTAACAGAGGCTACAGATTAATTAGCTACATACGAGTTGATCCATCTATGTCAAGATTGCACTTCCTGACATTAGGGTTGAAATCAAGAGTTCTTTACATATCAGATGAATATTAAAATTCACATATGCATTTTTTTTAACCAATGACAATTTTTTCTATTTTTCAGGCTGCGTGAACATTTTATGGTATTTTATATACATATTTTATAATGTTATAGCATATGTAAGTTTCCGTTCTACATATTACAAAAGTGGAACACACGAAAATGATAATCGAAACAAGATAAAATCTAATTTTCCAACAACGGTATGCAACAGCAAAAGTCAGAACATTGAAAATACGATAAACTACAGCTGTATTATATGTGTAGACAAGCTTTTAGTAATTCCTTTGTATTCCTATAAATATTTCTAATGTTATTTTTATCTGTGTGTTTACCTGTTTGTCTGCATATATATATATATATATATATATATATATATATATATATATATATATATATATATATATATATATATATATATATATATATATATATATATATAGTACTAAAGGATACTCTCCCAGATGTTTGTTGACATTCTCAAGTGAAAGAGAGGCTGGCGCATACACTTTCTGTATAAAGAGGAATACAATAAATTCAAGAGTATTCACAGAAAAACATGACACTTCCTCTGAAAAAAATAGAAATGAAAATAATAATGATAAAAACAAAATCAACATATAGATCAATGATTAGTAACATTTTCATATTTGAATTATACTCTACAAGTAAAAGTTGAAACCTTCTATGATTTTTTTATGGAGTTTTAAACAGGTTACTAGTCTTTGGCTAGCTGGGGCTCCACTCCCAGAATCCCACGTTTGTTCGGCCTACGGCCTCACATCAATTATGTATCAACCTTTGCATCAAGAGTGAATTTCGTGCATTTGCACTTAATATTTCCTGAATTTGACCAGATGAAGACTTTGCCCCCAGACCCCTGCGTTTGCTCGGCCTATGACTTCGCACCTCTTACACCCACAATTCTACCGAATTTCAAGTTTCTTTCCCTATTTTAACTATCTAAAAGATAAGATTTTGTATCCCAACAGAATGTCTATTTAAATAACATGGAAATTTCTTCATCCCTACCCGTATAGACTCCTTAAAACTACAAATATTCAACTTTGGCGATTTTCTTGTAGGTTAATCTCGGAAGACTACAATCATGCGAAATTTCATTATTCTAATCCTACTAGAAGTGCCTAAACATTTTGGGGTGTAGAAGATGTCTTTAGTCATCAATATGGATTTTTCTTTTACTTGATTTGGGATCTAATATTCTATACTAAGGCACAGGCAAGTGAATGATGATGGAAAAATTGGTGGAATGATAATGTGGAGGAAACGGGAGTAACCCGAGAAAACCTACGGACACAATGTTGTCCACCACGAACTTACCTGGCCGGGGATCGAACTAGGGATCCCACGCGCCAGAGGTAAGCGCTCTACCACTGAGCCACCGTGGCCCCTCGGAAGAACTCAGAAGCCAGTATAATTGTACAGGTATTGATACATCAAGTATATGACGAACTTATTGCCTAAAATGATTTAAGCTATCTTCGGTTCCTGAGAAAGAGTATTCGAGAAAATGCTTGAAATATTGAAACAACATACGTTGCACAGGAATATAACAAGGTCATTACCATTTTGTATTTTCCAAAGTACTGTCCGCTTTTGGAGAATTTACTGCACTACAACAACTAGTGATGATACGGCTACATTTGAGCGTTCTATTTATTAACTGAACATCCTAATTGAAGTGTTTCTTTCATCTTCTTAGGCTTTACCTGGAGTACTTGGTGGTGGAGAATCCATGCTAGCTAATGATTCTATCCATTCTTTCGTTGCTGCTTGATGATTGCTTGTAGGAAACGTTGTAAGCCAAGCAAGTTGGAAGTACATCCAGGCTATATGCGGAGCAAGGAACAATTTGTCTACAGCCAAATGCTTCCATACATCATAACTTAAGACAGGAAACCCCGCCGCGCCTTTGTTTCTACAATACGTAACAACCTTCTTCAAATGCTGGCAAAACAGAAACGGTAAAAAAAAGCTATTGAGACAGAATTAGGAATTTTACGCAATAATAATAATTTAATGTATATTGGCAAAACTTCACGCTTACAACTAGAAAAGAAATAAAATCACTATAATTCATTCCTTCCTAGGTCGTTATAGGATACAATGTAAGTATACATATTCTAAATTAAAACCAGTTGAGAATGCTCCAAGAACATTTCCAGAACGAACTTAAAAATAATTTTTTATTAACTTCTACAGGCTTTATACCAATTGTTATATGTAACAAAAGACACACTGACCAAAGCTTAAAACCCACTTTATTTTAAATTATAATTTGTAACGGTTTCGGATATCTAACATGCCCTTCTTCAGATCTCTTTTGTTAAAATAATCAATACAAAGCCATGAATAGTCTTACTAAACAATTCTTATAATATATCTATCCATTTATAACTTCTCTGAGTACTAAATTTTTTCCACGTGTTTTATTTAAGAGTTCTGTTAAAACCTCTACGATATGTTGTTTTACGAAGACACATACTCAAAATTGAAAAATTTGCAAAACATCATCTCTCTATGACTTACAGTTCCCGAGATATGCTCCTTAAATCTCCAGAAACAGAACCTTTTGGCCAATACGGTGGCCAGTTGGCCAGTGGCCACCGGTTACTATTTGGTACCAAAATGTTCACTATCCTCTTAGGTATTGATCAACACAATATGATCTCAATATGATCTCTCTATGACTTACGGTTCCTGAGATATAGCTCCTTACACCTCCCAGATCCGAACTTTCTGCCAATATCTGGTGAACGGTGGCCAGTTGGCCAGCTGCTACCAGTTACTATTTGGTACCAAAATGTTCACTATCCTCTTAGGTATTGATCAACACAATATGATCTCAATATGATCTCTCTATGACTTACGGTTCCTGAGATATAGCTCCTTACACCTCCCAGATCCGAACTTTCTGCCAATATGTGGGGAACGGTGGCCAGTTGGCCAGCTGCTACCAGTTACTATTTGGTACCAAAATGTTCGCTATCCTCTTAGGTATTGATCAACACCAATATGCTCTCTCTCTATGACTTACGGTTCCCGAGATATGGCTACTTAAATCTCCCGAAATCGGAACTTTTTTTGGACAATATCTGGGGAACTGTAAGAGTGACGCGAAAAATTCCATCATTTCTTTAGATATTTTTTTGATGCTCTATCAAATGAAGGGCTTAAAATTGAAAAATTCGCAAATAACAGACACACACACACATATATAGACATAGAAAACGAACTTCTTAACTCGTTCTTAAGTCCTAATCTTACATCCCAGAAAAAAATGTATTATACGTATTTCTTAAATTATTTCGATTCCCGCAGGAGTTTTCTTCAGTAAAAAATAAATAAATAAAATTTACAAATAGTATGTTTTGGTTAAAAAGATACAATTCTCTTCAATTGAAAGTTCAGGTGATACATGTACATTTATATAAAGGGATGATGCACACGTTGCTTTAAATAAGGAATAACCTCTATTTTGCTTAAAGAATAAAAAAAATGTATCGTACCGTATGGCCGTTGTTCAGCACTACACTTCTTTAAAAATTAATTCCGGTAGCTGGCCAGAAATATTTTTGGACATAACAAACGAATTTTGGTTCCGGTTATTCAGTTTGCTCAAACGATATTTTCTAGAAGCACAAACAGTATTCTTACGAAAGCACAGACTATTGAAAGAATAGAAACATTGGAGAATTAGTGCTTTTGCTACAGACCATGGAAGCGTTTAATTTCAATTTATTAGCAAAGGATAGTTTATAAAAATTATCACAGAGAAGTCACTTTTGCAAGAAGATTGTGGACAGTATAAAATGTTTTATGTACATATTTTAGTCGGAAGAACACATCGCCTGTTTATTTCAAGGGTGACAACTCAAAATACCTAACTTTTCAGGAGATGCGTTTGAAAGTTTCGAAACGCAATGAAAACAAATAGACCAAAGAACGATATAAAGTGCTCTCTACCGCTCAGTTTTGGAAGCACATCTATGAAATTTTCACCAGAGATAGACATCAAGATTACCTTTGATTTTCTGCCCATAAATCAATAAGGGCGATTTTTGAGTTATGATTTTTGAGTTATGTCACTCTTGAAATAAACAGGCAATATGTTAAATTTTTCTACAGTTATTAGTGGCATGCTTTGTACACAAGATTTAAGATTTAATTGCTTATGATTGAGGAATTGCCCTAAAATAAATATGTGCGAAATTATTTTTATGCAAGTGGACCTTATAAAATTGTCATGTTAGTCTGTCCGTTACTCCACACAACTCTTAAACGAAATTGGCTATAAATTATACTAAATTTATCAGAGACTTAAAATAATTTAACAAACTTAATACATTTTTTGTGGGATGCCGGATTAGTACTTAATTTTGATAAATATATAACTTTGAGAACGGAAAATTCAAAGATTTTATTGATTTCTATTTTTTAAATATAAAAAAGATATTTACCTCAGTAACATACTGAATAGAGGTAGAATATGGTAAAGCTCCATATACAAAAATATCACAGTTGACCCATAAACTAATTTCTGCATTGTCCATTATACTTTCAATGGAGTCTTCTGATAGACGGTTTTCCATTAGTGATTTTTCAGACCTTCAGAACCTTTAAAAAACATTAATAATAAAATAAAAATAAAAAATGGATAATAATTTTCAAACTAGTTCCTAATGCATAGTATTCATATAAAGCAGAGGAGGAAAAATTAATTAATGATATACATCAATATTATACATATATACTTTAATGTTCGATCAATTTCAAAGTTTGTAAAACTAGAGCTATTAAAGGGGACGTTCCAAATTGGTTATAAACCCAATGCCATACAAATCGTATACAATGAGAACATATTTATTCTAGTAGGAAGCGACTACACACAGGGAATGAACGAAATCCTAGAAGAAACTAAAATTATGTAACTCTATAACTATTAAGTTTATTAATAAACTTTTCTGTATACTTACAGCAAGGTTTAATTTTTTTTTTTTTACTTGTTACAGGATTTTTCCTAAGGCCACTCCCATTTTTATATTATTTATTTTTAAATTTTCGTGAATAACATAATGACACTGAAGAATATAAAAAAATAAAGGAAGTGATCCAGATAGTTATTCACGACTAATTGTCTTTTAAGTTGATCACTAAATTAAAAAAAAAAAAAAAAAAAAAAATGGAGGTGAGCTTAGGCTTACCCCCGAAACCCTCAACTGTGTCCTTTTGCCAAAGAAAGAAAGAACTGAGTGCTAACAGGTGCTCGTAAGGGATATTCAGAATTACATATTTATCTTGTTCTGCAGGTCGATCCGATTAGCTGGTTTCTGTGAATACCGCCCAGTCTTTATATGTCCCCAAAGCCAGTAATCACAAGGTATCATCTCGCAGGTCAAGGTGTGGGTCCTATTCGGCCAATCCATCTCTCCCGAAATTATTCGTTACGAAACTGATGAACCTCAAACGCAAAACTTTGTTGCAGGTCGATCTCATTGACAATGCTTAACTTTTCAAGTTTTGACACAACAAATATCCGTAACATGTTCAGATAATTGTATCTTCCTCGAAAGAAAATGGATTAATAATATGGGCCATTGAAACTGTGCATCAGGCATTTGAGTTTGGAACTGATTTCGGGCTCAAAAAGCATATGCACCTCCAACCCAATTTTGGGAGTTGTGCCTGTTTCTCCAAAAAGTAAAACGTAGCCTCATATGAGAACAGAATCCGAGAAAAAAAAAAGTTACTATTACCTTGGAAACGGGTAATCATTGATTCACAAAATTTTATTTTCATATCACGTTCTTCATCTATCAGATAGTGTAGAAATTTTAACTTGTAGGTCTGGGCCTTCAACTTCTTGCGTACAATCCTCTGGCCTTGGCATTTCCAGTTCCAACGATCTGTATTTAAGCGATTTTATTGGATTCCGTTCCACAATTTCTGCACTGTCTGAATCACATAGTTACTCATTCCTAGCTTTGAACTTTTCATATCATCTATTACTATGGAAATAAAATTCAATAAAATCTAAAGTGCATACAATATCTTGCAGAATCATACTATTAAAAATATGGCGAAACCATACTGATGGTTGGTTATATGCGTATAACATACATTTTTAAAACATATTTTGGCGTATTTTCAAGTTCTCTTCGGTTTACATCAATATAATTCAAAGTATTTAGGCCATTCTGTCTTATTCAAGCAAAGAAGAACTACAGAAGGCTCTAAGAAAATATCGTGCTCAAAAACAGCGGACCAGTCGAAGGTACCAAATTCTGAATAATTGTCAAGCATAAATAAAATGTATGCAGCAAGTTAAGAAATTGTAATCTTTCTTAAGATAACTCTATTTACGCACATACCGCTTTTACACCAGTCCTACCTTACCGGAACAGGATAAGCTGCAAATCAACTTATAGTGATCACTTCATACATCTTGGTTTATGTCTTGTGAGTTTGTCTATGGTAGCGACTTCCCTAAATCTATGACTAAAGTTAAGAAAATTGATTAAACAATTCACATGGCAGAATGTTGCACTTTGTTCCAAGTTTCTATTAAACAATGATACGTAGTGCTTACTTTTATTTATGTATTTAGTGTTTATAATTAACTGTGCTCTTATACTTGGAGATGGCAGTTACTTTAGGTTTTGTTTTAATCTTTAACCCTTTGCAGTCTCTTATCTTTTTCCCCAGTTTGTCTGCTTTATTCTCACTTCAGCTTTTATTCTTTCTGAAGCACAGTGGATGGTTGGTGGATGCTTAAGATCTCAAGGTGAGGTTGAGAACCCTTCTTTGTCTACTCTTTCTTCTATCATAATAGTCTTTTAGTTTTCTCTCGTAATAGTTAAGGCTCCGCTCAACGCTGTGTTTGTGTGGTTCATCATGTTCGTCTTGTGTTATGCTTCTTGTATGTTCTTCTTACAAGTAGGTGATGAATTTGAATATTTCATCGCTTTGAGAACTCTCAATGCTAAGTTAAATATAGTATCTGGGGTGAAGAAATTCGGAAATAGGCCAGAACTGGTTCCACTTACTCAGAAGCTTCTTACATCTGCTAAGTGTGCTTACCGTAACTACAAAGCATACTTAGAAAACCTAAGAAAGGAGGAAGCTCAAAAAGAAGAAGTAAAGAAGAAAAGATGAAACAAAACAACAAAGAGAGAGGTGATGGACAAATTGACAAACAAGGTGTATGATGAGATTTTGGTCACTTTTTCGTGTGCTTTTGGTCACTTTTTAACTATTTACAAGAGACCAGATCTGAATTCATTTGTTACATTACAGTATTTGGTATTCAATTCTTACACGTTATGAACACGTTCCAGGATTCAAATTACAGACTGTCGCAGAAAGAAGTTTGATTAGACATCGGTCTGGAATGAATAAAACTAAAAGTCGAGTTCCACTCGACAAAGGACCGCAAAGGGTTACTTCAATGTACCCAGTTATGACCTTTATGCTAAAGGAGACGCGGAATTAGAGGAAAGTTTGACTTAAACTATTCACTGAGCAAAACAATGCGTTTAATGTAAAAATTATTAATGTGCAACAGTTTCACCAACTTTGGCTTCAGTCGGACACTAGATTCATAGTGTCTAATGAAGCCGAAGTGAGTATTTGGCGAAACTGTTACATGCTAATAATTTTTACAATAAACGCATTCAGGGTGTCTACTAAAATTCCAAAATCAAATTTCGTGACTTTTTCGTGACCTTTTCTTTACCAAATCACAAAATTTTCTAACGTTTTCAAGAGCGAATTTGGGTGCTAATTAGACCGAATTTTCATCCATGCGATAGAAACGTACTTTGCTTGCGATTTGGTAGCGTCTAAAGCCGACTACAGACATTTTTAGTGGCGAATTTTGACGTTTTATAGAACAACATTTTCCAATTTGTACTTATATTTGTACAGTTTAAAAAAAAATCGTGACCCAAAAGCTAAATTTCGTGACTTTCATGACCGTTTTCTGATTTCGTGTCTTTCATGACCGTTTTCTGATTTCGTGACTTTCATGACCGTTTTCTGATTTCGTGACTTTCATGACCGTTTTCTGATTTCGTGACTTTCATGACCGTTTTCTGATTTCGTGACTTTCATGACCGTTTTCTGATTTCGTGACTTTCATGACCGTTTTCTGATTTCGTGACTTTTTCGTGATCGATAGACACCCTGGCATTGCTTTGCTCAGTAAATAGTTTAAATCAACTTTAAGTCTATAAAAAGCAAAGCTTGTACAGTGGAAAACACTAGTTAATAAAAAAAGTGAGTGTCTTGAAAGAAGCGGTGGACTGTGACAGGATAACAATACAGTATGAACCATGAACACCATGTTCCTCACCACCAACTAATATGACCTGAGGTCGAACTCGGGTACCTTGCAGCAGAGGTGAGCGCTCTACCACTGAGCCACCGTACCCCATTCGTCATTAGAATTTGGTGCTTTCCATGTGATTCATTTGACGTATAATTGGTAACCGGAGAATCTTGTCCATCGGAAAAGCATGAAGGTAGATTATTTGTACAAATTCACAGTTTTCACGAAACAGTTCTAACGAACTCAACATATTTCTATTGGATAGCATGTAGGATTGAAAAAGCCTTCGGAAGTTGTAGAACATGAATGGATGAATCAAAAATGACGTTTCCGCCAGTACTTTAAACAGCAAATGCATCAAAGATTAAAAAGGTAGGAAACATATTTACATGAAAGTAAATTAAACACAGAATGTCCTATACTTTTTTTTTCTTATCAGACTATTTTTTTGGAGCAAAGAATATGACTCGGAATCTTGCACTTTGGTTGACAGCGGAAGTCATAAAATTAATTGACTCACCCCTGACAATATTGCAGTTTAAAAAATAAATACAAGTAAACTGATTAAGACATTCTCTGGAAAGAAGTTATAACAACGACATGGTAGATATGGTGGAAAGAAAAATACGGAGAAACCTCCAATGGACAGACGATATTAAAACCGTTAACTGGTACAAGGCAAAATGTTTCTAGATGATTATGAAGTTAATGAATTCATGAATTCAATTCGTGGTAAATGACATAGTTGCAAAATACTTAGGGTTAGTTTCAACTGATGTGAGCTGCATATCAATTCATGGTTTATGTACTTCCTTGATGAGGAAATGCATTATTTCATGTGGGGAGTTGCATTCCTGGGTGCCCTTGCTGCAGATTCATTCCAGGACAACTTAATTGTTATGAGTATAAATACAGTATCAGGGCATATGCAGTAAAAAATTGTGCAAAAATATCAACCAACATGTGCTCGGTTGCAAATGAAAAGCTCGGGCTTCATCTAACTGAGAGAGTGCAGCGGTGCAAGCATGTTAACGACGGTGAGTATGCGCGTAAACTAGGATGTTGCCAAAGAGTGACTTTTCATATAAATGCTCCACGGTTAACAATAAAACGAAATAATATCAAACAATGTTCCACTATCTCATTGCTGCTGTAAATTTTCCAAATTTTTAGCAGCTCTGCCCCACAACTGCAGAACTTAACCCAACTCGCAGTAATTTTGGTACTGTCCCAGTTTAGATCAACATAGATTTGTAAACTTTACGGAAGAAATCTGTCGTATTTTGAAAGACCCATGTATAAAAACTAGAATATATCGGGATCTTATCTCCCACATAAATAGGATAGAAATACGAAATGCAAAGTGTGCTCTACGGAACCCATGACGAAGTGAAGTGCTACATAAAGGCAGTGTGCAAAGGGATTATAAAAGTGTCGCGAAGCTATGCCACACGTGTATTTATGGTATGATTTTTTTTTCTTCAATATCATAGTTTTTGCCTATAATCACAATCGCTGACGCGCATGCTTCCTATGGTCGCACTTCCGCGTAGACACCCCCACTATAATTCGCTGATAGAATTCTCCCTTCTTAGTCGACATCAAACACAACTTACTTAAGTGTTTCTGCACTAGCTTTTATGGTATGTTACCACGCTGGATTTATACTCATAATGGTTAGGCAATCCCAAAGTGAATCTGCACCTGTTGATGCAACTTACTCTCAAGAACACTTACTAAGGGACGATGTGTGAAATTCTTGATGAATGTGTTTCTCTAAATCGGGATTGTGTGATAATTCTTTCTTCATAGGCTAAAATCTTAGGTAAGTCTTTACTTTGACTCCAACTGTGACTTTAATCGGTTCTTATAGGTTCAGTTACTTCCTGGAACTGTTTGTGCGTGAGTCACTTGTTAGAACTGTTCGTGCCTTTGGTGTGACGTCTTAGTTCATATTTTTCCCACTAGGTGTCTGTATAGTCATATGGTAGTTGGTTAGTAGTCACATGTTCTGTGTGCATGTATGTGTGTGCTGCTGCTTGTGGCATGCGAGAAGCGCGTAATTGAATTGGTTGAATTGAGTTAGAGAATACCTATCATAGTTGTGGTCTAAAGTGAAGATATTTTCGACGTATTGTAAAAGTAGACGTTTATTGGTTTCTTGTTTGTAATAATAGCAAGTGTGCTCGGTTTAATAAAACGACGTGTGTGCGGAAAGGAACATTTTTCAGTAATGTTGAGTATTGTGCATGTGTTCTTGGTATCTTATTTTTTCGTGTGTGGAATCAGCAGTTATGAGTTCATTATTCATGAGTGTTCTCCTATGGCGAAATGGTGAGTGTTTTCTTTTTTTAATTCATATTATTTTTATTCTTGATTTGTTTTGCATTTGAGTATTAGGCAAAGTATTTGGTTTGCTGCTGCTTGTCCTATTGTCTTGTTGAGATGTATTTTTTTTCTTTGTCATGCACTGATTTATGATTAGAGACGAATGTTTTTTTTTTTAAATTTTTCCCTAATTATCTTAGCTTTATAGTAGTGGTGTGATTATTTATTATTATTTTGGATGTTTTTATGGTACTTGAGCGGGGGGTTTGGGGGGCGGTAGCCCCCATTTAGATCTCAAAATTCATAGTCACCGCTTCACCTGAATTGATGTTTAGTAACATTGTGGCCCTTGTACTTATAGTATAATTCTTAACATCGTATAGTAACATTGTGGCCCTTGTACTTATAGTATAATTCTTAACATCGTACATTACTTTCACTGTGTTAGTAATTGTAATCGATTCATGTGATCCGGTTGAAGTCACAGTTGGAGTCAAAGTAAAAATTTGCCAAATCTTAACCTACAATGCTTTCGTCATTCAATACTATTGCCTTATAAAGAAATTATTATTTCTAGCTTTCAAATATAAATAAATAAAAATCGTCAGAATTAATTTTATTCTTTCACATTCTGGTCATATTTACCTATTTTGGATATTCATTTACACAACGCCTCTAAAACCATAGAAATTACTACTAAACACATGGGCAAATATCGTAAATCAAACAAGAAATTTGTTGTAATGACACTTCTTTGCAAATAAATACGAATCGTCTGTTTTCACTCGTTCGATTGACGCGCCATGCTTTTGTTTTTAAATTCGTCTCACTCACGCTCTCAATGTTTCCATACTCCAGATGCCCAATGAGCAATGCAATCGGTAAAATGGGGGTCTATACATTTGTTTGGTTGTTTGTAATAAGCGTTACTTGCCACTGTCTTGAACAAGACTAATTATCGGCAATTTACAAAGCTAATTAAGTGTGTAAAATGTGAAGATTTGATTAGTGGAAAATGATAAAAAGTAATAAGATGAGTACAAAGTCATAAAACATGTACAAAGTAATAAGTATGATAAAGTAAAAATACGTGAAAAAGTAATGCCACAAACGGGAAAGAGTCAAATCAGGAGAGAAGTATGGCACAATAGGGAAAAGGTCAAAATCGGGTGAGAAGTTCCTACAGTTAAAGAGAGCTGAAGGCCAAGATGGACAGGGCAAAAGGTAGAGAAAAGTGGGTAGTGTAAAATGAATGGAAAAAAGTGTATAAAAACAAGGGAATGTATGAACGTGTAAAGGGAAAAAAGAGTGCAAGTGTAGTGTATATGTATACAAAGTCCCACTCAACTCTCGTCGTCACAGAGCACACAAAACACGATGCACTCGCCTTAATGACCACTGTCGAACTCGTCTATACATTTAAAGTAGTATAAATCCCAACAAGACCACCCTGGTGGAATTTACAAAAAACAGGAAGCAGAGACCCATCCACCTCTCCCTACAAGGAACCAACCTCCCACTCAGTCCCCATGCAAAATACCTCGGTGTCATCCTCGACAAGAAACTTTCCTTCATCCCCCACCTCTCCGCTACAGCGAAGAAGGCGACACAACGCTTCCGAGCCCTCCTTCCGCTCTTCCTGAGCCCCCAAATCACTCATGAAACCAAGCTTCACGTCTAAAAGATGTGCATCAGATCGGTACTGCTGTACGCCCACCAAGCCTGGGGCCACATACCACACACACATCTCCGCCAGCTGCAAGTGGTTCAAAACAAAACTGCGAGAGCAATCACAGGACACTCGTGGGACACCAGGGTGGCTCAACTTCATGAAGATCTCAACTTGGCGACGCTGAATGAGGTCAGACAACAACAACCAGCTTCCTTCTGGCGCCAGGTCAGAAGTTCTGCATACCCACACATTGAGAACATCGCCACCAAAGAACCAAGAAGACATTTGTACAGGATGCCTCGCCCCTGAACACCCCAGATGACCAGCACGGAGCCAGCGACAGTTGCGGCCCCGAAGAACAGTTACGCCACTCAAAACAAGCCACGCCGCAACAAACATGGAAGGCAAGGGCTAAAGCCCGTCACTTCACTACTCAACAACAGCCACGACAAGGACTGACTGACTGACTGAATGAATCTGGATGAAAACAGTGGCGTCTCGTGACATAGGGCCTTATGCAGAGTTGTTCTGACGCATGATTAGTGCCATACTTAAGAGTTCGACTAACATATGATTCTTGAAGTAGTCAGACCTTTAGTATGACCCTAATAATACTTTAAAACAACTGTGCATAAGGCCCATAGTCTTTTGGTAATTCCCAGACCTCTAACACATTTTCTATCCCCACACCAACTTGGAGTTTGCGTCCCACGTGGAGCAGAAGCAGCAGTCCACGCTGCTCGTATGTACTACTCTTTTCCACACCATCAGGAGAAAATGTTTCTGAAGATACTTTAGAAACGCATTTAACGAGTTGAATCGTGATTCTATGCTCATACAGGTAAAAAAACAGTTTCCCGTCAATTTATCGATACGTCCATCAGTGTTATTCGAAACCGAGCAACTTATACTTAGAATACGAAATAATCCTCTCTCAGCGTGGCGTACAACAAGGAGACCCTCTTGGCTCTGGTTTTTTTCGCACTAACTTTACAATCCATCTTTAACAGTATCAATACGGAACTGAACATATGGTATTTGGATGACGGGACTGTAGCTGGAGACAAGGATACAGTACTAGAGACATTAGAAATGATCCGTAGACAGGCTAAGGAGATCAAATTGCAAATGAATTTCTGCAAATGTGAGGTTAGCTTTCTCGGAGTCTCCAATGAGCAGGCTAATAACCTCTTCAAGCTGTTTAACGAAGTCGCGCCTGGGATTCAAAGAATTTCGACAGATAACGCCAGCTTACTAAGAGCAGCATTATCTAATGAGGCAAGACGAATAATATTAAAAGATAAAATTTCTAAATTAGAATTCTTCTTTACACGTCTTTCCTTGATTTCATCGCACTCGGCCTTTACCTACTACGCGCCTCATTGTCCATGCCAAGGCTGCTATACTTTTTTCGCTGTGCTCCATCTTGGCGGGATGCTGATCTTCTGGAATGCTATGACAACACTTTAAAAGCCGGTCTAGAATCTATCCTGAATTGCTCACTCAACAATAACTCTTGGTTGCAGGCGTCCCTTCCTGTTAACCGCGGAGGTCTCGGCATTGGCCGCGCCATGGACCTGGCTATTTCATCCTTTCTGTCTTCATTATATGGCGCTAAACCATTGATCGAGACCACTCTCCAACAAGATCTTAGCCTTGTAACGGATTCGGATGTCAACGACAGCATTTCTAAGTGGTAATTTATCATGGGATCAGATCCCCCTGATCTTGATAAGAGAGGATTACAATCCTCTTGGGACGATCCTATTATAAATCATCACTTTTCTTCTCTACTTCAGTCATCCGATAACCCAGAAGACAAGGTCAGACTCCTAGCTACATCATCTCCTGAAGCAAGCGCTTGGCTCTATGCTATCCCATCACCTTCTTTAGGATTGCATCTTCCCAATGACAGTTTTCGAATTGCCAGTGCACTGCATTTGGGAGCAGATGTTTGCGAGCAACACAGATGTTCTGCCTGTAGGAGTGTCGTAAACAAGAAGAGTCTTCACGGACCCTTCTGTGCCAATAGTGCGGGTAGACATTCACGCCACTCCAGTGTGAACGACATTATGATGAGGGCACTAATTTCAGCAGGCGTTTCTTCTATACGCGAACCGTTGGGATGCAGTCGTGCAGACGGTAAGAGGCCAGATGGTATGACCCTAATACTGTGGAAGAAAGGAAAAGCACTTTTATGTGATTTTACTTGTTCCGATACCTTCGTCCCATCAAATCTACATTCTTCTTCAGCACAAGCTGGCAACGTGGCTGCTCGCCGAGAAAGAGAAAATCGCAAAAAGTACAGCAATTTCCTTGACAAATATCATTTTGTCACTATAGCTATCGAATCAGGTGGTTCCTGGGGTCCCGAAGGTCTTAACTTTATAAAAGAAGTCGGACACAGCATTTATTTATTTATCGTCAGGAGACGCTAGAGCAACCTCTTTTCTGCTGCAACGCATCAGTATGGCAAGGGAACGTTGCATCAGTTTGGGGAACGCTACCATCTGGTAAGGAACTGGAGGAGATCTTTTTTCTGTAATCATCTCGGCGAAAATTTTAAAGTGCTGTTGTTTTAAAGCTTCTCGACAATTGTTAATCATTTCAAATTAACCTATATATGTTTTTTTCTTGTAATTATGTGCATTTGCTTATTCTTTTATATATCGCAACAATTGTTCCGTAGATGTTGTCAGGTTCCAATATTATTGTTCTCATAGTCTATGTTTCTACACATATATTGTTAAATTGTCTTGCATTGTTAAATTTGTCTTTTGATTTTCCTTATAGCGTATTCCAACACAAAGTTAAATAATAATGGTGACAACGCATCTCCTTGTTTCAGGCCATTTTCGACGTGAAAGCTCGTGGACAAATATTTTCCTACCCGGACTTACTTTGGGATTCATTTAAACATATCTTAATTAATCTAATTAGCTTTCTCGGTATTCCAAGTTCTGTAAGAATGTTGTATAATGTTTCTCTCCTAACCGAGTCGTACGTCTTACCCGAGTATTGTATTCCCACTTCTTTTCGAGTATTTGTCGAATGGTAAATATTTGGTCGATAGTTAATCGATTTCGTCTAAATCCGCACTGATAATCTCCAATAATTGCATCTGCATAGGGGTCAATTTTGCTAATAGAATATTTGAAAGGATTTTATAGGATGTTGACAGAAGATAAATGCCTTGATAATTATTACAGTCAGTTTTGTCGCCTTTCTTGTGAATTGGAACAATCATTGATTCTTTCCACTCTTGTGGCAATTCTTCCTTCTTCCAGATAAGGAGAATGAGTTTGTGTATCTTGTTCCACAATTTTTCGCCTCCAGCTAAAATTAACTCAGCCGGAATTTCATCTACACCCGGAGATTTGTGTTTCTTTAATTTTTTTTTATAGCGGTTTCTACTTCTATTCGGTTGGGTTCTGGAATATACGGTTCTGCGGTGTGTATCTCCTTTTCTCCACGCACATTAGTTTTTGTCTGCGTGTTCAGCAAATCGTCAAAGAAATCTTTCCATCTATTTAAGATGCTATCCGTATCCGTGAGAACTGTTCCGTCAGCTTTCTTTAATATATAAGCACGAGGTTGATATCCTTTCTTAAATTCGCTGATCCCCTTATACATGTTCCGAATATTTTTATTTTTACTATTATCTTCGAGTTCCTTAATTTTAGCTTTCAGAAAATCGCGTTTCTTTGTTCTAAAAGTTTTGGAAGTTTCCCGCCTGATATCTGCGAGATTTTGTGTAGTTATTTCGTTCGGATTTTGTAGCCACCGTAATTTTGCCTGTTTTCTCTTCTCTGCTAGTTGAATGCATTCCTGGTCGAACCATGACTTGTTCCTACGTATTTCCGCGTGTCGCAATTTTTCTATTGCTGAACTTTTAATGCTATCTAATTTCAATCCAAGTATCCTCAACACTAGTGCACTCCGAATCTTCTAAAACCGAGAATCTATTCGAAACTTCAATCTGGTATTCCTCTCTTACTTGGATCTCTTCTAATTTCTTTAAATTAAATCTCTCCGTTTTCGGACATTGAATATTACCTTTATTCAACGATAATCTCTCTCGTATTATCGCTACTACCAGGTAGTGATCAGTGTCACAATCAGCCCCTCTAAACGACCGGACATCAATTATGCTAGATTGCCTTCTTCTATCTACTAAAACGTGATCAATTTGATTATGTGTTTTTCCGTCTGGTGATGTCCAAGTGTATTTATGAATGTCGCGATGTGGGAATTTTGTACTCTTCACGATTAGGTTTTTGGATGTTGCAAAGTTCACGAGTCTAACACCGTTGTCATTACTTTCCTTATGCAGACTTTCGTTCCCTGCAATCGATTTAAAAATATCCTCTCGTCCTACCATCGCATTGAAATCCCCTAATAGAATTTTCATATGGTATAGCGGGAGTTGGTCAAATATCCGTTCCACTTCTTCGTAAAAAAAGTCTTTTATATCGTCATCCTTATCTGCAGTTGGGGCATGTACATTTAAAACAATAATATCACACCACCATCCCTTAAGAGTAATAAAAGAAAGTCTGTCAGTAACAAATTCAACGCATTTAATTGCTGGTAATATTCGTTTGGGAACGAAAAACCCTGTTCCTAACTGGTGATTTTTATTTCCTTCCCCATAAAAGAATGTAAAATTTTCGGAATTCACAGATCCATTTTCTTCCCATCTAACTTCCTGAACTCCTACTAGGCCCATCCTGTATTTCTCTAACTCACTCGTTACGGATTTTAACGCGCCTGCCCTATAAAGACTGTTAATATTTCATGTTCCAAATCTCATGTCCATTTTCTTTTGGTGAGGTCGTGCCAAGTTATCAGTCCTTGTCCGAGGCTTTTGTGAATGTTTCTGAACAAGTGCCTTTTTTTACAGGATGAGGTTGTTAGCCTTACCCAAACCCCCAAGCTGGAGGACCACAACTGGTCGTCTGTCCGCGACTGTTTATTCAGTATATTCGCAGCTAACCTCTATATCTAGAGGCCTTCTCTTCGATCCGCAACCTGAGGACGCGCCATGCCATGGTGATAGGAACCCACATTACATGGTTATAATCGTTTCACAGCCTGAATATTATAATCCAAATAAATATAATTATTATTATTTATATGTTTATCTGTCGTTAGTAAATAAATTAAAGAAGAATAAAATATTGAATATTTTGTACTTCAAAATATTGGGGGACGCGTCCCCCTCGCCCCCCCCCGCCAGAGACGCCCGTGGTTAACAGTATATACGAAACATGTATGAAATTATTATGATAGTTGCAGAGGTACCTTTAATTACGAACGCTTTGTGCAAATACTTTTGTATTGTAGTCTCAAGACACTTCATGACTGTTTATTTTGTATTTACGTTCTTTGTTAGATGTTAGGCTATATAAGACGAGATTTACACTTTAAAAAGGAGATTACTGTAATGTGTTTGATGCTCTCTCACCTGGAATTGAACTCGGGGCCTGTCCACCGAAGACATGAGCCCCTGGTGCTTACACTAGTTTCAGCATGATAATAATGTGTTTATTACAGTTCTCATACTTCTTTACTTTTTTAATCAGATGTCGCAAATATATTACACAATTCAAGTCCACTACTAATTCCCTTCATATAAGACGCGAGAAAAGCAAAACAATGATATTTTCATTTCGTAATCAATCACTCATTTATTGTTTTAAATTAATTTCGAAATTTCGACACAGTTTAGTTTTCACCTTCAGCTGATAGTTAACTTTGGTCGATTATGTTCTAACTTCTTTCTAAACTTTCACAAATTCGTCAGTGGATTCAAAGATGTATAGTAGTTTGCAATCGTTCAACAGAACCCTCTACAAAATAGGGTTATGATAAGATTTTTCTTACCAGAAATCTTTAGAAAAAAATGATGCCGTATTGAACAGGCCTTAGATCTATATATATAAAAGAGAACGTACAAATCCTTTGTTAGCTCATCACGCTAATACGGCTGAACCAATTTCTTTCATTTTTGGGGGGTTATTAAGATTTGGACCCTAGATGGTTTTTATCATATCACTTTAATTTTCAATTACCAGTGTCTTGAGATAATTGACCATTCAAGTGTCCATAACGTACAAATCCTTTGTTAGCTCATCATAGCTAAATCTAACCGTATTTATATGCAACCCACATGACCGTGTCACTCGGCGGGTTAACATAAATGACAGGCGACATAATGTTAACATTTACTGCAATCTTCTATGGTTTTTATCATATCACTTGAAAGCGAAAAAGTAAAAATTATCTAAGTAACAAAGTTTATTGCGTTCCGGGGTGACCCCAGCGAAGCAGGGTGAACGCTGCTAGTTTACTAGTATTGAGAAAGTATTTTAGGAAAACCTAATTTAGGAAAACTTAACATTACAAACCTATAGAGAAGGGTATATGAAAGTATACGGAATATATCCATCTAATTCTTTTATAGCAGCACATATTTACTTCAATTGAGAGACGTAATGCATTACATGGAAGTATAAGGATGGTTATAAGCATATAAGCTATAGTTTTCAAAACGGTCAGCGTATACCTA
This sequence comes from Thermobia domestica, assembly GCF_964235325.1. Taxonomy (NCBI): domain Eukaryota; kingdom Metazoa; phylum Arthropoda; class Insecta; order Zygentoma; family Lepismatidae; genus Thermobia; species Thermobia domestica. Next base: position 23,471,215 of record NC_137461.1, read on the forward strand.
CCAAAAATTTAGCAGTACATAGGTGATGAAAATTATGGAAAAGAAACAATAAATACTAGCAAACACATTTATAAATCAATCAGCATACCAACACACAAAACGTTTTCACTTTTGCTAGTTTGAAATACACAGAGAGAATAATATTTCTGCGCATAAAGTACAATCTCCGAAGTTAGTACGTCCCCACTCCAAAGAAAAAATCCTTTCCGCGTTTTCTTAGAAGTGTTACAACTGAACAGAACAACTGTACGTTACTGCAAATAACAATACTCGTCTTTCTCTATTTTGCACAGGGCCAGTTCTAGACATTTCTTATTTGTAAGCAAACAATATTTAGGCGCCCTCACGTAAATGATAATAAAAAGAGTAGAAAGCTGTAATTGACAAAAATAATTGCTACAGTTGTAAATTTCTTCAATATCTGTATGTAGTCTTTTTGTGAATATTAACGAAAAATGGGCGAAATTATAACTAATTGACTGTAGATGAATACTGAACAAAGTTCCAATTTTAATAATTAATAGCATTTTTATTAAATAAGCATAAAACACAACTAAAATATATACCTAAGACAGTGGCGGCCGGTGGATTGTGGTTTCGAGTGTTGCAGTACGAACGATCGGAGACAGAAGATATAAACTGGACTCATTGACTAATCATAATAACTTTAGATGCAAATATTATGTAACATGTGAAATTAAAGAAAATTCTGTTTTTAAAAATAAAAAATAATGCAGAACATTTTATCCGATTAATCACTTTATTTAATTAGTAAGTCCTTTCCCCTCTCTTTAATTGAAGTAAATTTGTCTAATACATGCTGGTTGAACTCTTGTATTCCCATTATGAGGTCTTTTTCGATGCAAAGCATAACCAATGGTGATAACCTTTCTTGGAACATTCAATTCCTAAAAAGTGTCAATTTTTTTCGATGTGGAAAAACACCTGTCTCCTTTTGCTGACGTCATAGGTACGATCAATATTAATTTCAGAAGCTTTATAGATTAACTAAATATTTTTTCTAGATTATTTTGAACAATTCATTCTAGCAAACCCAGTCCCTGACAATGATCCAAATTCATCTGCAACCTAGACTGAAGACAGTTCGTGGCAGAGATTAGTGTTGTAAAAAATGTAAGTTACACACACTTTATTCATAGTTTATCTAGGAAAATTTAAAACAAATTGTGGAAATATATATAAGGGAAACAACATTGCTGCCATAAGGGGTCGTCCACATATTACGAAACGCGGTAAAAGGGGAGGGGGTTCGGCCTTGCGTTTAGTGTTGCCACGAGACGAGACGAGACGAGACTTCAGGATGTCTCGTCTCGTCTCGTGCAAAGCATGTCCCGTCTCGTGTCTCGTCTCGAAAAAATGTGCTCGTCCCGTCTCGTGTCTCGTCTCGAGAGGTTCTGTCCCGTCCCGTCTCGTTTGTCTCGGTTTGTCTCGTATTGTCTCGTAAAAATATAGCAGCATACCATGGGAACGAAAGTAAAATCTAGCAGGCTGCACCATACTAATCAAGATACAACTAAGTTATTACCCTGAACACACAAGACAAGAACAGAGATGGAGTGGGTCAGTGGGTCAAGTGGGTCAAGTTTTCTGAGTGGGTCGTGGGTCAACAGCATGTGACTCACTGTGACCCACTGCGACCCACCACTCACCGCGACCCACTGCGACCCACCACCCACCGTGACCCACTGTGATCTACCACCCACCATGACCCACTGTGGCCCACCGGCTCAGTATGATCTACCGGCCCACTCTGCTCACTGCATTGTAGACAGAATATTCTGAAGAATGTAAATTTTTCTTCGTTTTACTTTCAAGACCTTCATTTCCCTTCCTTTTCCATTTATTTCAGTCTACTTACCTGAGCTGAGTAAATCTAACCAAGTGAAAAAAAAAACCTTTAGGCACTTTTGGATATTGATATTTTTAATTGTAATAATAGCAATAGGGCTTATACTACTACTTGGCTTTCGAGACCTGTGGTTTTTAGAGGAGCTAACTACTGGAAAAAATACATTTTTGAATCACTGTAATATATAAATTATTATATAAAAAATTGAATGTAACTATGTGTGCCTGATCATCACGGTCAAATTGCAAAGTCAAATGAAATTCCTTTTGGTATATAGTTAGGCCTTAATCCAAACAGGGATGTTATATTGCTTTCATTATAATGCATAATATCCTAAGGAGGTAGTGAGAATTCGAATTTTTGCGAAACAAAATGAGTATTTCGCAAGCTGTTAAACTTACGGAGCTGAAATTCAGTGTATTAACTGTTTATTGAAAATAAACATCCTAGCAGTTTTTAAAATTCTCCTTTATGGGGGAGGGGGGGCACATTCTATATATGGAAAATTGGTAGTGAGTTGGTTTGTAAAAATGATCGAAAACGATCGATGTTATTTAAGAAAATAAATCAGAAACAAAAAATATAGTGTTTGGCTTCATATATCCATTGCTTTCTACTATAATAATTGCTGAAGCTTATGTTTATTATATGGAGCGCTTACAGCACAGGACAATCAACCCATAAAGTTGTGACTAAAATAGGCATACAATTTGTACTGTAAGATTAATTACACGGAAATTTTAAGTTTGGATTGTACGCATAATTGTATGGAAAATTTTACACTATTTTTACATTTACGTTCGTATACTTACCTTAATGTGGAAGTTTCAAATTTCATCCTTTGTTCCACTCAAAAATATCGATGATAATTTAATTGAAATTCATCGTAATTTGGCACAGGGCAAACAGTAATGTGGTAATTGAACAGGAAGAAGGAGGGAAATTCCTATTCACCTATGAACACTTTCCAGGAACCTCGTTCCCTTTCGCTTTCTAGACGGGGGAGGGAACTTGGGAATGGCATCAAACCTTCATGTGTAATTACAAAAATTAAATTTATGAACAAATAAAAAATCATCAGTTTATCAGGCTTTAATTGATAATTTATTCACAAGATTCCCTATCGAAGGCGTGAAGTTTCTATTCTCCATGAGTCGAAATTGCCAACTAACATGGTCGATATGGAAAAGATGATGCATGGTGATAGAGAGATGATACTTCTTGCTGAGTATTTCAAAACTGACCAAGAAATATCGTTATCAGACTTAAGTCTAACAAGGAGATTGTCGATGGCTCAGTGGTAAAACGTTCACCTCTGGTGCTAGAGGTCTCGGGTTCGATCTCAGCCCCCCCAAGTGAACTTTGTGGTGGACAAACACCGTGTGCGTGGGTTTTCTCGGGGTTCTCCCGTTTCCTCCCACTTCCTTCATTCCACCATTTTATTCATTACTCATCATCACCGTCTCCTTTAGCCTAACCGGCATAATCGTGGGACGTAAAACTCAAAGATTTCATTTCGTTTCATTTTTCGAATGTGTGTGTTTTCTCGAAGTTGTCTAATATCCTACCACTTTCTTCATTCCACTAATTTTCCAATCATCATCTATTCGGGGTGGGCCAAAGTTGCCTAAAGGTCTTAAAAATAAAATCAAATAAGCTCACAAGGCAAGGACAAATAGTTTACAAGATAATATATCTCTGCTGTTAGTTGTCTGAGGCTTCTCGACCCTGTTTTTTTTCTTTTTCTTTTTCTTTTTTTTTTTTTTTTTTACATTCTGAAACATTGAAATTTGTTTCACCAGTTTCAATACACGAATATACAGTAAATTGCTTATAGGTACGTCGAAGATGAAGACACTAATGTCAAATAATGTTTACACGACAAGCAAAGTTCGATCTAAAGGTGTCACCATCCCCGACACTATCGTATACTATCAGCCCACTTGCTTTATAGTGTCTGTATATATATATATATATATATATATATATATATATATATATATATATATATATATATATATATATATATATATATATATATATATATATATAGAGAGAGAGAGAGAGAGAGAGAGAGAGAGAGAGAGAGATGGAAAGATATATAGATAAATAGAGAGAGAGATATGTATGTACACTTTGATTTCACATATTCCAGCCTTTAGGTTTCACAGTGTTAACCCATAACAATCCAAAAACTACTTTCCATTTTAGCATGTTTAGATTTGTTGAAATTATTTTTTTTTAAAAAAAAAAAAGCTCGGAACCAAATAATTTTATTGAGTAATGGAAAGTATTTGATTGAAACTTTATGTTACTGCACAGTAAGCTCTACTTAAAGTGCCATAGTAATGGGAGCTGAACGACACATTGGACGAAAGAATGCTTGGGACCAGTCTTCACCTCCATGGTACAAATCTGTTCCCATAACAGCGGGGTTGTGTGCCACTATATGGTGGTTGCCCCGTTTGTGTAACAAACTCATGACAGTACACCCAGATTAGCTAGTGGCCTAAAAAAAAGTTGATTATTGGGTGGCCATTTTGGATTAAAGTTTTTTATATTATCGTGGTCTATTCGCAATCATACAATCTACATCTTCATACCAAGCCGAGCGGTCTGCGGCGATAGACCATCGGCTTGAAGGACCCGGGTTGAGTCCCGGAAGGATCATGTGTATGGATTTTAAGAGCATTTGTTTTTTCGTATTATGTCAGGGGGCGAAATCGCACGGGATAAAAGGATTTCAGTCTGAAAAAATTGGAGAGAATATCCTCCCCAGGGTACTTTCATGGGAGTAAGGAATTAGTAAAAATATAGGATATACATTTTATGGCAAGTTTAAAAATATGGTTTGGGTATCCTATTTCTTTTCTGTTAATTATGTTCTTCAATGTTCGAATTTTGATCATTCTCATGATATTTTCTGCTTTCAACGGAGTTCCATGAATATTATACCAAATGTTCTTTACACTCAGTAAGAAACCTTTTCTGAAGATAATTCAGGTCCTAATGAATATTATTCACTAGGAAAGGGAAGTATTCCCATCCTCACAACATGGAAGCAGAGGGCAATTTCGCACTCTGGTCAGATCAAACATTTCCGCGTAACAAAACGAAGGGCCCCCTGTAAAACCTCTTCACTTCCAGTGTTATTGTTAGTATCATAAATTTGTTGAAAGCAAACAATTTGAAGGGTTCGTCAATAATATCTTTGCTTTCTTTGTCCTTCGACCGCCTTCCAAACGAAGAGGTGAATTTTACAACATGACTGCTGTATAATAAGCGAGCGATTGGTAAAATGGTAAAAGTGTGTTTTTTATGTGTATGTGTATGTGTGTGAGAGAGACAGAGAGAGAGAGAGAGAGAGAGAGAGAGAGAGAGAGAGAGAAAACAAAATTTTAGTTGCAAGATGACGTACTTCAATTGCCGTTTTCGGTTCATTTCGGTTCATATAGCAAAAAGAATACCGCCACCAGAGAATAAAGACAAGTGTAGTCTGTTCTATTCTCTTCCGCCATCTCAGCCAGAACTTTCAACTACAACCTGTAATGAGTATAGACCTTACCCAGTTTTCAAATTGAATAGATGGTGGTGGTAGTTCGGTTTCTTGACCTTGTAAAAAATCTTCCCTGTCTTTAATTTTGTTTGTCATCATTCCAGCCAGAAATGAAAAAAATGAGAATTCCTCAGTTTACAGCAAGGGGAATCGGGGACAAGACATTAAGGATGATATTCCTGGAAGCTCATGTATCAAGATTGTTTCATTCAATAGACAGAGGACACTTTTCTATGAAGGCTTTTCAACATGTTTTCTCACAAAGGGTATTTTTCCTTTTCCAATCTACATGATCACTGGCAATTTCAATGCTGGCCATTCCCGCCAGCATTTTCATTTTCGAGACGAGACGAGACGTCCCGTCTCGTCTCGTGTCTCGTCTCGTTTTCGAGACGGGACAAGTAGTCTGTCTCGTCTCGTGTCTCGTCTAAAAGGGTTCTGTCCCGTCTCGTGTCTCGTCTCGTTTACGAGACGAGACGAGACACGAGAAATGTCTCGTCTCGTGGCAACACTACTTGCGTTACGAAGTGTGACAAGAGGAGGAGAGGGTTACGTCTTCGTTACGTAACACATGTTTGTTTTGCTCTAATTTTAATTTTTATTATCAGATTTATATGCAATTTTAAACAAATAATTTTATTGTTACTTTCTTTTTTTATAAATAAACTAGCAAGTACCCAGTCTTCGCACGGAAAGAATGTGTTTCAATTTGTACATAAATGGCATCAAAACTGTCCACAATCAAGTTAGGGACCCCCAAAACTATGAATTTGCTACTAATATATGTAATTTTCAATTATTTTTACATGCCACCATACCCCATTAGGAGTACTAATGGGGACTGAATTTGGATTTAAACGACATCGGAAGTGTCACTGTTCATCTCAGCGACTCGCAAACTATTGATTCGACATTAATATCGGTCATTTTTGATCATTTTATATATCGCCTCCCTTCAAAGTGCATCTTCAAAGTGAAATCATAAAACCATCCCAGATCCGAACCTCATTTATGTTGAAAATTTCATCGAGATTGGTCGAGTGGTTCAAGACTTAAGTTAGAAATGTAGTCACTTTCATTTTTTTATATATAGATAAATAAATATTTCTATTGTTTTGGAAAATTGCGAACTATAGTCTATGTAAATTGAACCAGGAATTCGAAGACGCACTAGACACCAGCATGACTGGTGAATAACCCTACGTGTATTACAATGCAATAAAACTCCGTTTTGTGGCTATCGCAGCATTGCATTTACAGCACACACTTTTCTGGAGTTAGTTGTTAGTGATCGTAACCACCGCTTGAAAATATCCTCGCGTTCCTATTCGTATCGCAATTTCTGAAAATATTATTTAAAATTTTTGATCTGAATCATCACCCACTTTTTCCTTCTAAAAGGTTTTGCAAAAGGGATAAACTTAAGTCCAAAGTCCAAAGATGATGCTCGAAAGCTTATTCATAAACTAGATGTCCCTGCTCTTTCATGTATGCAGCCACTTCGAATCTGTGGTCGACGAGGAACAGAACTTTGCAACATTGACATTGGCGAACTTCAAATGCACGAAACATCCCGGATCCCGGAAGAAGAGGTCGATATTAGTTCTTCAGATCCTGTTTCATCTACATCTTCCAGCAGTACTTCGTTCTTTACCAATCACAGAGACCTAAAATAATGTGTGCGATCTCCTTGGGGGAACAGTAGTTTTGAAGAATTAGGAGTGGTTAATTAAACAACCTTATAGGGTTAAAATAAACGGCTCTACCATTTTCTAATACTTTGATTTGTTGGCCAAAAAATTACAAATATATTCAGTATACAAGCATTTTGTAATAAAAAGTTATACCATTAAAATAGCTTTTTTGTTGTAAAAACCCACAAAATAATCAAAATTAGTGAAAAAGCAAGTATAAAAATGTGTTACGTAACAAAGGGGACAGGGGTTCGGCCCTGCGTTACGAAGTGTAACAACGGAGAGGGAGGAGGCAAAAGTCGTCAAAAATAGCGTTACGTAATATGTGGACAGCCCCTAAGATGTTCTGTGAATTTAAACCGGATTTTTTAAAAAACTCTTTTGAATTGCCCTTTGCTTGTTTTATCTAAGTCTTAATTGCAAGTTTTTCCTCAGTAGAGAGCTGGCCAAATTGCTTTTTTTGTAAGTTATTTATAGAAGTCATGGTATAGAATTCATTCAAAATTTGTAGGTTATTTCAGAATTAGAGCACACACAACTCAAGTAAATCTAATAAATAAAATCAAAAACAGCTGATTCAGATAAAACAGCTGATACATAAGAGGTATATGAATCGCGAATGTCACATATACACCAACCCACATACGTGCGTAAAAGAAAAGCTACATTCCAAATCATTCGTCTTGATTGTAAGCAATGCACGATAAACACAATATACTCCTACACAAGGCGAAACAATGCTTATTAATGTGATGCGATCTGGAAAGCCAACTTTGAAACCCGCCAGATGTAGCAGCAGCATGTAGCAGAATCCTGAAGTCAAAGAACGTCAAAACCAACAGCACTGCCAGTTCTAGATACACCCAGAAATGTTTGCTGGGAGGGGTCCAAAGTATTTTAGGGGGTCCAATATGTCTATGTAATATCGAACCTGTCTTATTCTGCACCGGAAGAGACGATAAGTAATTCTTAGTTACTGTCACCTGTATTTTTAGGGAAAAATGATAGAACGATTATTTTTATAAGAAAAGAAAGAGTACATGATGAGGCGTAAAATAAAATATTTAGCTTACATCAATCACTTCTCTGTTAAACAAGTATAGTTCGCAAAAAAGTCTACAAATGTTAGTCGAGTTTTGAAATTTTGGGAAGATCCGAACCCGTTGGACACCCTCGTGGCAGCGCCCCTGAGCATTGCTAATTAGTCCCAAATTCAATGTGGCATTTCCCATCATACAGTTTTATGTGGAAAATTATCAAGAGTAGAAAATAAAGTTATTTTATAAAACAAATATGTATATACTACAATATTATTCACAGAGGGAGTATTCTATACATTGACTTATTAATATTTGGTTTACAAATTACTGTAGAATAAGCCTTCATTATCTATATACGCTAAGAATTAACTTGTAAATGTGTGTTTACTTTCATTTGTTTTCTACCCTATTACATACTTTCTTTCTTATTTTGTAATTTTGAGATCATTTTTTAAAAATATTATATTGGTTTGATTCAGTATAGTCCCGTAATTTAAAAATATGAATACATAAAAATAAATTTCATTTGTAATTGGTAGTGAAATAAAATTCAGAAATTTTATTTAACGCGAAACCGTGCCGCGTTGTTCCAGAAGTAGGCCTACTACAACGACCAGAGCCTTTAACTTCTGAGATAGGGGAAAAGATACTTAACATTTGCTCCAATTGCCGCGTTGTAGAAATCTGGTCGTTGTATGCTCGCTGCAACGCAATATAAATTAGGGACTGTGACGGATTGTTTTTTAGCTTTTTAGAACGAATTGATGAATTTTACAGTTATAGAAGTAAAAGTATGTTATTTAAAGTATATATGGGAGTACTAGAAAGTAAAATTTTCTGTCCTTTATTACTACTAATATTTTCTTGAAATATTTTGGTCGTTGCGCAACGCTGCAACACTAACATTAGCCGCCACTGACCTAAGATGTATTTTGACAAGTACAATTGAAACAGAACTAGAAACAGAATAAATTTAAACAGCTTGATTTAAGTGTAACATTAACACAGGTTTGATTTGGACAAAGAGGTATTTCTTATGACTCATTAAAAGCATATTTAGGCCTACATAGTATTTTCTAGTGATCCGATTATGGTAATTAGCCCAATTTCTCGTTTTCTTCGTTACTGAAGAGTTCATGTTATAAAGACAATTTTCTGGCTATCAATTTGGCAGAATCTCTTATTATCGCATCTGAATACATTTCATTGAGTATGTCATTTTTAATGGCGATCAAAGCTAGTCCATTTAATTGTTCTTGAGATATAGTTGATCTCAAATAATTCTTTATTAATTTTAGCTGAACTTGTTTAATATACAAATTACAAATAATAAAAGTTAGTACATTAATCGATATTTAACTTGTCTTCGATGAAGTGAGGGACCTTCAAAATCAAGTGCCCCAGCAAACATTCTTTTCAGCGCCTCCTAGGCCTATAAAACAATGCAGTCCTTTCATGATCCTTTCCAACATAGGCATTCGAAATCAGGGAATGAGTAACACAATGTAAACACAAGCAATGGCGCACCAAAATTACTCTCTTGAGTCCAAAGATTTTTCGGAGTAGCCTACAAAGTGCAAATAATTTTATGTATTTGCTTCCTGATTGTGGTAATTTTCTTAAAAATTAGAAGTTTTGGTGGATCCAGACTCTCAGGCCACCTCCGTCGGTGCATCCTTGAACACAAACTCTACTTGGCATTAGGACTATTACTAAATGTTTTAAAATATCGCTCCATCTAAATTTAGTACAAGAGAAGGTTTGATAATGATTGTAACACTGTTATAATACAACAAGCATATGTATACGCTGCTAGTTTGCTGAAAAAAAAAAATGTGTTACTTATAATCCTAATAACCTTTCGATTACAGTTACCCTTTCGAGTTACATACGCATATATTGCGTGAAAACTAAGTGTATTCAAGCAAATTTTGAGAGGACAACAATGGCTCAGTGGTAGAGCGTTCACTTCTGGTGCTGGGGTCCCTGGTTTGATCCTAGCTCACGCCAAGTGAACTTTGTGGTGGACAAATAACGTTTGTGTGGGTTTTCTCGGGGTTCTCCCGTTTCCTCCCACTTTCCTCATTCCACCATTTCATTCATTACATGGTGGAAATACATTGAAAACTCAGACCCGTAACCGAAGAGGCCGTATCCATTCCATTTTAATTTAACAATTAAATTACTGCAATCAAGTAAAATAAACTGATAGTTTCAAAAGTTTATCGACTTGCAAATGTTTAGTTAACAATAACTGGTATTGACAACTCCTCCACCATAACATTTGTATGATTATAACTTTCGAAATTTTGTCCAGAAGTCGAAAGAAACTTTTCTAGAGTCTTTGCGTGCCTCTCATCTTCTTTCAAGTTTCGTAGCTTCTTTTCCGATAAAACGCTCACTTGGTTTTTTTTATCGTTGGCCATTATTAGTGGGTGAAGAACAAAATACTATTGAAAGTTGAAAACATACATCATTATAAATTTGAAAAATTAAAAAGAAAGAAACGATTCAGAATAGAAACGAAAGTGGTGATGAATGACAAATGGACTAATAGACATTAAGAAAATGAGCATTAAGCAGTGGGCAGCGACAGTGAGACACTGATATTAGAACTTAATTAAACATGACTGGAATTCTGACATTTCCAGCTAGGTTTTGTGGCCGAAATTCTAAAATTACCACGGGATGAATGTCGGGAGGGTACATGAAGTTCAAGCAATTCGTGCTAATAGTTATGCACATTACTCATATTAGATAAATTCCATGCACTGATTTTATAACATCAGCTAATGTTTCAATTAATCTCAATTAATTATGTTTCTAATTTGAAATAAAACACAAACTTGTAATTTAGAATAGCACAGCAAACTTTAGAAAGGGGTTGGTAGGGCTAAATGCAAAGGTAATAAGGGTGGTAGGGCTAAATGCAAAGGTAATAGGGGATGTGCTTATGCTGTCTGGTGTTTAAGTTCTGTCTTGCCGAAAAGGTACATTACCTTCAGCGAATAATCCATGTTCTCCGCTAGAAACTAGCCGAACGAATTTCGAAGTTATAACCTCCACGGCGGTCTTATCTCCTTCCTCCACGAGAAACCTCGGCTCCCCAGTTTTGTTCAAGTTGTTTTTTTCCGAGTTCCACCTTCTCCTCGTATGATATTCCAAATATGGTCATAGACGTCCACCTAGACGCCTCCCACGTCTTACATATCAATCTGACGTCACACTCGATGTCTACGAAGCAGATTCTCCTCCTCCGAGGCGATGTCCTCAAGATCCTCACTAATCAAAATCGAACCCGGCAAAAACTCGATGTTCAGGCAGAAAACAGAAAACCTCTTACTCTTGAAGAAAACGCGGAAGACACATACCTAAGTAAAATGTAGTCTTTCTCGTTGCTGATCACGGAAGCAATCGTCTTCACACAGAATTCAGCATTTCTTCATGTTTGTCAATGAACGGCAAAATAAAGCATAAGCGGAAATTAAAAGGGAAAAGTAAGGGACTTATAGGACGTTTGCTTCATGTGCCGAGTTTAATGACAGAAAAAGAAAATTATACAAAAATGCTCTAAGAGCCTTGATACTACTTTGAAGTAATTAAAAAAAAAACAATAGAGTTTTCCTTCGGTGTGGGTCCAACGGGAGTCGAACCCAAGGCCGGATCCTCAACATTAAGTTAAAATTTCACTCAGAAATGATCAAAAATTCCATTCGTACCGCTCCTTTTCTTAGTATTCGCCCCCTTAGACCAATGGACAACAAATGGCTAGTCGCTTGAACTTCGATAATGTGCATTTCATTCACGCTGACTTTTCTCAACCCTTTACTGTGGTCATTGAACTGAAGGAATATGCGGGGACACTGTTTATGACATGGTGGAGCACCCTTGAAGACATTTCTTTCTACTGTGTTAATGTTACCCAATTCATAATCAACACGTGCAGTTGACTTCGTTTTTTTTGTCGATCCATTCCCATTTCAAAGCCATATTTGGCAATGATATTCTTCCTAGCAAGGTCGCGGAATAGTTGTTAAGGAAGGAATGAAAAGTCTGTTATGTTTGTATTTTGTCCATATGGTGGGATTGTGGAAAGAATGCCGCTGTCTTTAGTCATACTACCGTCGTGCTTAATACATCATCTATTGAAAAGCTAAATTTCCTTTCATTTTATCTCATATTCGTAAATTATCCCTCTTTAAAAAATCTATTCTAAATCTCCCTGCGCCGCGGGAAATTTTTCTCAAACTAGCATCACTTGTGAGTGTGGCATTGGCGCCAATTGATGTACGAGTCCATTTCAATTGTAAAGGGACCACAGTCAACCACGATAAGATTCGATTTTATTGTATTTTTGATGTATTTTATCTCTATCTTAGTCCGTACAATATTTATTTGAAGCTGTTCGGAAAATTTTTCAAAATACCATTTTTTCTAATAAATATTCACATTTAAAATACAAAATTATTTTTCCAGTTTGGCGCCCTCTTTACCTGGCGCCTCCTGTGAACGCATAGTTCGCAGGATTCAAGATACGGCCCTGATTTTGCATATGTTAAAGATGAATGTTGAAACAGAAAAAATCACTTCCAAAATTTCTTTCAGGTTCCCACAATACAGAAGGTGAGATTTTACCACTGTAGTAATGTTACCAAGTACAGTATGTTTTGATGTGCTAGTAGCTTTTCTTACAAATATCTAGTTTATTTAGAAATGAAAACCGTAGCCTAAAGAAAAATCAGAGATTATACGTATTTAAAAATAAGTATTGAAAATAAATAAAAAATAAGTTTGTTCTGCGTTAATTAAGAATCTCTGGAGAAGGGTTCTAAACCTCCAATTCCCCTCGATACGACATCGGAAAGCCGTGATTTTCTTTGTTCCGTTAGTTTATTTTCATTACAAGAAATTGAGTTAAAAAGAGATGTAGACAACTGATTGAAAGAACGAGTTATATGATACTATATTTTTCTATTTTAAATAGCAGTTCAGACTTTGTTTAAAACGCCACATTACTGGAAATTAGTCAACTACAGCTGTCAATGCTCCTCGTTCAAATTTTGATTTGAACGTCAGGAGACCGCAGTTCCTCCCCTCAGCTATCCGCGCTTCCGCACTACACACAGAGCAGGCTATCACGATCGCTGCTGTTGCGAAAGTGGTGTGATGATGGAATGCATATACGCAAGAGGTAAAGCAAGCCGAGAGTAGAAACGAAACGACAAAAAATATTGTAAACATTATTAAATGTCTTAAGGAGCAACAAACAGTGTACGATATTTGGTGGTTCACGTGCTCTTGCGAACTGTACAAGGCGATGCCACTGGAACAAAATGAGTACGTACAGTAGAACCAATCACTTCAGCTGATTATGACGGAGACACTATATACCATATGCTGCTATGAATAAAGAGAGCACTAAACTGTTGTACACTTTGACCACTTTATAAATCGTAGGTGTTTACTATGTAATATTGTAATAGATGATAAAGAACAAGGTGGGTTTTGTTAGCTTGTAAGAAGGCTACTGTTACAAGACTAGTGAAATAAACAGTGTAAATGAATATCGGACGGTAAACAGCCGTTAAAGAACACTGAAACCTTCTTTTCCTTCAAAATAACATAAACATGAGGGGCGCTGCTGTTGTTTATATTGTTGAATGGGAGTCCGAGCAGTAAGAAGACGGTGGCGAGAATATAAATAATGATGTTTTCTTATTCAACTATGAGTATCTCCATTTTCTTATAGTAGTGGGAAGAGATTCTATTTGCCAGTAATAAATCCCAGGTTCTGATCGTTGTTGTTGGTAGGTGCGTCAAGTAGAAGACGTTGACAAGTAGATCAAGGCAGATGGGAACACATGATTAAACCGAGTTCTTACTTCTGCTATTATTGAGGCACAGCGCCGAGTCTATTCGGTGTATTCGATTCAAGAAGCGAATTCTTTACCCGAATTCGCACTCTTGCACAGGCGCAACAGGAACAATATTGCCAACGATAACTGAATGAAAAGAAAAGAAGAAAAAAAAACTAAAGCGAAAGAAAAAAATTTTGCTATTATATGTTAGCGATCGTTTCTTTCGCTTTTTATATTCAGAAAAATTAGGTCTACACACAGTAAAAGAAAAGAATAAAAGTAATCATTTCTTGCATCTAAATTGAGATTTGGGGGAAAATAGATAACCTAAAATATGACTGAATTGATAACACTGCAGGTGAATTCGAATACTGAAGTATCCAAGTCTTCTGTCTGCTTTGCAGGTTGCTTGCATTGCAGTCAACTAACAGCGGAAGTCTGTTGCTCGCTTGGACTGGAGGCAAGGAAATGGGAGAAGATAACCATGTAATTCTTTGTTATTTGTGATATTCTCATGATGAGGTTTTAGCGTGTTATGGAATATTTAAGAACACTTTTTCTTCTGAAAATAAATTGTGAAAGAATTAGTGCAGCAGAAAGTAACAAAAGCTATTACAAAAAGGATTCGAATTATTTTTAGTAATACTCGAGGTATCCGAATTCTTGGGAGAATCGAATTCGCTGAATTCGTTTCGGCCCATCACTACGTGAGCGTGACAAATTTAAAAGCAAAAGCATGGCGCGTCAAACGAAAGAGTAAAAAGAGACGATTCGTATTTATTTGCAAAGAAGTGTCATTACAACAAATTTCTTGTTTGATTTACGATATTTGCCCATGTGTTTAGTAATAATTTGCCTATGGTTTTAGAAGCGTGGTGTAAATAAATATCCAACAGGTAAATTAAGTATGACTAGGATATGAAAGAATAAAATTAGTTCTGACGATTTTTATTTATTTATTTTTTGAAAACTAGAAATAATAATTTATAAGGCAACTAGCAGCGTTCACCCCGCTTCGCTGCGGTCACCCCGGAACGCAATAAACTTTGTTACTTAGATAATTTTTACTTTTTCGCTTTCAAGTGATTTATAGCGCCTGTCAGTTATGTTAACCCGCCGAGTCACAGGGTCATGCGGGTTGCATATAAATACGTTTATTTTTATACCTATGATGAACTAATAACAAAGGATTTGTACGTATGGACACCTGAATGGTCAATTATCTCAAGACACTGGTAATTGAAAATTAAAGTGATATGATAAAAACCATCTAGGGTCCACATCCTAACAACCCCCCAAAAATGAAAGAAATCGGTTCAGCCGTATTAGCGTGATGAGCGGACAAAGGATTTTTTGTACGTATTGACACCTGATTGGTCAATTATCTCAAGACACTGGTAATTGAAAATTAAAGTGATATGATAAAAACCATCTAGGGTCCAAATCCTAACAACCCCCCAAAAATGAAAGAAATCGGTTCAGCCGTATTAGCGTGATGAGCGGACAAAGGATTTTGTGCGTTCTCTTTTATATAAGGCAATAGTATTGAATGACCAAAGCATTGCAAGTTAAGATTTCAGCCTATGAAAGAATTATGGACAGTCCCGATATAGATATTTATCCAGCAAAATTCTGGCAAAAAAAAAATCGAAGTTCTGACCTTGAGGCTCCTGAAAAACTGTGCAAAAAACATGTTTATTTTTTCAGTTTTAATTGTTTTTGACAATGTTGCCATCACTTTCAGGCCCCGACAAAAAAAAAAAAAAAAAAAAAAATGTTATACACACGGATATTACATAATTGTCAACCACAAATCAGCGACGTGTCTCCCTCTGAAATTTTTTTTACGATTTTTTGACATTTTCAACACGGAAAAAAAAGGAACACGCGAATCGATGTTTTTGAAAGAAAAATGTTTACATTTACACCTACATCGTACCTGCATTCTGTGAAACTTTCAATATATTTGAACCATCCCCACCAGAATTAAATAATATTCAATTCTGAGCAATATGATCAGCTAATTCGGTACGGGAAGGGGGTCGAAATTTTTCTTTAGGTGGTTTTAGGTCAAAAGTAACATTTTGAGTCAATAATCGACCAATGTGGATCAAGGGCCGATTTCACTATCTTACTAGGAAAGACCCTTTGGTATTGGTTGCTTTTTGCTATATACACAATACACATTTCTCATTCATTACACCGTGGAAAAATTCCACCCTGACGAAGTGGAATTTTAGTGTCACGTGCTTCCTTTCAACCACTGGGCATAAAAACACTAAATTTGGTATATGAAAGTCTTGTATGAGTGACATTGGCTTGCACAAATTCAATACTAAGGATACAAAACTTAATTGCTAGTTTTACAAAAGATTGCGGGAAAAAATGAAAGAAGAATGGTAGAGCCAATATTTATTAGCTATCAACGATAAGAAAATAACAAAAAAAACTATCCACATACTTGTTCTCAAAATGAGATCGAAGTATTTTATTTAATAATACAACCCTGGTTTCCTATTATGAAATTCTCATTCGAGACACATCACTAATACACAAATAGCCGGCTCACAAAACACACAATGCTTTAGAATAACACTTTACAATGAATAATAATAATAACATATGTACAAATTAATTACAAATATACTATTTTATATTGACAATGTTAGACTGTTCAAAAATCGGGGAACAAATATCACAGGAAAATGATATTTTGTATTGAATATCGAAAAAGTGGTAACTAATATTTTCAACTTCCATTTTTAAATGAAGAAAGAAATTAACTTTGTTTGTTTAAATAGTATATTTTTAATCTGATTTTTCCTTTCAATTCTTCAAAGAAACTCTTTGATTCAATCCGAAGATTAATGGATATACTTTTAAATTTTTACACATAAAAATAGCCATTTTTATTGAGGATAAACAAATTATTCTTCAAGTGTGCTATACGAAGGGGTATCATAAAGTTCTAATTATCACCAGGAAGTTATTAAGATATGATGGTAAAAGTTTGTAGGTGTTATATTTGGTTCTTATGTGCATGATGTTAAGGAAATTAGCTCCTAATGATTTTTTTTCTTTACAAGGTGTACCAAAAGTGGCCAAAGTGCAAGACACATAAGGTTGAGACTTGCAATGTGATCAAGTTCCTGCATTTGAAGGGTAATAATGCCAGGCAAATTCATGACGACATGAAGGCTGTGTAAGGTGATGATTGTCCATCTTATGACACCATCGTAAAGTGGAAAAGGAAATTCTAAATTGATCATATGTCCCTCACAGACTACCCAACACCTGGAAGGCCATCCCTGACGGACGATGCGGCCACTGTGAAGAAAGTGGAGTGTTCAATCCTCGAAGACAGACGTGTAACCATCCAAACGATTATGAAATGAGACTGGTCTCAGTTATGGAGTGTGTGGAAAATTGTTTATGATGAACTTCACATGTCTAAGGTATCTGCGCACTAGATTCCTCGTTTGCTGACACCTTTTCAGAAGCAACAGCTCATTCATCTCAAGTTGCTGTCGGAAAAAACATGTGGCTTCCAGGTATTGCAGCATCCGCCTTATTTTCCTGACCTCACACCCAGAGACTTTTTCTTGTTTCCCCAAGTGAAGAAATCCTTTGCGTGGTCGCCATTTTGACAATACACAGATGACGTCATTCATGAGGTGTTAGAGTGGTTTAAAGCCCAATGTGCAGACTTCTACAATGACGGTATTCGTAAAGTGAAGGAACGCTTCGAGATGTGTAAATCTGGGTGGTGACTACATTGAGAGGAGTTAACAACTATAAATCACAATAATCCCTGTATCTTTTTTTCTTTTTAAAAAAATAATAATTAGAACTTCACTATACACCCTCGTATCTGGTACTATATAATCTGTATGCACTGAAGTTTCACTCAGTAATAACTGGCAAGAAAATCAACTAAATTTTACAAAAGTCATAATAATTCATAACAAAATTTAAAAGTTTGTAATTGATGAATCTTTACATATTTGGGTTATCACATAATACAAGCTGGCCTTAAAATATAAGGAACTTGTGGCCTTACGAAACATTCATAATATACAATGAATATGTACACTTTTGAGATAAAAAAAATCATGTTACTTAAAAGTCTTCAGGTAACATCTGCGAATACTGGTATTTTGAAGAGGCACTTATGCGCTACTAACAACATAACATATACAACAGTCTTAATGTTCTGTTTGAAACATTTAATAATAATTACAATAAATCGGTATTTTTTTTATATATATATACATTTGAAGGCAATACTATTAAAGCATAACCTTTTAACAGTGTTTTCCTCTTGATACTCAACTATCAAAGCATAATTATCACGATCAGAAGTTAGCCTGGGGTTATAATTATATGAAAACTTAATGTCAAGAAATTCTTGACCATGACTGGTACATGTTTCTTGTACTACATATTAATACCGTAAAATCAAAACTGGCCACCGTTTATTTATACAGAATATCTCCTAACTATTCAAGTGGCCAAATTACAAAGTAAGAATAGTACAAGGACTGTATTTACATTGTTGAACAGACACAGCGGCCAAATGAAGCACGTGGCGAACTTTATAATTTTACTGTACTTTTTTCCTTTTAAAAAAAAAGTCCTACACAATATTATGTAAAGTTTACTTATGCGTCTTTAATTCTGGAGATTATCTATTACATGATACACACACAAAGATGAAGCTTTTACCGTGGACTTTCAGATGATTTTACGTAGATAGAATTGCTTTAGAAACAGCATTATTTTAGAGAGAGATTAAATATTCATCATAAATATTTTTAAAAAGTCAATTTTTAACACGGGTACAAATAAATTCCGCCTCGTTCCTGTGGAGATCGAACCCAGGCAGTCCCGTTAGTAAGCAGACATCTTACCGTTACTCCGCGCTTCATCATATGAGAACTTAATTCATTGACAATAATAAATTTTCGAAGGCATTTTATTCAATTTCATTAGAAATTTCCCGATTTCTAAAATTTGAACAATCAGCATCAATACATTTCACAATAATCAGTTGATGACGACGTGATTGTACTGGTGCTAAGGTATTATTTTGATCTTCTTTAGTATTATTGTTATCAATTAAAAAAAAAAAAAAAAAAAGTTGAACCCTGTGTTGAAACTAAACATTTCCTGCTGAATTTGTCTTTCAGGTATTACTGACTCTTAAAATCCGAACCGCAATGTTAAAATAATTCACAGCCTAATTGGATTCGATCACATTGATATACAAATGAATAACGCTCTCCAAAGCTTATCATATGTAAATTTACCATCTGAAGCCATATCCGGATGAATTAACCTGACCTCGTTCTGATAATTACAGGAACAATTTCTCATTATCCATGAACGGTTGTAGAGTGTCATTCGTAAAGACTATGCCATAAAGATTCCAGCAAAATAGATTTTGAAAATGTTCAGCTCCGATCAGAAGCATGAAAAAGTGCACACAGTTTTGACTCACGCATATCAAACAATGAATAAACTTTAAGGAGATGCAATTCCAACACAAAAGGACTCGTCTTCTGTCAGATTATCTGCAAAATATTAGAGCAACAATATTGTAGGAGGGCAATTTTAAATAAAATCAAAATGCACAATTAGGCGTTTTCTTGGGAAGACTGAGAATTGATCAGGTTCCTCTCGAATTATAGAAGACAGTATAAATAACTTGTAAAATATACAGTAGAAAGTACATAACACAAAAACACTACATTCACAATTTGCTCGAGAAGATGTACTCCCAGGATCCAAAAAGTTCTAATGACATTGAATTTTAGGTATGTATGATCCAGCAAGAACATATTTCTCGTTCGTGTTCATACAGTATCTCTAAACTCAAATTCTTCTATATACGATGAAACTCGATGAGTTGTCGGGAACTATACATTATTAAAGTCATATATTTCTGAAAGAAATATTTTACAGGATTCTTTTCTATCTTCATATTTGCAATCAGACAGTATTAAGAAAGCATTAAGTAGCGGACTGATATCACTACCTAACAACATAACTAATCTTATGGCCCCCCAATATTCGATTGGTTACCACCTTTGTCCTTAGTGGATGAGTTTCCGCGTTACACTGACATGGAAAACATCCACTTTTATGATGCACATTTTGTCATCTTAAATCAGAATGAATCACCTTTCCCCTCTTTTTTCTTTTAATAAATCAACAATATAAGATTGAAGTGTTAATAACATGAGTTTTGAGCAACATATTATCTAAATAGAAGTATTTCGGCTTTGAAGTTCTCTCATCCAAAAATTAGGTCAAAGGTCTAGTACCAGGCAAAACGTTTAGAGCCTGACTTGGAGTTACGAGTCTTGGTTTATTTCTTGTGGGCAAAGAATGTGCTACCATCGAACATTCACCGTCATATCGTAGAAGTGTATGGTGAAAGAGCAATAAGTAGACATGTGGCGAAATGGTGTCCTGTTTATCAAGTGGGCAGAGAAGAAGTGGTAAATTGCAATAAGACAGAGAGCGGTCGTCCAAGTTCTGCAAAGACGGACACCAACGCGGCACGTGTGAAAGAAATGATTCAAAATTATTGAAGGATAACTGTTCGTGCAATTGCGTCAGAGCTGGGATTGGGCTATTATACCATGCAGTGTATCATGTCTGATGTGCTGCGTTATTCAAAGGTGTGTTTCCACTAAGTTCTACGTGTCTTATCCCGGGAGCAGAAAGACACATGGATGATATGTAGTCTCACATTTCTGAAGCGATACCACGCTGACGGCCAGAACTTCCTTGATCACATCATTACTGGATCATCATTTTGTCCCAACAAGACGCAGCATAGAGTGGAAACACGTTGGAACACCAACGAGAAAGAAGTTTAAGGCTACACCGTCTGCCGGTAAAGTTATGGTAACTATATTTGGGATTCATGCGGTATGAGCCTGATCGAGTAGAGAGTGATCATTCCGTTAACTGACGATCGTTATTGTACAACGCTGACCAGGTTACGTGAAGCCATCCAACGAAAATGCCCTGGAATATGAACAGGAGGTATCATCCTTCTGCACAACAATGCCAGGCTCCATAATGTTCACCAATCTTAAGTACTGCTCCAACAGTTGAAGTGCGAAGCCACCCCTCTATAGCCCAGATTTGGCTGCCAGTGAGTATTTCGTTTTTCCGGTATTGAAGCACGACCTCTCTGGGAGGTTAGCTTCAGACTGTGATGTGAAAACAACTGCTGAGAACTGGCTGAATGGGCAAGGACATGATTTCTATCAAGTCGGGTTAGACAAGTTGATTCTGCGTTCTGATAAATGCCTGAGTCTATTTGGTGATCATATGGAAAAGTGATTGGAACATATGCCGCTTTTCTCCTGTTTGTATTTTCTCTCTCTCTTCTTAATACATATACTTTTCCTCAGCTTTGTAATACGAAATTTAAGGTTATGCAGTTATGCTCAATAATGAATTTGTTTGACAATACTTAACTTTCTATTTAAAATTAAAAACAAATTGAAATCTGTTCATTTACCTATAGACTTAAAAAAAAAAAAAAAGTCATACTTATCCTGCATGTTCCTTTAAAAATAACTTCCGAACGAACTGATTCTTGCAATACAGTCTTCAGTACTGTACTGAAAGTCATACTCTCTATACTGAAGTAAACCAAATTAAAATTGATGATACTCGTTCCCAAGCTATTGACAAGATAAAATGTTGAGTGCGTACATTCACATTTATTGCGAACTGTACTAAGCTTAATATCAAAGAAAAACAACTGAAAATAGCTTTTGTAAAGAAAAAGGAAAATATGGCATTTTATGTTTATTTACGATGAGAACTCACAATAAACGGTTTGGGATTCTCATTTCGCAGTGGAGTGGTATTAGGTTCGATTCCTTCCACCACCATAATGACCTGAATTTTTCCCAAGCTTCTTCCTCAACCCTGTCAGTCAAATGCTGGGACAGTCCCTTTAATATAGGTTGTGGACAATTTTATTTCAAAATTCCTTCCTATATTCCATTGTTGTTTTCAGTGTAAAATGGTTTGTCTAGTGAGATTTGAGATTTTTTTAAAAAAAAAATAAACCAGTTCTATCAATGTATTAATAGAAACAGAGAACAGATCCCAACATGGAAGACTGACACAGCATATCGTGTTATTGCAAAGAAAGAAGTTGTTTGATTGACTTCTATGGTCAGAGAAGGAAGATGATTGACTTCTATGGTCAGAGAATGAAGATGATTGATTGACTTCTATGGTCAGAGAATGAAGATGATTGATTGACTTCTATGGTCAGAGAAGGAAGATGATTGATTGACTTCTATGGTCAGAGAAGGAAGATGACTGATTGACTTCTATTGTCAGAGAAGGGAAATGATTGATTGACTTGAAGTTTAAAGTTCCTTTCAGCACCGAGATTACATGAAACGTGTACCTACATCTTAACATACAATTTCGATTACATGAGCTCCTACAGGGAAAAAAAGAAGCACTGCAAATTTATGATGTTTACACAACATTATGTCTTGTTTTCTTGAAAAGTTGGAGTCCAGTATTACCAATGAAGATTACACCATTTTTTCAAAGAAAACCCAGATCTGGGTATATTTTGATTTAATACAGATTGTTTGAAAAGCTGATCTTTTTATTTTAGAATTTTGATTAGCAGCAAAATTGTAAGCTCTGAATCCAAGATCGATTTCCTTTTCTACATTTTTACTCTTATATAGAAAGCTGTTTTCTTTTAATGTTTCTTTAAACTGTTAAGAGGCAACACTAAGCACAAAGGACGCACATCTATGGAACAAGAACAGTCAATTTGAGTTACCACGACATTTAGCAACCACGAAAAAAACTCGTGATTAACTTTAAAAACCGCGAAGAAGTTTTGTTTTCTCACAGGAATTCCCGTCATGCGCTAACTTTCTTATTAAGACGACACATTCCAAGTACATGAGGACAATGGTAACCCCGTTTATAAGGAACATACAATGAAACCTATCTAAGTTGGTCATCGTTTAAAATTTTCTCAACGTCTGCTTACAGCCTTTTCAATTGAATTGACTGAATTTGATGTTATCTGACCTCTTCAATAGCCACAAATAGAAGGAAGGGAGAAAGTTTGATATGGACTGGTTCAACAGAAAACGAAATGTGATATTAGAGAATAAACGCAAGAAGGTAACAATAACAATATCTGTACCTGACAGCATAAAATGCGTTATAAAACAAAATACAACCAACCATTCGTTGCAGACCCCCGAAAGATATACAAAACTGGTCTTAACTCAGTTTCGCCAAAATTGGACTTAACGCGCTTCATGCTCTCAGGTACAGGTATCAGAAATGAATTTGAACTTACCATTCACCACGGAACATTTCGGTCTCATTCAACAAGTATCGAAAGAAAGAAATAAGAACAGATGGCAAGAAAAGGATGAATAAAGATGTTCTAGGCCTCGAGATTTAAAATCACTAAATAGTAGTTTAAATTCAATCAAAAAATAATGCCTAATTAGTTTATAGTGGCTTTTAACCACGTCATTTAGAACCCTTCATCATTACATTGTTTATTCCACTTGGCACCAGTTGGATACAGAGGTGCTCCGGAACGTAGTGGAAATGGCATAAATACGATATGAACTGTTAAGTTTGAAATTTATTCAAAATTATACTTGACCAAAATCGTTTAAAGGTGATCAAAAACATCTATATATGATGGGAGCTTATAGACATTTTGGGCTTCTCCGTGGCTAAGCGGTTAACATACGCGCTTTTGCCGTGGGAGACCCGGGTTCGATACCTGGCGGGAGCTCACGTGGTTCGGATTCCACGTTAATCAGTAGGTCTATGTCTCATATAGCCTTGCTGCTGAACGGGACGTTAAACTCAACTCAACTTATAATAGATATTTTATACTCTTTAATTCCCCTTCACTGAAAATCTTGTTACGTACAGATGCGAGTAAACTGGATTTTAAAATATACACTCAGTTGATTTTTGTTTTGATACCGCCCATCAACTGTAGCCTAATTCACTCCTTCCCTCTTTTTTCTGCCATTATACTCTCTAGCACATTCCTCATGATACAGTTCCTTCTTAGCCAATGTCCAAATCAATTTCTCTTCCTCTTTTCATTAAGACTAAAACCGTTCTTTTCTTCCCCCACCATTTCTGACAACCTTTCATTCGTTTTTCGCTTGACCCAGCTAATTCTCTCCATTCTTCTCCACACCCACATTTCGAAAGCTTCCAGTCGTTTTTCATCACTTTTGCATAATGTCCATGTTTCTGCCCCATACAGGATTTAGGATTTTAGATTTCTGGGCTTTCGGCATCTAAGGCCATTTAGCCCGTCACGTTTTTTGAGGGATGACGTCCCTCGGCGAGCAGACTATCCGGGGAAAGGGAAGGAAGGAAGAGACCTAGGACCTACAAGTTAGGTACCACCCCGGCATTTGCCTGGTGTGAATGAGGAAAACCCAGGAAAACCTCATTCAAGGTGTCTGGCCTGAAAAAGCGTTGTACACTTTTTCGACCGAGTGGCCCTACCGGGAAATTCTGCCCCATACAGTGTAATACTGCACTCGAAGCATTTCATGAGTTTTCCTCAACTATTTATTCAAGATCCCACAAAACAGACTTTTGTTCTTTCGCCATTCCTATTCTTGTATTTATTTCACGTTCGCACTTCATATCATCACTAACAATACTACTCAGGTATGGAAAACGAATCACCTGTTCTATTTTCTCCCCTCTTACTTCTACACTTGACACCGTCCGCTTCGTTCCAATCACCGTGGCTTTTGTCTTTCGAACTTGCATCCCATATTCTTCACAGTCTCTCAAATTTTCTTGCATTTCTTCCTTGATTTCCTTTTCTGATTTCGCAAGAAGCGCCATATCATCTGCAAACCGTAACCACTTAACCATTCTTCTTCCTACCGAAATTCGTTTTTATTATGTAGGCTCTTTTCATTGGTCATAATAGGTTCCACAACTTTGGCTGTAAATTTGACTGGCCAACTTAGGTAGTTTAAAAAGCATCTTTCTTAACGAGGTAAAAAAGTACGGCTCTTCTGTAAGTTCACTTCCACATTTCTTATTTCTAGTGAGTAATTGAAAGGTAATGAAGAATATGAAAGATGCAGACTCTAGGAAACGGTGTTAAATAATCGAATAACTGTTCCCAAAGCTTTTCTTACGTCAAGAAATTTGAGTGTGCAGTTAATGACATGACTGTTGGGCTCCAAATTATCACGATACGAAAGGTCTTGGAAACTATTATTACTTCATATACTAGTAATAACATTTTGAAGATACTATCTGACTTGCTTTGTAAATTTTTGATCACTTTCATTCTCTTTACGTTATTCAGTAAAATTACGAGGTTGATTCAGAAAGTAATGTCTTCAAGCCCACTACTTGTCCTGTTTATAATTAATGTATTGATGTTTAAGCTATAAAATGTCACTTGTTTCACCTTCTTATCTCTTCTCGTTCCAAAGTAATGGAGCAATCCATGGTATTCAGTGGTGACGTCAGGTTGAAACAGCAAGCTGTCACTGAATTTCTGTCTGCAGAAGGCTGTGCACCCAGGAACATTCATCGCCGGCGACGAGTTGAGGATACACCATTACGACCCGGAAACGACGTGTCAGTCGGTGGCATACCGCCACACGTCCTCTCCTCCGTTAAGAAGATTCAAAGTTGTCCCATCTGTTGACAAAGTGTTGATGACATTTTGCCTCATCTTGCGCCTTGCGACTTTTGGCTCTTTCCCAAACTCAAGG
Organism: Thermobia domestica; assembly: GCF_964235325.1. Lineage (NCBI taxonomy): Eukaryota > Metazoa > Arthropoda > Insecta > Zygentoma > Lepismatidae > Thermobia > Thermobia domestica. The sequence continues at coordinate 23,497,040 of NC_137461.1, forward strand.
ATCACCTTAAGGGCCAACGCTACAGTTGTGACGCAGAGGTAGAAGCACTAGTTCGGCAATGGTGTTGCCCGCAGCCACTACAATTCTTCGCCGATGGCATGAAAAACCTTGTTTCGCGTTGGCGCAATTGTGTTGCCCGTAATAGGGACTATGTCGAAAAATGATGCCACTATATATAGCTGACACTGCAAGCTTTCCATTGATACCTGTATTGGTGCTATCTGTCAAACACAAATGAAAGTATCACTTTGAAGTCATTACTTTCTGAATCACCCTCGTATATATAAAGTGGTGATGAACTTAGCCAAGGGTTTTTAAGTAAATGACCAAGTTAAACTATAGTAGACAGTACACAGCTTTTGCTGTATCATTCTCTCACCTTCACATTTAAACTTTTAAAACGATTGCTTAAAAACTTATTTTTAATATGGTCTAGAATCTTTCATTTAAAAACACAGTATACAAAGCAACATGAAAGGAAAGAAATATAACAATAATACAATCAATGTTATGTTTTTACGCGCGCATAATACAGTCTTTTCATCACATATGACAGTGCTTAAAAACTCAAGAACAGTTTTCATAAATTATTGCCTCGCTGCTTCAACAGTTCAAGTCTTACACACACACACACACACACACACATCACGTTATCAATATTATACACCTACTACCTTCGTCGCCTTCGATGCTTTCCTTGAGTTGACTGAGATGTTGCAGAGCTCGCCGCATCGCCAATCACAATCTGGCCTTCTGCAATTTCATCTCGGTTGGGAGACTGGGCTATTTTATTCTGAGCTTCAAGGTAAAACATCACGTCTCGAAGCTGCTCCTGTAACTCACGAATTTCCTACAAAAGTCACGAGAACAAAATATTGAGTATATGTGAAAATATAAAAATTAAAACACTAGTTCTTTTTTCTCTCTCTCTCTATTTCCTACAGTTACATTTTATTTCTTATACAGGGTGATTCGAATGAAAACCTTAAAAGTGCTATAAAATGCTGAAAAGTTGTATGGTGGAATTGGTATTTGGCAGTAGTGTTCCTTGAGTTTCACAAAATGACAGACAGATGACAGAGTGATCTACAGCACAGAAGACGGAAACAAAATTAGTACGAAGACGACCGCGCCCTAGCAACATCCACCGCGTTAGAGCAGCGATCTGTAATGTGTTCTGCGAGTAGTGAGGATGTCAAAGCTACTGAAATTATCGTAGGATGACAGCACAGTACGGTGATTCGTGTTTGTCCCTGCAGCAAGTGTACGAGTAGTGTAGAAAGTTTAAAAATGGCGTATGTGGAGGATGCCCCACGACCGGGGCAGGCTCATCGCGTAGTAACGATCAAAAACAGTGCTTTAGTGGAAGAGCTTATAAAGGATAACAGGCGTATTACTCTGAAAGAAACAGCCACCATTATGAACATTAGTGTTGGTTCAGCGCACAATATTGTCCATAACGTTCAATAAAATTTCTGTAAGATGCGTACCGTCAATTTGACAGCTGAACTAAGACTGTCGCGTTGATGCCTGTGAAGAACTATTGCGTCATTTCCACGTCGAAGGTGATTCATTGCTGGAAAGAATCGTTACAGGTGATGAGACCTGGGTTCACTACCACCAACCAGAAACAAAAAGATCGAGTAAGGAACGGTGCCATAGCTCATCAATGAAACCCAAAAAATTCTGCACTCAACCATCAGCTGGAAAAGTCATGCTCTCTCTCTTCTGGGATGCAAAGGGAGTCATTTTGGAACATTACATGGAGAGGGGGCAGCAATAACCAGTACTTCTTACTTATATCTGCTCACAAGCCAACTTCGCCCGGCAATTCGGAATAAACAAGGACTTCTGACTTCAGGTGCATTGTTACAGCATAACTCTCGACCGTGTATACTGCCCGTTTGACAGTTAAGACTATCCAGGATTTGAAATTTGAATGTCTCCCGTACCCACCTTATTCACCGACCTCGCCCCTAGTGAGTTTCATGTGCTTGGACCGCTCAAAGAAACGCTGAGAGGCAAGCATTTCAGAAGTGATAAAGAGCTGAAAACCGCGGATTATGAGTGGCTATAGTCACGACTAAAAGACTTTTTCAAATCTTAACCTGGCGCGTAGGGGTAAAATATATCCCCAGTTAGTTTCATTTTTAGAAGAGAAGTTACATTTTCATTTTTAGAAGAGAGGTTACTAGAATTTTAAGATTTGTTAATGCTTCGTTATAAAGAAAAGGTTATAAGGATATCCCCTGCAAGAGATCTAATCAAAATTGCCATTAGTTAATGAGAAACAAAATATTTAATGGAGGTATATTTTATCACCACGCGACTACTTACGATACAAAATTTGACGCGCCTGGTTAAGGGTTGAACGTAACATCCACACACTTCCGAAGCGTTGGAACACTTGAATTGAATGTCAGGGAGACTACGTTCAAAAATAATAGGTATGTTTTCTCTTAATTGTTATAATATAATATTTACAGCACTTTTAAGATTTTCATTTTGAATCACCCTCGTATATCCAAAATAAAAATATAAGTAACAGATGGCTCACGTATCTATTTACTATTATGAAATACCACTGAACAGAGGGAAAATTCTAATAATTATAAATTTTTTTCAACAAAAAAGATAACCGACTTCAACATAGCATTCGTTGAGGTGTTTCACGATCTAGCTCCGAAGATTACCACCAGATCCTAAAGGAATTTATATGAGATCACCGGGAAGATGTACTCTTTGAAAAAGAAAAAGGAAAAAAAAAAATCAAAATTGGTGCATGTCGAAGTTATGCGTGAGCATACGCACAAACAGGGCCGGATTTAGGGGGGACACCGGAGCACGTGCACCTCCCCCTACCCTCCGTTCTAAATATACACTATCTAAAGTGAGAAACTGGCAGTAGAAATAGCAATACTTTCCTAAAATTTCATGTCATGTTTCCGATTCGGGCTTAAAAGAAAGCGGTTTTGCTAAACACAATAGTTTAAGTCAGTTTCTCATACACATCACAGATGCCTAAAGGCATTTAAAACAATTTAAATTTGATTCAAATGTACTGATAGTTATTGGTGCACCCCCCTCAGAAAATCCTGGATCCAGTCCTGCCCACAAATATATATTTATAAAAGGATTAAATTTAGGACTTCTTTTTTTTTAATTTGCTAGATAGATTACAATATAATCAACTGACAACTGTTAAATAAATAAATAAAAAATTCACAAACGGTTATGGTGTTGTCCAACTGAGTATTGCGTGTTCAGAACTTAGAATCTTCCAATACCATTATTTCTGGCTTTCTCTCCCGGAATTCTTCGCTACTTTCTCATTGAAGGAATTCCCCAAGTTGTATGCACAGCTTGTTACTCACGTAAGCATCCGCAGATAGATGTCTATCCTGCAATTGGCACTACTTGTCCATTCTGACAACTCGCTGCGCGCACGTGGTGCTCAATGCTGTGTTGCCAGCTTTTGCCTCGGGTATTAAAACACGAAATTATTCATTGCAAGTAAATCTCAGTTTTATAAAATTAAATGACACAGAAGAGAACTAAAAAGAATGCTCTCAGTAACCAGCAGGTCCACTACTCAAGTTCACATTCGACTAAAACAATGTGCATTTTTTTTATATTCAAACTGGCAACGTACGGAAAGGGTAGAATGTTTGCCATTGCAGAGGGAGAGAAATGAGCCACTATAATTGGCTGATCGTGCTGTTGCCATAGAAACAGTTCTTCTTGCCTGACTGTTATCATCACGTGCAGGAAGGAAAAAACAGAGGAAAGCAACTGTCAGAAAGGACAAGTAGTATCAAATGAATTTTAAACAGTGTGTAATGGGTTGACATTGGAAATAAAATAAATTAATTTGATCAGAAGAAATACTACAGTGAGTGAAATCGAGTAAGCGTTTAATAGTTGGACATACATATATATGTAATTTCGCGTTGCTTTCTCAGCGAGCTTCAACACACAAAGAGGAAGCAGCACAAATGTAGGACGAAGAATACCTAGAACTATGCTGCAATGACCCGTTAAGATTTTATTTCCATCGCAAAGAAACAAATAACTAACGGAGTAAGGACTCTTTAGTTTTAATCTGTTTATACATGGAAAGAAATTCACCGACAATATGATTCTTCAAGCAACATTGTTTCCGTATTGAATTGGTGGTAGTGATGATGATGATGTCGGTTTTTCCCTCTATTACTAAAGTGTTTTCAAAACTAAAAACAAATTGATGTTTGGAGAAGCACGTGGTACGCTGTTGCCACTTCGCACGCATCGTGAGTCATCAGTTGGAACTGTCCTGTGAGTCTTAACGAAAAAGGAACATTTCTAAATCTTGGTTTGTTTAGAATGGATGAAAGGATATGTTTGTCGTCCCAGTTTGTACATGTTGTTAAAGGGGCCCTTTCTCCCCTTCCCCCCTTCAAATCACTTCCACGTACAAAGAAACGAAATGCGCTTCTTTCCTTCTGAAAACACGTGTTTCCTATGTAGCGGCAACATTGGAATGTTGAGGTCTGTTGCCAAGGAAACCCTCCACCCACTGTTGCTAAAATGGCGTTTATGATTAGACCCTCGCTGAGTGACCGCAAGAACTATGTGACGTAGATTCCCTTCTTCAAAACAAATTCGTACGTGTTTTTGAGCTGTCAATTTGTTTCTAGTTTTGAAAGCACTTTATATATATAAGTCTTAGAACCAAAAGATGATTTGGTAAAATTTTGCACGGTTTATAGTATTCTCAAGATCAAGAATAGATTTTGTTACCTGATCCTTTTCGTGACGATAATCCGAGAACTTCTTCTCCAAATCCTTGAATTTCTCCTGCCAAATGGATTGATTCTGCTGGAAGCTCTTACTCATTTGACGTTCTTCTTGAAGATCTGCTTGTGTTGTGTTCAATTTTGTCGACAGTTGTTGTATCTTAAAGAGAAAAACACAAACCGTCAAACAAAATATTCAAACATCAAACTACATTTTACTAATATTTTAGAAAGGATCACACTCATTATTTTAAGATTTACTTACATCGTGTAGCAGGACACTTCGGGTCCTTCAACTGATTAAAATGAGTAGAATAAATAAATAAATAAAAGGAAAAGATAATTATACATCAGAAGGCTGCCATCAAACTCATGTCCAGAATTACTAGTTTCAATACATTCTGGGACTATTTGAAAATATATATTCAAATTATCCGAACATTATAATCTAATTTTTGACTAATTCTGAGTATAACTTCAATCCCAGAACTTTTGTTTTAATGAGAAAGGGCTCCATCATTTTTAGACTAGGGTCCGCACTGAAATTCTGATACTGATTTCCCTGAATTACCAGGACTGAGTAAGTAAATTTTCCTTGTGAATACTGTAATTTATAGTTATGTTACAAAAATAGACTTTTTAAATCGACTTCCAGCATTCCCATGGCTGTCAAACACTAAACATTTATTTTTAAATGTAATATAAGGTTACTTTCTTACTGTAAATATTTGCTGTGAGAGTCGGGCTTCCTGCATTTGGAATACAATAAAGAACTATTATTATTATTATTCTGCCTGTTGCAAGTTTTCAGACTAACAGGCAATAAGGACATTGGAAAAAGTTATAAAAATCAACGTAAGAGTGTCTTCAACAGAATATGGTACTGAAAAAAAAAAAAAAAAATCCTTACCTTTTTCTCATGTGTTTGCTTTTCTCGAGTAAGTACTGCTATTTTGCTTTGAAGCTTCTGGTTTTCCTCTATCACTTTCTTTGCTTTCTCTTTCAACTCTTCCCGCTGAAAATTACACAAATTATTTACAATCGCAATAAAAAGACAAAGGTAAAACAAAGATACGAATAAAGTATAACGATAATATATTGCTCATTACTTTTTTAAATGAGAATTTTTATTTCTTTTGTTATGTCTATTTTAATACATATGACTTAGGATTGTACTAGTCTACTGAAAGAAAACCTCCGATGATCCTGATCATTCGAACTCAAAACAACACAACGACATTACTGAATAAATGTGGTTAATTCTGGAGCTCTCAGTCTCTAGAACAGATATCCTTCGTCCTTACTGACAGAACTAGTGCTGTGCTGGTATAATACTCCTTTGAAGCCATTTATAACCAATATTGTTTCCATTCCACGACGGAATGAAGTTGTTCTACAGGTTAACGGTGATGGTCTCACGACGTATTAATCAATTCCTTTGAATATTCCGAGTCTCCCATGTAGTTACTTTATTTTTTCTTAATTTTATTTATTTATTGTTTAAAATTGAACGTTCCCTTTACACCACTGAGGCCTAAGTAAAGCGTGAGTCTCCGGCTTAAAACATGATCCGAACCATACAAGTATACTTATCAGAGATCAAACCCGAGCCATCCAGACCAAACTCCAAAATGCTAACCATTTTGCCACGAAGAAACTTTTTTTTTTTTTTTTCTATTACACTTAGGCCTACATGAAAGGAGAGATACAGGAAAGTCCTCATAAATTTTACTGCTACCATAAACTATTTTAAATAATGCTACCAAATACGATGTCCTCCTTCCTAAATAACATAACATTCTACGGTTATGCTCTTTCGACTAAGGGAGATGGATAATTAATGGAAATGAACGATTACGAAAGGATTGGTTGAGAATGTGGGAGGAAAGGGGAAACCCCGAGAAAACCGATGGACACTATGCTGTAAACCAGAACTAAACTAGGGACCCGTTACTCTTGAAATTGTATTGGTTTTCACTATACTCGTACAGTGTTTGTTCCATTTTCCAAGGTAAGTTACTTTCTATATTATTTCCAGATGATATGATTCTAGTACCATTGGTAATGCCAGGGAGATTACCTATCAAGAGTTGTTAAAATGCAGTTACGTAGCATCCACGCAACTATCTAGCTATAATTCCTTAAGGTATATACCTTCAGTAATCCGTTGCTGAGGTAAATAGTCTTTTCTATTACATAATCAAACCTTAATTATCTTTTACAGAGTTGCTACCGTACTTTAAATATCTTTACATTTATAAAGACTTACACTCAATTTAAAAGACATTATATTTATTGGCGGACCAAGAAATCTTATGATAACTAGTTATCAACCAGCAATCTACCGTAACACCAAAGTCAGATGCCGAAATCTGCAGTGACTTTTAATTCCTTGCACCAGAGGTGAGCCGTTTACGACTGAACCATCGTGCTCCAATAAAGTTTGCTGCTGACTACTAGTCTGTCTATTTTTTTTTTTTTCACGTTAGTTACACACACACAGCGACAGACTGTTAGTGATAGAAGTAGCCTTACCTCAGTCATTGCTTCTTGCTCAAGATGCGTCATTTTATCCTCAAAATATTGCCTCTGAGATTCCAGCTGACTCGTCAACAAATAAGTAAACTCCAGTTGCAGAGAATCCAATTTCTCTTCACTTTCCTGCAAAAGACACAATACATGTTATTAATTTTATACTTTACTAATCGCCAAAAAATCTTATTATATTTCACTGAATGCATTCCAAGCTTTATATCTGTCATTTGTAACCTTCTACGATACAAATATTTAATCCGAAACCAAAGCACTCATTTCTCAACTTCCAAGAGGGGGCATAAAAAAATGTTGGTTCGTAATCGGGGGCGTAAAAATTAAAAGATATCTTCAATCCAGATAATGTGGAAGTTACCAATGTATACGAAGCAAGAGCTAAAGCGATTTTGATAGCCCTCGAAAATAATAAGATTTTCTCAAATTTTGCTGGTTTTATGTAATGTTTGAAACCTGTTTCAAGACAACCAGCTATTGTCGCTGTCTAAGCGTTACATGACGCAGAAAGTGTGTGATAGTTTATTAAAATATTCCGTCTGACTATGAATTGTTTACATTGGATGGCCTATGCTGTCGCGCGCATCTCTGAATGTTCAAATTTAGATATTTCTGGCTGTTTTACAGTTAGAGTATTTATAAATACATTACATGAAACCAAATTAATTTTTCTTTCCCTTTTGTCTGAAGTATTTTTTCACAAAATTTGTCATTGTTACGGATATTATAGATTAAGTAACTTAAGAAGACTATACGATTTTCTTTTTATTTTCTTCACATACTGTAAAAGATATGTCACGAATAATATGACAAATATAACAAGCGTTCATTAAAAATAAATAAATAAAATGTTTAAAACTGGATCATTAGGAGCTGATATTATCAATTGTATGAATAGACTAGGGCACAATCTTTGATTAGACGCCATCTTGAATAGTTACCGTTCCGAGACGGCCATAATGGCTTTTCGTCTTACTCAGGCATCAATAAGTTTGTAGTTCGAACAAAATTTGGTACTCCCAAATTATACTCAAATCTTGATCATGGGGCTGGCTCATAGACTATATGTATGTCTGTAATTTTATATTTTAAATAGACAAATATACCAGGAGTAGTAACAAGCTATTGCCTTGAATTTTAAAATCATGAGTTTGTCGCCGGATGCTTGAAGTAAGATGCAAGAAAATGCGAAGTTGTAAGATTCAATGACAATCGATACATACATACCGCAGTTTCCCAAGACTACGAAGCAATGATAATGTCAATGGTGACACGACGCTAACAAGTAACGCTTCCCACAGTTACAGATGAGATCTAGTCCTTGGTCTTAGGATCTTGTCAGACGGACCGTGCAACATATCACACGATAATACTGTAGAAAAGAATCCAAGATTTCTTTTTGAATCCAAGGTCCTCTGTTCTCCATAGTTCGGAATGGACTATACCGACTTTCATTCTTCATAAAACCTTTCGCATAGTGTTTACCAAGCTAAAAAGCACGAACAGTAGAAGAACTTGCTTCAATTTCCAGGACTTCTATGTGTAGACACGCTTCAATTTCCAGGACTTCTATGTGTAGACAGGAAGACTTCTAACACCAAGGAACTTCCGCATCATACCTCTTCCAAAACGTCTAAATCAGTTGTCTGTGGACTAACTTGCAGCAACGAGGCTTTTATTATCTATAAATAAGTAAGTACAAACATTGTTCCAATTATTATGCACGTTGTGAAGCTATCTCAATGATCTTTTGCTGTCAGATTTCGAAACTGAAATCTTGAAAGGAAGCATTTCTTTAGCATTATGATTTTGTGGCGAAATGTGCTACTTTTTTTAACCGATCCAATCACCGAGATGATAGGACTCACTGTCACATAAATGATTTGACTGGTTCCTGGTCCTGGAGTCTGTACTAAGTTTTCCAGCTTTTTTCCTGTCCCCTGAACGACGGGAAAGGATGAACGCTTTATATGCCTTTCTCATTCTTAAGGCAGAATGAAAGAGACATAGCAATATTACTTAGCATTTTATTCTCTAGAGTCTTCAAATGTTAACCATTAATTTTCCAGCACGGTGTTTCAGGAAAGTGTTTCTCTTTTAGTTCTTCACAAACGCTCTTAAGTGAAACTACGAGGGGTGATCACGAAGTAAGGTTACAAAGCCTGCAGTGAAATGTGTGTATATTATTTCATACAACCAATATAGCCAACAGATAGTACATACATTAGGTTATTTTTTGACATAGTCTCAGTATCGGTTGAGGCAGTTGTCGCATCGTAGGATGAATTTGAAGATTCCTTCTTGGTAAAAAATTCTATTCTTGCGTGTTCAGCCACACTATCATGTCTCCTAGGTGCTCCTTCAAGTGCGGAAACAGGTTAAAGTTACTTCGAGTGAGGTCCAGACTGTATGGGGGCGTACGTTGCCGTGAAGGAAGATGTCGCCCTCGGTGAAAGATCCTGGTCGTAAACCTCTACCAGCTGCCGCTGAATTTCAGCCGCGGTTACACGCTTCGCCCACAGAAATCGAGTAACTAAGCGGACATCTTCACGAGACCTATCTTCCAAATGAGTCGTCATTTGAGTTTACCTACAACTAGCGCTGTAAGTGGAGGGTGGCTGAAACTCTGCAGTTATCAACTCTATGTAGTACAATTACTACATACTCATCATTCCTCTATTACCGATGAAACTCCAGAAATATCGGCGTTGCAACCTTAGTTTCTGATCCTCCCTCGTACACATTGTGAAACCACTTTTCGTTTGCAAGAGACAAAAAGATGTTATGATCACTATACAATTTTAAGATATTTACCTGTTCTTTGATATCTGGGCTTCCTCCGTGATTGCTGCCAACTTCTACAAGTTTCCCGTCTCCTTTATTTTGAAGTAGGCGATGAACAAAATTATCTCCTACATAGTCCCACACCCTATTGTTTCCTAACTGCATCGAGTAGCAATGCTGAGTCTCTAGAAAATGGCTGCAAACAAATAACAATACACAATAAACTGCTGTAACAAGAACTAAACTAAAAGCTCAACTTTCTTGTGCAAAATTAATGGACGTAAACACAATACACTAAAAAAATTACAAATAGAACCAAAGTAGTATATGAATTATTCTGTATTTACATCTATACCCTTTACTTCAAGTTCTATCCCACTGAATGTAATGAAATGAAATTTTTGCGTTTTACGTCCCACGGTTATGCCGGTTAGGCTAAAGGAGACGGTGATTATGATAAATGAATGAAATGGTGGAATGAAGAAAGTGGGAGGAAACGGGAGAACCCCGAGAAAACCCACGCACACGGTGTTTGTCCACCACAAAGTTCACTTGGCGGGGGCTGGGATCAAACCCGGGACCCCAAGCACCAGAGGTGAACGCTCTGCCACTGAGCCACTGAACTTATCAAATCTAGATTAATTTGCAATATCGTTGAGGTTTTCTAATTTTCTTCCGTGTAACACAGCGCTCTGCCCCATACTCTAATCCTATCTTTAATATTCTTGTTTGTCTTTTTTTAACTTCAGCTGGCTTTCCTATATCATTATTCCAATATCTTTCCCAATATCTGAAAATAGGGCAATATTTTGAAAGATTGGTTATAATATATGGGAGATCAGGATTTTTTTAAAAAAAAAGAAAAAGAAAAAAAAAGAAAAGAAATGAATACTGGAAAAGCAAAATCACCATCATGAACTGACAAAGCTTTACCCAGCCAATACAATAATACACAACATGACTTCTCCATTGTATCATTTGAAGAGTGGGACGAGAATTACATAATACAAAATGTTAATGTACTGCTTTTTCCCGATGGTTTCTTTTACATTCTGGACGTTTCTATTACTTTATTTTTATTCTTAGTGACAGATCTTCAGCGAAGAGCCGAAGAGACTCACGTGCAAGATTACACAAGAATTGAAATTTGTAGTGAGTGAAGCATTTGGTAATTTTCTTTAATAAACTCCTATAGTAACTAAACAAAATGAACTTTTACACGGTGTCTACTAAAATTCCAAATTGAAATTTCATGAATTTTTCGTGACCTTTTCTTAACAAAACCATTCAATTTCGCAACATTCTCAAGAGCAAATTTGGGTACGAATTACGTCGAATGTTCATGCATGCGATTAGAAGAGTGCTTTGCTTGTGATTTGGTAGCGTCTAAAGCCGACCATAGACATTTTATAGAACAAAATTTTCCAGTCTGTACTTATATTTGTACAGATAAAAAATATCGTGACCCAAAAGCTAAATTTCGTGACTTTTTCTTGACATTCATGACCGTTTTCTGATTTCGTGACTTTTCCGGGACTTTCGTGACCGATAGACGCCCTGTTTTACCACTCTAAAACATATATTATTGTCGGGTTGTAAAATATTTAAACAGGTAAAGATATTAACTTTTATTTTACTTTTAAACTCTTACTAATAATCACCAATGATACCAAAACAATTCCACACAAACTTCAACCCTTTACTTATCCGGATATCTCTGGATACATTCACATACGCAAATCCAACCACTAAGGTTCAGAAATAATTAGATTTGAACAGGTAACACTGAAAACTATACAATCAACTCAGCCACTTTTGGCTCATATCAAATCTAGTCATAATCTCAGCCACTTATAGCTCAAAACTAATCTAACACCCATTTTAGCCACTTCTGGCTCATTTCAGACATTCACCAAATACACAATATAAAAATTACATGGTAACGTCCTCAATTGTTCTTACAAATTTTCAACACCTTGTCCGATTATTCCTACGTAACACCTTGTCCAATAATTCTAGATGATCTCAAAATCTTAACTCATTAAATCCTAATAATTATATAAATCAATACAGGTTACTACATCGAAGAAAGATATTCAAACATGTTGCTTGTTTGTATGTAACCTTCTTGCGGTAATGTCCTTAATTGTTTCTAGTTACAAAATATGGCTTTAAACTATCTTTCGGACTCTATAAACACATACATAAATTATTTATTTAAGTATTGTTGTTGTTTGTATTGATAACAACGCATATAAGTCTATAAGGAAAATTCATACGTACACATATGCACTGCCCTTCTCCTTACTTACTTACTTACTTGTATGCGTGTCCTTCAACATATCGTCCACACCCTACGTGTCCACAAATTAGGCAAATCCATAGAGATTCTGCTGCCCGACATTCGAAACAATAATTATCAGCCACAGCCTCCGGAGTTTGAACATATCGACATACTGGGCAACTGCAAAATATAAATAAATAAATACATGTAAGACTGTGCTGTTATCATCTAAATAAATTAACTCCTGCTGAAAGCTTTAGACATCCCATAGGTAAAGTTAATTAAGTATTTTGATCTTATTTTGGAATTATTTCTACGATGGAAAATTCTTTCCATTCTCATCTTGGAGAATGATGATGGGTCCCAGAATGGGGCTGAATGTATATTGTACGACATATCACATAATGGTATATAAACGAGGGGCGCTAGAAAGTCTAATTACCTCTATTTTCCTTTTTTAGGTGAATGAACGCAACCTGACTATAAAGGACAAGCATATTTAAGAAGGTGGACAAGATTTCAAGGGAAAATGTCGAGTGACCAGGTTACCAGAGCCTCCACAAGGGCACAAGTTGAGCAAAACACAGAAAACATTAACTTAGAACAGAGACATGTGATTCGTTTTTTCTTTCGTAAGGGCGTAAGTGTTAATGAAATTCATCAAAACTTGGTGGAAGTGTATGGTGATGATGCACTGTTACATTTAAGTGTGGTAAAACAAAAGTGAAAGATGAGCCTAAGAGTAGTCGACCAAAAACAGCAACTTCACCTGAAGTCGTGGAAATTGTACAAAAATTGGTAATGTCTGATCGACGAAGAAAGATTAGAGAAATAGCAGAGGAAGTAAGGATTGATATTCATAGTGTTTGGGATATTCTACACCAACATCTTCGGCTCACAAAGGTCTGTTCGAGGTGGGTTCCTCACAATTTGAACGTTTTTCAGAAGCAAACTCGGGTGCAAATGTGTCAGGAAAATTTGGATATTATGGAAGGAGATAACTATTTCTACCAGTAAGTAGTGACAGGGCGTGAAACATGGGCTCACTAGTATGACCCTGAATCTAAACAAGAAGTTATCAGGGGTCACCAACTATTTAATAAATAAATAAATAATATATATATATATATATATATATATAAAACGGCTGGCAAGGTTATTGTAACTGTTTTCTGGGACAGGGAAGGAATTGTTTTCCTTGAAGCTATACTAAAGGAACATACCATCACAGGGACTACTTACAAAAAACACTTAAAGATTTACGCCGAGCAATTCATAATAAACGATGCGGAGGTTAAATCGTCGAATTTTGCTTCTTCATGACAATGCGTCAGGACACACATCCCATCTTCCGCAGGATGCTATCACAGAACAGGGAATGACTCAACTTTTCCACCCTTTCCACCCACCCACCCGACCTAACCCTACCTGATTATTATCTGTTTCGTCATTTGAAAAAATACCTCAGGGAGCAGTGATTTTCAAACGACAAGCAGGTAATGGATGCTGTGATTCAGTTCTTTGACTCCAAGGAGAAATCTTTTTATGTTGAAGACAATGAGTCATTTTGAACAAAATAGAGATGATGCGTACAACTGGAAAGTGATTACATAGAAAAATAATAACTTTTTTTTCCCCAGCTCATTGGTTTTCTTGTTAGCCCGCCATACACATGAATTTCCCAACACTCCTTGTATAATACTTTTCCAGAGGATACGATTCATGTTTGATCTGTCGTGCTATCTAAATACCCTTAGTAAAAAATCTGAAGAAAAGATAAAAGAGGATTTAGGATTTTAGATGTCTGGGCTTTCGACATCTATGGCCATTTAGCCCGTCACGTATGAGGGATGACGTCCCTCGGCGAGCACACTATCCGGGGAAAGGGAAGGAAGAAAGGATTGGGGAAGGGAAGAAGCGGTGTAGGATCTGTAAGTTAGGTACCATCCTGGCATTTGCCTGGTGTGAATGAGGAAAACCCAGGAACACCTCATTCAGGATGGCTGGGCTGAAAAAGCTTTTTACACTTTTTCGACCGAGTGCCCGCACCGGGAATCGAACCCGGGACCGCTCACACTGAAGGCGGGAGCGTTAGCGACTATGCTACGCGGGGGCATAGAGAAGATAAACAGTCTTCTACCAAGAACACATTACGGTTAAGGTAATTACTTGTCTTATTATCGTGGATTTGAAAATAAAATAAAATTAAATCTTTCAGTTTTACGTCCCACTGTTATGCCGGCTAGGCTAAAGAAGACGGGACCGTGGATTTCTCGTACATTATTCAGAAATACCGGTAATACAAATTCGGTAACTTTTAAAAATCCCTGCACTTTTATTATCTACTGAGTTATCATTTTTTGTTATTACCATCAAAACAGCTCGTGAAAAATTATTTTAAACTCGGACGTGGTCACATCTGAATACCGAAGTAAAAAGTTAAGAGGCGATTAGTCAATTGTATTTTCTCAACATACTAAGTCTCCGAATCCACGAAACCAATAAGATAACGATACAGACAATCCAATCCAATACAAAAAAAAAAAAAAAAAAAAAAAATGTAAACGTTAGAATACATGCCACTTCGCTTTCACTTAAAAAAAAAAGAAGAAAAATAGGAAAGAAAAATCCTAATACGATACCCTGGCCATTTCTATTGAAAAAAAAAATGTACACTTTTAAAGTTTCTACCTATTTTCTAAAATTATTATTTCAAGAAATATTTGTTCATAAACAAAGGGAAAATGAATAAATAAACTAAATGTGCTTCCCAGGCCTGAGAACCTGGGGAAGGACTGGGTTATGTGGTGGTTTACAATACTGACACTTGATATGGTGAGCCGGTTCTCCGGGCTCAACCTAGGTTGAGTCGCCCTTCTAGTTCTTTGAATTTCAATTATGAAATGAAAAGAAGCTTTAAGGGTGTTCACTACAGCGAAGTTAAACTACCGCTAATTTTAAAGTTTTTTTCTGTAATATCTTCAAAACAAATAAAAATATTCGAAAAACAGAAACGTAGTAAACTAGACAATACGATTTTGCACATGATACCGTTATCACAAGTCATCCTTCTGCTTTCGATTTGCAACTGTAGATACATTTAGCATTTTTTGCGGGTTCTGTAAATAGCGGCATACCAAAAGCAGATAGGTGAATTGTGCTAAAGGTACCACATGCAAAATCGTATTGTTTAGTTCACTACGTTTCTTATTTTCGAATATTTGTATCTGTTTTGAAGATATTATAGAAAAACTCTAAAATTAGCGGTAATTTAATTTCGCTGTAGTGAAGACCCTTAAAGTCAAACGGTCTGGCCTTGCAACTAAAGGAGGCGGATGATTATGAAAATTTGATAGCATACGTGCGTATAAGGAAACAGAATATCCCCATGAAAATTCATTGACACGATACTGTCCACTTATACGGCCTGAGATCGAACCAGGAACCCTTCACACCAGAAGTGAGCGCTCTGCCACCATCTTTCCTTGAATTTCAATTAGTTTTATCTTTAACAGGGTGCCTACTGAAATTCCAAAATGAAATTTCGTGACTTTTTCGTGACCATTTCTTTACCAAACCATAAAATTTCGCATCATTTTCGAGAGCGAATTTGGGTGCGAATTAGGCCGAATTTTAATGCAAGCGATAGAAGAGTGCATTGCTTGCGA
Organism: Thermobia domestica; assembly: GCF_964235325.1. NCBI lineage: Eukaryota > Metazoa > Arthropoda > Insecta > Zygentoma > Lepismatidae > Thermobia > Thermobia domestica. The sequence goes on from NC_137461.1 coordinate 23,513,098, forward strand.
TTTGGTAGCATCTAAAGCCGACCACACACATTTTTGGTGGTGAACTTTGATGTTTTATAGAACAAAATTTTCAAGTCTCTACTTATATTTCTACAGATTTAAAAAAAAAAAAAAAAAAAAAAAAAAAAATCGTGACCCAAAAGCTAAATTTCGTGACTTTTTCTTGACTTTCATGACTGTTCTCTGATTTCGTGACTTTTTCGTGACCGATAGACACCGTTTAATTCTGTTCCGGAATTTTCAAAACCACAAAAACAAACGACTTTCCAGTAAGATAAGTTATTAGTTGTATGTTATTCTTTGTGAGCAATAAATAAAACAACTTACGTTGTGTCTCCCCACTTGGATAAACAGCTACCATGGAAGGAATGGTTACACAGAATTGTTAGAATCCCATCCACACTTTCGTCCATTCTCTCGAGGCATACGGGACAAGTAGGGAGTTCTGTGTGGCCTACCATTGGCAAAGCAGCGCCGTTCCCTTCCTTTACTATCTCCACCCGCGAAACATAGACCAAGTGACAAACTTCAGGTTCTATCGAATTGTAGCGAACGCCGTTGTAAGTTTCATAGAAGTCGTCTGCGGCTTGCTGAAACACAAAATAAACAAATGAAATAATATGGTTAAACTTTTGATGAAGTTAGATTTTTTAAAATTATTTTATTTTACACTTAATTTTATGTTATTCATTCGTGAAACACACAAAATACAAAGCCCTCCCCGCTGGTCTAGCGGCTGGCGTGTGCCGGGGTTCGATTTCTGATGGGAGAGAATTCAAAATTTTCAACTCATTACAGTAGTTAGGAATTCACCTTAAACTGTAGAACCACGTCTCATACAGCTTCGGTGCTCAAAAGAGAAGCTAAACTTTAACAAACAAAGAAAGAACCAAACAAACAAAATAACTGCGTTTGTTTAAGTGGAAAAGAAGATCTGAACTGTTTATGAAGGCATCTACCATTATCGTATTATACAAGATGATCATCAATGAAGCACTTCATTATTAAGTGTTTTAGTTTGATTAATGAACGGATGAATCTGCCTTTGTTTTGCAAAAGCTTTCATGCGTACAATCTACATAAATAAAAATGCAAGTGACTATGTTTGTGACTTCCTACCTCTTAAACCGTCCAACCGATCTCGATCAAATATTCAACATAGATGAGGTTCGGCTTGGGATGTTTTTTATCATTTCACTTTGACGGTGAAACTTGCGGAAAGGGTGAGATATATAAAAATGATCGATATTAGTGTCGATTCCATAATTTCGGAAGGAGGGTAGGGAGGCAGTGGCTTAGTGGTAGAGAGTTCACCTCTGGTGCATAAGAGTTCTTGGTTCGATTCCAGCTCGCGTCAAGTGAGCTTTGTGGTGGACATATACTGTGTGCGTGGTTCTTCTCGGAGTTTTTCCTTTTCCTCCCATCATTTCATTCATTTCTCATCATCATCGTCTCCTTTAGCCTAGTCGGCATAACCGTGAAAGATTTCATTTCATTTTCTATTGTTTTTTAGGGTGGCTGAAGTGAACAGCGACACTTCCGATGCCTTTTAAATCCAAATTCAGCCTCGTCAGTTGGGGGAGGGGTGGGGGATACATAAAAATGATCGAAAATGACAGATATTAAGTGTCGAATCCTTAGTTTTCGGGTCGTTGACCCGAACAGTGACACTTTCGATGCCGTTTAAATCCAAATTCAGCACAATTTGGGGAAGAGAGAAGGGGATACATATATATATATATAAATGACCGATACCAGAGAGCGCTTTAGTAATAGTAAAATGTGACTGACTAATGGAACATATGGGTAATTTTTCTTATTTTAACACAGCAAAGCGGATAATTGACGCTAGTTAATGGTATCTAAGCGCTTCTGCTTTAATTAAAAATCCTTATCCATTTTCTGCCAGATTTCTGCAGACAATTTTCGTCGAAAAAGAATTCTTGATCACATATGCACTAGAAGTAATAAAATGAAATCTTTGAGTTTTACGTCCCACGGTTATGCCGGTTAGGCTAAAGGAGACGGTGATGATGAGTAATGAATGAAAATGATGGAATGAAAAAAGTGGGAGGAAACGGGAGAACCCCGAGAAAACCCACGCACACGGTGTTTTGTCCACCACAGTTAACTTGGCGGGAGCTGGGATCGAACCCGCGACCCCAATCACCAGAGGTGAACGCTCTACCACTGAGCCACCGCATCCCCGCACTACAAGTAATGTACGAAACACTTTGAAGCTAATTAATTACTAGAAGGCATGAGATTGGACGTAATTAAATTGAAACGAAATCTCTAGTTTAACCTCCTACACTTATGCTCCTTAAGCTGAAAGAGATAGGTTATTAATTAAAATAACAATTATGAAACACTGGTGGAGTGAGGATGTAAATTAGAACGGGAGCACCTTACGAAGATCTTCGGATACACTGTTGTCCACAATAAATTCATGTGAACTGGGATTGAATCAAGGGACCCCAGCACCCGAAGTGAGTGCTCAACCACTCAGCTATAAGGCTCCCGCAATAAAATTGGTTGCAGCTGAATTTGAAGTAAAGATCCATTCTGAAACCGATTACAGTGACACATATAAACTTGGTCTCATTTTGGTTACAATTTGCAAACACGCATTACTTATTATTCTGTTAATTACCTGTGTATCTTAGAATTCGGTCACACCAGGTCAACTTTGTTTCTCACTTTAATGTTACATTTATCTCTATATGTTGGCTACATTAAGTAAACACTGGGAACACTATAGCTCAACGGCAGAGCGCTCATCTTGTTTGATGGGTTCCTGGTTTGCTTCCAGCAATGTGAGCCCGTAATAGACATCCTTCCATGGGCTTTATCTCCAAGGATTTCCAAGTATATACAGAAATACAAAAGAAGAAATTGTATGGCATAATGCCTCAATGGTACTGTACTCGTCTGTCGTGTGAGGGACCCCGGTTAGATCTTATGCCATGTGAACTTGTGCTGGATAACACTGCATCCATGGTTTCTTCCAGGGTTTTTTCCGTTTCCTTCTACATTCTGCACAGGGTTGGCAAAACCATGGTTTTTATTGGAAAAACAAAAAAAAACAAGGATTTTTTTGTGGTTTAAACCGGTTTTTTTGGTTTAAACCAGGTTTTTCTGGTTTAAATAATTTGCTGTATGTATTTATATCACATATGGACAGAAATAAGTTTGTTTCGCCTTGGTGTTATTATGCAACAACCACGTTATGGTGGAAGGGGTCATATAAGCTTAAAGCGGAAACCAAACGGCTTTTCGGCTTACATCCGAGAGAAATTGCCCCCATTTGAACTCGAAACCGGGAGTAATTGGGTTATAAATGCGATACGTCTGCTGACTCACTCACGAAGGACTCCTGATAAAAATACGTTGTACTGATCTTTACATACTTGTTAATTGTCAAGAGTCATTTCAGAAGTGACACCATTACACGGAATTACATATGGACAATTTCAAAATACTACAGAGTACAGAAGAACTAATTTAAGTCCAAGTTAGTTCACTAAGACTTTTATTAATTCAAGTTAAAGAAATACAACAACTTAAATTTGCATATTAATAAGAGAAGTGAATAAAGATACGAATTATTTGAGTCCACTTTGGCTCTCACTCATTTTTACATATATAGATACCAAAGATACCTGTGATTTCAAGAAATGCCTGTCGTGAAATTTGTATGTATTTCGATGTATTCTATAAATAGTAAAAATTGTTGAAACAAAACAATATTTAGAGTTTTCTTCGACTGCAATTGCATAACAATAATAATAAACAATACGAAAATCACAAAAGAAATATTCATAAACTTATATTAAATATACTCCATAGTTCTGGATAATCACAATAACATTTTAAAACATTTTTCTTACCAGAACAAAATGAATTATTTAATAACTATACTATTTTTGTTACAGTTTCAAGGATACAGAAAGGAGGAAGATATAAGATTTGCTGTCATCTGTCTTTTCTCAATGTCCGATGAAGAGGACGTTAGGTCCTTGAAACTGTAACAAAAATAGTATAGTTATTAAATAATTCATTTTGTTCTGGTCAGATAAACTTATATATATATATAAAAGTTGCTTTTGTAGTATAATCTCTTTTGGGTAATGAATGGGGAATTTAGGTCTGAAATAGTACGTATAATATGAAGGAGTAAAACGTAATAACCCACAAATGTGTCTACATCAAGATTTTACGAACACTACCCATTTACGAACATTTTTCGTTTTTGGTTTAAACCAGTTGGTTTCTTTGAAAAAACCGGCTGGTTTAAAGCAAGGTACAAAAGATTGTAAGTAGTATATTTTCAGCTCATACAAAATACTTAGTAATTCCTATTTTGTTTCTCTGTATATAACACATTGTATACTTTTACAGGCATGTTTCTTACACCACCGCCTATTTATTCTAAAAATGGCTAAACATTTCTTGTCCAAAATATATTGCCATTGTATTACTAATTACCTGTGAACTGAATTTGATGAGCGCCATATACTGATTAGGCGCGTTGTCTCTCTTGATGATTCGAAGATTCTGGATATCTGAATGACATGCAGCTGTAAACTGCAACAAGTCATGACACGTCATTGAAACGGGAACTGCCAAGATACAAACTAGTTCACTGCGTTGAACACCTGGTTCCATTGGAGTCATTTCACTACAAAAACAAACAAGTTAAAAATAACCATTAGAAAGAAACTACGTATGTACGAGGGGGAATCAGAAACTAAGGTTGCAAGGTTGATATTTCTGGAGTTACGTCCGTCATAGAGAAATGAGCCGAGTGTAGTAATTTTAATACATGGAGTTGGCAACTGTGCAGTTTCAGCCATCTGCCACCTACAGCGCTAGTTGTATGTAAACACAAATGCGGACTCGTTTGGAAAACTGGTCTCGTGAAGAAGTCCGCTCAGTTATTCGATTTTTGTGGGCGAAACATGTAACCAGCCACAGGAAACGGCCGGGACTTCTCATCGAAGGCATCGCCTTCCTTCACGACTACACGCGCCCGCATACAGCCCAGAAGACAACCACGCTCTTGAAGCAGTTTCGCTGCGACATACCATCGACAACCCTCTCTACAGCCCAGACCTCACTCCAAGCGACTTTCACCTGTTCCCGCACTTGAAGGACCACCTAGGAGGCTGTCGCTTCGCTTTAGACGAGGAGATGAAACACATCGTGACAACGTGGCTGAATACGCAAGGACAGGAATTTTACCAGGAATCTTCAAAGTCATCCCATGATGCGACAAGTGTCTCAACTGATATTAAGACTATGTCGAAAAATAATCTGATGTATGTATTATCTGTTGGCTGTCTTGGATATATGGAATAATATATACACGTTTCACGGCAGGATTTGTAACCTTACTTTCTGACCACTCTTCGTATTATACACATAACTACCAATAAGTGGTTAATGTTACAAAATACCTATTAAGGAGATTAGCCGTTTCTTAAAGAAAGAAGAAAAATGCTCTCGATACTAATTTCACGTATTTCGTTTTTGTTTCATAACTTGAATCTAAAAAGACATTTTAAAGAAAAGGGTGGTAACATAATACACAAAAATGAACAATTATTTTAGAGAATTTTTTTAACTTTCGCACTGAGGAGAAAGAAAGAAAAAAGTCATAAATAATTGCACTCAATATCAACGGGTATGGAAATATGTTGGGAGTAGCAGAAAAATCTGATTGCTGGTCTAAGAAGGACTCGAACTCGAATCCTCCGCTTACCGAGCGAGTGTTATGAACGACTAGTCAGTTTGATAAAATATAAAGTATGGTCGTGTCACTAATAATTCAAATGATATAGTATCCGATGAAAATCAAGGTTCTGCGACAGACCTTGCTAGTTCAGTAATCAGACCTTTTTGCCTTATTCAAGAAATCGGTAATTCCATAGATCTTACATGTACACACAGTGTACACTGAATATTGACCAGTCACCCTTGAAAAAGTCCATTTTCGTTGTCCCAGACGTTAACACTAATGATTCCAAATTTTACATTTATTTTTGTTAACCTAAAACACAATTCATCACATCCCAATTATTCCGAATAACAGCACACAGGCCTGCGTTTCACACAAACAGCGCCCTGGCTGACTGTAAGCAACTGCCATCCCACACTATCACATTTTATTCCTCACAATAATAATAAGTAACAGTGGCACGCCAGTTTTGGCTCGAGAGGGTTCTTTTCCCTAAATCTCTTCTAAAGAACCTCCCTATTATCAACCACCTATGGCTCCCTCCCAGACTCGCAACCGGCAACTGTGAGGAAGTAGTGGTAATAATAATAATAATAATAATAATAATAATAATAATAATAATAATAATAATAATAATAATAATAATAATAATAATAATAATGTTTGGTTTGATTTAACTTTAGCGTCTCTTTCAGCAGCGCGGCTATATCAGACGTGGACCTACAGCTTAATTTAGGATGAGAACATGATCTTCCGCCGGCAAACGAACCCAGGTCTGGTACGCTAACAGCTTAGCCACGAATGAAGTCATAAGTAAATAAACAACAAAACAAAATATTATAAACCTTTTATTGTTTACCCATGATCGCCAGAATAAAGTATCATGGAACTGTAAAAGCAGCAGGCAGTAGTGAAAGGCTGGGCGCAGGTGAGAGTCGATCGAGTATCCTATTATGATCAATTGTTTTCGCAAAGAGCCAAAACCCATCACCATAATACAGGGACAATACAGGGAATAATACACGGACAAATATCATTTGAAACAAGGGACTTGTCTCATACGTTTCGCATTTATCGTATATCTTCTACCTTTAATTCTTTTTAATGGTTCTCTTCCAAGTTAAGGACATTTATAAAAGCAGACCTGGCGACACATCGTTAAGTCGCTGATGCACAAGCAATTGAAACAGGAAGAAAAAGAGAAACACCTGAATTAGTGTTTCCATACTCGAGCACTTACTTTTCTTTATACAAATGAAGAATTCCTTTGGTCACCTCCACAAAAGGATTTCCAGATACAAAATGTATTTGGTCTCGTGGTTTTCTGTGTTCTCCTTGGCCTTCACCACAAGGTTGGGCACTCTCCACTTCCCAACTATGACGCTGGCTACCACGAACACTAAATTTGGGACCTACACTTTCTGAAAATAAAAAATATTTAAGTGTTATGAGCCTAACACGTAAATTTTCTAATATTTTTATACGTGACATATACATATAAAGCACACATGACTTACCAGAAAATACGTTGTATATTACCTAACATCACTGAAAAAAAGGTACACTGTAAATTCCTTCGCTACACGCTTTATTAGACAGGGAAAGGAAGAAAAATTGAAGAACAAAAGTGTCCAGTTGGACACCATATTTGAGTGTAGGGAGATGACCGTGCTCCCAACTCAAAGCAGATAGTTTAATGGGGAGATATAAAACCTAAAGACGGTTTGATCGTTAACAATGCAGGACGAAGAAGGAATAATGAATGAAAGAATTTATAGTAAACTAATGGAAGAGGAATAAATACAATAACTAGGAACCATTAGTTATGAAATTACTCAGGAGGAATGAGAAAACAACGTAATAACGATAATACAAAATGAAAAATATGTAGGAAAATATAAATTACAAATTGACTTTTATAAAGATTAAAAATAGGTGTAAGTAAAGAGTGTACTGCGTTAGGTATTACAGAGGTGTGAAACAGGGATGTTGGAATTTTCCTCCAAGCCAACCCCCCCCCCCCCCAGTTTTTCGTGCGGGGAGAGTAAAACGTACATAAAAATATCTCAAAACATATACTTCAAAACTTGCATTTAAATAATAACCTTAATGTGATTATAATTACTTTCGTCAATAGTGTTTCGTGTTTCTTAGTACACGAACAGTTTCAGAACAATAATAATAATAAATAAAAGAGAGAGAATCATGCATAAGAATTTTGTTTGCTCTCGATCACATTCGCTGTAGCAGTGTTCAATTGTAATCTATTATATAGAACTAAAAATGATTTTGTTTGTGATCGGATCAGAGGAAGCAGCTACACCGTTTGAAATGAAGTTTTGAATGTACGAGGCGCCTTCGGAAAGTAACCTCCGTGAACCTTCGTCACTGTGCGTGAAATAGTGAGGCCAGCGCTACCATCTTTGCACAGACGTGCGCGGTAGATCAGTCTGCATCCAGCTGTGGTAGACTGAAGGTTGTCCATCTGATCGCTAGTTCCACTTTTGTAGTCTCAAAACATGTGCTGCAATAGAAAATCTCGCCAAGTGGGAGGTGCGAGCTGTCATACTTTTTTTTTTTTTTTTTTTTTTTTTTTTTTTTTTTTTTTTTTTTTTTTTACAGCAAAACAATATTCGGCAGCAGCTACTCATCGGTAAGTTTGTGCCGTCATGAACAAACAATGATGACGAAGAGAGGAATGGCAGGCCACCAGTGATCACTGAAGAACTCGCTCAGAAAATGGATGGAAAAGTTCCTGAAAATCGACGTTTGACAATCTCGGAGTTTTCCGATGAATTTCCACAAATTTTCAGGACTGTGTTATGTAACGTAGTGACACTGAGGTTAGGCTACAAGAAGTACTGTGGCTCAAGACACAGGCGGGAGATTTTTATGCGGATGGAATTTCTAAGCTAGTGTAGAGAAATGATGAAGCTTAAATGTCCATGGAAACTATGTTGAAAAATAAAGGAAAGTAGTAGTTTTTAGATTATATAAGAAATTCTCCCTATTTACTTTGGTATTTCTTTTTTTAACCAATGAGGTTACTTTCGAACGGCCCCCGTACTTATCACGTAACACGAACTGGAATTTCATTATATTATTATTGAACGAATATCTTTTATCTTTCACCAGCGAAGAAAGCAGTCGTCGTTAGCTGTTGATTGTATATTCTTACAGAATCGTAAATATACTTAAATACACTTAAATATACGTAAATATTTACCTTCCTTGCTGGTCGGTGTGGACTCCTTACTCGACGGTGTTAAACTCTTCGACGACCTTCTACTCGACGAGGGACTCGTTTCCGCCTCTACCAAGTGAGGAGACGCTGAACTTCTGTCGCTGCGTGTGTACGTCTCGATTGTGATGTCTTGTATCTCTCGACGACCACGCAATTTCCGTAGCCTCTCTCTGGACACTCCAGTCGCCACCTGCTCTTTGCTTTCTGACATCTCACTAGGTGCTGGCACATTGGAAGCCATAATTTTCTGTAGCTTTGGTGCTGGAAGACAAAACAGATGCTCAGATTTTAAAACAGTGAACTTGTTTATCTATTCTAAATCAAGAATATGCTTACCAAATGCGTTGTTCTTTATTGAGGCGAACTGTTTTAGTGTACTTGATCATTTCCCTCATTTCACGATATTTCCTAATCAGTTGCATACCTCCTTAAGCAAATATGAAAAAGTTGCCTGCAGAGTAGAAATCTAATCTCTGAGTGTTTGAGATGTAAGAACTAGTTTTGCACAAAGATTCGTCAACTGAGAGTTAACACGTCTAAAGACAATACTAAAGTTAAATATACTAGCTTTGGCGCACTTGTTAATATCTGTTTTATTTATTACAAGGCTCAGATCGAGAAACCAGCTGCTTCGGTTGAACCAAACAGTGCGATCATTATTACAGATCAAATGACTGCAGATGACGATTTAGTGACTTCAGATCCAATCTACGTTGGTTGTTTGTTGTCAGTTTTCTTGGTTGTTTGTAACACTTTGCTTGACGAAAGGTTGTATAACTATTAGGATATTGTCTTTTTCAGTTAAAATACCGTATATCTTGTTTCACATTTTATTAAATAAATTGACAAGAGCATCGCAAGTAGATACTCTTAAACAACGAAGATGTAAGAAGAGATTTGATTCCTTGCTCTGTCTGGAAAATTGTGTGATCAGATTAGGGGCCTATTTAATAACAAATTTGCAAAACAAATAAACAGAAAGGATAATATTAATCAAATAATCATGGTAATGAATAATGAGGCTTGTTTTGCAAAAGTTATAATGAAACTGGAAATTAATGAACAACATATATTTTTAATTCCACGCACGCTATATGTGTCATTACTCTTAGAATGACAGTAAATACTACAAGCATATGATACATTTAAAGAAATACTTTTGCAGCTTCCCGAAACATGTTCGCTGCCATTAAGTACAGTTTTCACTTTCTTGGAATATATCAAAACTCAGCAATACTTAGAGTCACTCCACATTTCAGTTATACAAAATACAGTAGAAACTCGATTAACCGTCACTCTCTGTTATCCGTCACTGCTCCGGACAGTACTGTACTTTAAATGTGGCGTAATTGACGCCGTAATTTAATTACAGCGTCATTGATTTAATTTAATTTAATTGACGTATGTAATTTAAATACAGTATAAACATGTATTATTCACTTGTATAAGGTTATTTATTTCTTCCAAAACCTTTTAAATCTACTTACTGTAGAGGTTTATAACGATATTTCTGTTATCCGTCTATTCGCTTAACCGTCATGGTCCCGGTCCCAAGGGTGACGGTTAATCGAGTTTCTACTGTAATCCTAAAACCTAGAATTATACTAAATTTAATAAATTTAATTGTATATATACAAAACTGTATATGTACACCCCTAAACTCCTATATTACAATGCAAAATTAATATTCCTTACTGAGCTTCGTGGCTAAGCGGTTGGCGTACGCGCCTTTGACGTGGGACACCCGGGCTCGATTCTCGGGGGGAGCTCACGTGGTTCGGACTCCACGTCTCATATAACTTCGCTGCTGAACAGTATGTTAAACTGAAAAAAAATAAAATCAAAATATTCCCTATTATTAGAAAGAAGAAAATACATTTTAGGAACTGCTGATTTTTGTGCAATTAAAGAATAACTTGTGAAGGACTTCTTTCCTTGCGAAATGTTATCTCAATTAGTTCTAGAGCGGCTGACTAACATATCGAGCCCTTGCAAGAAGAAATGAAAGTACGCTCGTATTGTAGCGCTCCAATAGATTAATTTTTGGTCCATCTTTAGTGGCAGTTCAAACGCAATTCCTGTAGCTTTCTTAATTCCACGGGAAGACAAACAATACGTACTCATGGAACGACAAATATTTTATGGCACCATTTTTATTCTATGAACCAATAATACATACAAAACTCTATATTTCCAAATGAAACTATATACATTAATGGGTAGTTTCAAAAAAGTGGGCGCAACTGCCCCCATTTGCCCCCCGTAATCGCCGCTCATGACCCCAACAATAAAACTATTTATTTTACACTGGAAAATATTTATGTCGTATAAGACATTTTGAAACATTTATTTTATAAAACACGAATTATATATGTTTGTTTTAAATTAATATATTTTGTGTCCATATTTGGCGAACGTCACTGAGGCTCCTGGGATGATTCGACCTACATTTGTTCGTTCGTCTGCCTGCACCACACATACAACAGGGTATCACTTTTCGTCTTTTAAGTTTAAATTTTTAAGTTTAAGTTTAAATTCGTAAAATGGTACTTATATACATAAATGAGGAATAGCGTTTGTGCGTCGGTTTTCTAGCGGAAGTGCTCACATGGCTGTTGAAAAATATAGGAGGCGCTTGTCATTATACAGAACACAAAGTAAGACAGTGTTTCTAACACGTTTCATGCATTGAGAGAGTGTGGAACAGTTCTCAGTGCTGAAGTAATTTTCGAATGTGAAACCAGGCAATCTGTGAAAAAACAGTAAAAATAATTGCCCATCACAAGTACTATACGAATGTTAACACATTTGGTTGTTCCACGTAACCGTACCTGTGTGCGGTGAATAAGCTGTATCCATTTCATCACCAACTAGTGAAGCACAAAATCCTGCTGATTACGCTTCCCGCCTTCAATTTTGCCATTGGTCACTACCAGGGTTTGAAAAAACCCGGGCTTTTTTGAAAAAGCCCAACCTACCTGCACCCATATGGGTTTTTTCGGGTATAATCGGGTTTTTCCGAAATATTTCAATATCTTTGGGGTGGGGCCCACTTGGCAAACCCTGGTTACTACCAGGGTTGGCAAAAACCATGGTTTTTATTTATATTAGATACGGACAGAAATTAGTTTGTTTCGTCTTGGTGTTATAATGCAACAACAAGGTTATGCTGGAAGGGTCACATAAGCTTAAAGCAGAATCCAAACCGTTTCTCGGCTTACATCCAAGAGAAATTGCCCAGTTCGACACAAAACTGAGACTAATAGGTCGCAAATGCGATTGCCGACTCACTCTCAAAGGATTCCTGATAAAAATACGTTGTACTGATCTTTACATAGGCCTAGTTGTTAATATAATTGTCAACAGTCATTTCAGAAGGACAAAATGATAAACAGTTACGCAACTAAAAACATTATGTAGAATTATATATAAATCGGGAAACTCCCGCCTTAGCCATTGGGAAAATCCTGTTAATATTTTAAATGTATTTATATGTAAAATTTTAAGGTCAACGTACCATAATCACTACGCTAAAACTGATGTATTAAATTACAAATTTGGTATGTAGATATCATTCAATAAAATTAAAACGAAGTCGAATCCAAGCTGATGTTGGAAGCTACGTAGGCAGTTCACACATTTTACTAATTTCTATCAATATATTTAAGCAACCTTGGCTTCTTTATAAAACAACAGGCATTGAGGCAAGCAGAAATATATAATTTGGTTTCGTTTCGTATGTTTAGGCTTAACATCCTTCTGAAATACCAAGGTTATCACGGAGAAGACTTTCGCTTAAAGGGACACCTCGAATCGCTATTTGGTTTACACTTGAAAGATGGGCTGTGGTTCGACCGACAATTGAACACGGGAACCCTTGATTAAAAGGTGAAAAGTAGATAAACGGAATGCAGATGGTGTGATATGTGGAGACGTCACCATGAAGTTCACACGATTTAAATCATTTTTCATTTTTTTTTTGTTTAAACTTTTTTTTTTTTTTTTTTTTTTTTTTTTTTTTTTTTTTTGGAAAAACCAGCTGGTTACTACACAATGCAGTACAAGTGTAATACATTTTATTCACTGATGAGTTAATCCTTCATTCGCACCGGTGACAATAACAGCCGTGATAGATACACTTGGGCTCGGGAACCCTTGTCACAGGGCTCCAAGACAGGCTTTCCATAAACGTATTGTGTGATATGGTATAGTTGGCGATATTCTAGTTGGCCCCCTATCCTTCATGAAAACATGAATGCACAGTGGTACCTCCCTTACAAAATGATCTGACGAACAAGTTAGATGATGTTCTATGGCACACAAGGCGGAATCTCATCCTGCAAGATGATGGAGCACCGGCTCATAACAGTGAACACCTTAATACCATCTAATCTAATCAATGGACTGATCTCTGTAGTCTCGTTACTTGGCCACTTCGTTCTCCTGATCCCACTCTTCATTTTTTGTTTTTGGGGGCGAATGAAACAAGATGTTCACCAGGTAAAGGCGAACACAAGACATGAATTGCAAGTTCGCATTATGAATGCTGCTGAGTTAATCCGCGAGTATCATCGAGCGCTTCGTAGTGCAACACAAGATGTTCTTTGAAATTCAGAAGTGAACTGATGTTGGTGGCGGCATTTCTGAGAATCTGCTGTACTTTTCATCTCCTTACAATCGTTCATGTCAGTACTACTTCAGTTCTAGCTATAATAACCCTGTTATTTGCATACCTGATCTTGTTAATGATCTGCTCTCCAATCTTGAAATCTCCAACTTCCATTAATGCTTCCCCTATTAAGCGTTTATTACAAATGTTACATAATTGGGATAACATACTACCCATTCCTCACCGAATCTTCACACTGGTGAATTCTCTTTAGTTCAAGCGCAACTACACTCTTTGTCCTGTGTACAGCTTCCAAATGAGTAGATGATCCCGCACGCTCACCCTAATATTTTCAAGTATTTTCAGAAGTTTGGTCTAATTAACCCGGTCGGCAGCTTTCCGCCAGTCGAGAAATCACAAACACAATTTCTCCGTTACGTCAAGAATTCGTTCTGATACAATTCTCATCAATCCAACAGCATCTTTCCATTCATCTATTCAATAGGCACGCAATAATCTTTCCAGTGCGGAAAATAAAATGAATTGATCTTTGATCAGTTCCTTTTACTAATGTAAGGCAACCATTATAGCATACAGAAAACATGACCATTCTCTATTCAGGTAGACCTTGTTAATATGTAAAGACAATACTTTCGTGCATTATTTCATAATTCCTTGATCAAATCTGTACGTCGTTGTCTCCACTGCACTTCCTCGGTCGCATGGCTTTAATAGCTTATATTACTTCACTTTTCAATATACCGGAGTCTTATTCTTCATCATCCACCAATAACTGTTGTTCGTTTCCGCTGGGTTCAAAACTCGTGAACTGCATATGGAACTTACAATGGATACGTTTCGCATTGACTTACAAATGGAAAGGGAAGTAAAGTGAAACAATGAAATGGAAAGGGAAGTAAAGTGAAACAAATACCGGCCTATGTTTTCTGTACCTAACAGACGTATTATTCGGAAATGAAAATATGTTTCAGATCCTTTAAGTAATGTTGAGAATGAAATTACTCAACTCATCTATACCTTTTGGGTGCTTCTTCTGGTCCAGTGACTATGTTACAATGTCGATCTTCGATTCCAAACGTACGCAACTACAATATTGTTAAGCTTTCCTTCCCATTTCCTGTGCTTTCTGACACATCAGATCATTTCTTTACATATCTCCTCCATGTACTTCTCTGGCTATGTATGTAAGTTTCGTTTCTCAATTCATTATTCAGTCTTCTGTATTCTTTGATGTTTGCGCGATTTGTTCGCTTTCCTTCACCCCTCCATCGCTTCAGTTATTGTCGATTTCCTTGGTGCTCCTTCCATCTCTCTAATGCTCTTGTTGATTGTATCTAATAGAGACTGCATAACTTTTTCCAGTTATTTTCTGCATTGTCTACCATAAAAAGCACGAATGCGAGCTAGAGCAGGGTGAAAATGGTGGGCTCGTGCGGGGGGTGCCAAAAGGAAGCAGGCAAAGTATGCGTGTAAGCAAAGGTGGTGAAAATATATTAGTCTTCGCTGTGATATGAGTTCCAATAGTACTTGCAATGGTTTCACACTACAATAGCAATGCTACACTTGTAAACCACTTTTCATACACTGTCCAGAAGTACCCTACTGGCCGATAATAATATTTCATACAGTCATCTTTCATACGCACACATTTATTTTCACCACCGTAAGGCACTTGTAATGATTTTAAACTAGTAACCCTACAGTTGTATATGTAAAATACAGCTGTATTACTTATTGAATAGCTACTCCCGCCTGCAGAAATTTGAACATTGCTCGAGCAGACAGTTCTACCAAATTCTGACTCTTACATTTTCAATTTAGGTTATAGCTTTATATTTCATTTAGCAGAGGAGCTCCCATTACTACTTGGAGATTGACTTCAGGAGGGCTCCATATAAATACAGAGTGGACTTATATCATAAAAACAAGTGCATAAAACACGAACCAACCTGTACTAAGTGGGCACTAGAACGCAGGAATATTATCTAAGTCAGATTAGGAGCGCAGCAAGTGAGCCCGAGCGATAGCGTACGTAGGGAGCAGGCGCGTCAGCAACGAGGGGTATACGCATACATGAGCATACTTACATATACAATACTGTCACCATCACTCAAAATTCATTTTAATATGCTGTCCACTGACAGCAATTATTTCTGTTCACACTCATTTCTTTACAAAAAAAATGTTTCACATCGCATTTTACCTATATGCAAGATTTGTTCTTAATACATGTCTTTCCACGCAGAGCACCGACTTTCATCTGTACATCTTAAAAAACGAGATACGGCTAAAGTTGACTATGACAGCCATAGTATAATTTCTGGTGGCACCACTTCCACTGACAGTTCTACCGATTGTGACTTTTTTTTCACGTTCCTTAGTCTAATTCATTAACTTCAAGTTAGGCTGTATAGTCTCTTAATTTTTATTTTAGCTGCCTACTACAATATAATATTAAGTTGAGGTTCACTAAATTTTTATCTTGGCTGGCTACCATCCGTTTCAATTACACAAACACCCAATTCTACCTGCATTTTTCTATTTGCTAGACCGTCTGCGGAGGTAAAGCCTGAATCTGTACTAGTATTAATAGGATAATGCTATTACCTTTATATTCAATGTCCTTTAAAACTGGAAAATCATCACTGATCTCGATTCTGAACACACAAAGGGACACAGACAATGACATTACCCAAAACGATATGAAGTCCACTCAACAAAAATACAGTCCTTTAAATTCCAGCTGAAAAGGAAGTTCTCAGTATACCCTGATTTTCGTACGACAATACTTTCAATGTCCTTCATGTGTATGAATACAACACGTCAAATCATATAACCACACAAGTTTGAAAGTATTTCACAAAATAAACAAATCTACATCCATTGAGCTAAATTAGCTCCATGCAATGTTGCCAAGTTAATGGCGACTAGAATTTCCCCTCCAAAGCTAAAATTTCACTAATTCCTCCAAAATGAGGCCCTACTAGAATGACGGCTTGTTAAATTCCTTTTTAAAAAAATATATATATATATAAACTTGTAAGATTCGAGTATTAGTTTAAAAAATAACTCTGAGTCTCTATTCTGTAAATTACCACTAAATTTTGAAGAAGGCAACGCAATGCAAGAGCTGAAAGAAGCAATCGAAAGTGATATAGACCTACTCCTTCTCACAAATTAAAACGCTCATTTTGCGTTGCATTCACGCTAACCCGTCTAGAAAGAAAAACCCTGATAACATTTGCAAGGAGGTCATTTCGTATGAATCCCTGCAAAATACAGTGTAAAACAGCGCGACACAAACTTCCACTAATTATACAGGAAATGTTGTGTTATCAGTGGCGTCGGAAGTATTTTTCAGCTGGGGGGGCAAACTGCTGTCTTGAAAATAGACACGGGAATGTAACATAGGTAAGATAATACGAATATATGTTTGTAATGTAACAATAATTTGATTTGATTTGTTAATAATAATAATAATAATAATAATAATAATAATAATAATAATAATAATAATAATAATAATAAATGAAGCTGTTGAGTTGAGTTAATTTTTGTTTAGCGTCCCGTTCAGCAGCGAGGCTATATGAGACGTGGACCTACTGATTAACGTGGAATCCGAACCACATGAGCTCCCGCCGGGAATCGAACCCGGGTCTCCCACGCCAAAGGTGCGTACGCTTACCGCTTAGCCACGAGAGAGCTCAATAAATGAAGCTGTAAACAGATTTGTGAGTGCGAGATTTCCATCTATTAGAGGCATCTTAGTTCACATCTTTAGATTAATTAATCCCGTATCAGTTTTGTGCTAGATTTTGGTCTAGTGCAGAAATTCTCAACCACTGAAATCAGAATTGAAAACATATAAAATTGTAAAATTTGTACTGTTCACAATGACTGTTTGTAAGTACAAATTTTACCATTTTATATACTGGTACATATTTTTAACTGTATTGGGCATGGTCACACGAACACTATTAAAGAGTCTTAAAGTTATAGAAATGAGGAAATTAAAATTATATTTTTAAAAATCCAGTTCTGGTGTTGCAGTACACTGTAATATTAGAAATTGCTATTTAGAAGTACAAACTTTGTAGCACTTTGTAGTAGAAAGTAACTTGTACTTTATAAAACAGGCTACATAATTAAGTAAAAAATAAGAAAATATATTTTTTTCTACCTACTTGATTTCGTACCAGAAATGGAAAAATGGAATTTTCACTAAAGACTTCATAAAATTTATATAGAAAATTCAATTACACTAATTATCCAGAGTTATTTGTATTTTTACTACACTTTCTTCAGTATATCCAGTTGTTATTGCATTCACCTCTCTTCCTAATCTCATATTCACTTCACACTAATAAAGTACTACACAATTAATAAGAAATAATTCAAGTTTATATTGAATTTTAAGTGCTCTTTTGTAATTTAATTAATTGGTTATAATTCGCATAATATTCACTTACGTAATTCTACATTTATTTCTTTTCAAAATTGACCAATAGTATATTTTCTTTCGCTGGTCTTTGATATGAATTCTCTTGCAATGGTGTTTAAGTCTGGTCGCTACACATATGCAACAACAGGAGATGAGCCAATCTTTCCTGCGTCATGGACGTCCTCAAATATGTCTTTAGACGACGCAAATAGCTGAATGATCTTTCGCAAATGCTCAAGAAGCTGGCATAGTGAGAACAAAAGTCCCTAGACGAACAACTTGGTCGAGAAGGCTGCGAACAGTTGGGGTTTCAGCACTAATAGTTTTTAATATTCTGATGGTCGTCAGCGACTCAGTCGTCATTAAGGTAGGTGGAAGCAGCCTGAACTGACTTTATAATCTATCCAGGTTAAAATCCGACGAGTGAACTCCCAATTCCTGCTTTAAATATTCTCTTGAGAGAGGCCCACCAGTGCATATAGCTCCTTCAGAAAGTATCTTCTAGAGTTTTATGAGTTGTTTGAGGCCTGGCTGATTGAAACGACGCTGCACTTCATTCAACAAATAGCCAATGATTTCTAAGTACAGTTTTGGAAGATCTGATACAAGTTCTAGGGTAGCTGCTATACAAGGATTATCAGTCTCCTCCAACCTAATTGGTGTTCTGTTTTGATCTTGATGAAGTGGACAATTTTAAGTGTAGTCTGTCTGTATTTTCCTTTGCTTCCTTATAGATGTTTTCAAATGCACTGTCCGTTCGTAGGTTTCTCAGAGTGTCCTCTAGATAGAATCGCTGCTGCTCTTTTAGCTTCAAAAGCAGAAGCTTCAGAATTTTGAAGAACTTTCGCCAGTTGTGCGCAAGGTTCAGAAGGACGTATACTGACTATTAGAAAAAATATCATTCCGAATTTGATTGTTCTTCTCAAACACCCTTTTAGAATTACTTTTTGAACATCATTTGGACCATTTGTTTTACTGATGATTCTCTTCCAACCTGATTTGAATTCGTTTGTAGTAGATTGAAATCTGATTAGAGATTTTCGCCTAACACACCAGCAAGTAGGACAAGCAGGCAGCAAATGTTTAGGATTACTTTCGTTGATAGTTTTACAGGGTTCAAGAACAATGTCGGCTGCATGATTATTGCAATGAATGTATACAGCTTTCGGGTGTTGAGTCGAAGTTATCTTCTGCGCACCATTCTCTCGTCCTGACATGATAGCTGCACCATCACGATACTGTTCGCTTATATTTTCTGCATTCAGGTTAGGTTTCGTTAGAATATCTTTGATCGTGAATTCAGTTTCCGATTTTGTGCCATGTGGGGTGATCATTTCCATAAATATTTTGTTGGTTTTGATGAATCAGAGTCAATACAGCGCACACAGAGACAACTTTTTTTTTTTTTTTTTTTTTAATATCAGTCGTGGAGTTGGCTATGATTGCATAAAATGGAGACTCTAACTTCTGCTACCAAGTCTCTCTATATTGCGTGTCCCATAATCTTTAAAATTTCATTCTTTCAATCAGCACTAAGCCAGTTATCCTGTCGATTAATCCATTGGCTGAAAACAGACACATCCATTTTTCTTTCATCCAGGAGTGACATCAAATTACTCGTACTATGCAAATGTCCACTGATTGCTTGACCACTGCGAGCTAAATATCTAACATTACTAGTTATTATAAGCAGTGACTGTCTTACTTATTCTTGTTTACAAACTTGGTTTGAAAGGAGAGCTGAAACAGATGTTCTGTTTCTGCACTCATATCTTAATCCTTTCACTACCACTGGGACATATGTGTCCCACGATACATTCTCAGAGGACCCCTGGTAATTTACCACATTTTTTGCTATAAATCGATGTTCCACTGGTAAAGAGAAGCCTGCTAATGGTTCACAGAATTCTTATTAACATTATCAAATAGACAGTAGTGGAAGTGAACGTAAACAATAAAAGTGATCATGAAACAGATGAAAATGAGGAACAATGTGCTAGTGTTAAAGCAGTGGTTGCATGTACTGTAATTTGGAAAAGAATGTCGAAATGTAAAATATTTGTAATCATAAATACGATCCAATTGTTTTTTCTGACAATATACGTTTCGTAATTGAAAATACAAGATGATCATTCATGTCAATACCACTGGGACATATAGGTCCCACGTAAAAATATCAGAGGGATACATAATGTCCCACCCTTCCCACGTCGAAAAACGAAACGGTGGAAAATGTTTTTTTATATATATATTTATACGTTTGAAAATAGCCATATATTAATGTTTCCCACTCCGAAAAAAATAGTAGTGAAAAGATTAAACGGACGGAACGATAATAGAGTTCGCATTTTTCATATGCTCTGAATTATTAATCCTACCTTATACATTTTTCCTCCTCACTATAAAACTTACTGCACTCTGCATATTGTTTGTAAGAACATTAATTTAACTTTATAGAAAATGTATTTAGACCCTAAATGTCCTGTTACTCATTTAAACTGTTATATTTTTCTATCTGTTTAAAATCTCTCTCAACGACTCGTTTCATATTGTAGACTTACAATTACTTAAACAACAATTTTAAAAGAATTTACAGTGTTTTGAGAATGTACACCAATGGAAATAAAGAAAATTTTCAATTCTTTACCCTAACTCTTTCTGTCTAACATGGGGGCAGAAAAAGCGCCCGGTCCCTTGTTTCAAAAAGAAAGATGAATCTGGAATAGAATGTTTTTTCACATTACTATAAAAAGAAAAATTTACGTCATATAATTAGTGTTGTGTGATGTTTTTACAGTCTGAAAGTGAGGGGGAAAATGAGTATCTTGCCCCCTTTGAAAATTTCAGGAGGGGCAACTGCCCCCTTGTCCCCCCCCCCGGTTTCGGCGCCCCTGTGTGTTATGGTGACGCAAACATGTGTACAATACCTGTAGAACGCAAGACCTTGTATAGAACGTGCTACATCGGAGATCATGGGCCTCATTCCTTAGAGTACTTTACAAAATTTTCAGTCCACAATGCAACACAAATGATGTAATAAGTATTTATGATTTCTATGCCGACTTCCGCAAACTACAACGGCAAATTTATATTGGGTCCCGTACAGAATCTCAGAACCAAATCCCTTTATAATAGAAGATGATGGTCAAAATTGTTAAATTTTACCTTGAAAGGACTCGAAATCTAGGGTTATCACATACCGTAATTGTTTGCATCCAGTAATGCTAAATCTACAGTTTCGATAATAGGTAGAGAACTTATAATTGATTTCTGCATTTTTGAGTTGCATTACGCTTTTTGCATTTGTACAGAATAAGTCTCCATACCGCTTATTAGTCATTTCTTGTTGCGATTTCTTAGTTAAGGCGTTTGCGGTAAATACGTTAGGAGCAAACTTTATTGTGGTAGCTTTTAGTTTGTGATGATTCGATTATATTTCATCAACAACTAATTTATTAATCAACATTTTATCACCACATCAATTGGAGGTTTGCATACCATCTGGGGCAGAAACGGCCGTCCATGCAGCACGAATGTATTATTCATCTTCTCACACTCGAGTGAAAGCATTTTTGAAAATTAATTTTCGCAATGCTTTTAATGAAATCAACCGCGATTCTATGCCCATTTCCGTTAAAAATAATCTTCCAACCTTCTTTCCATACATTTACCAATGTTACTCTTAACCAAGTATCCTTTTTATAGGAGAAAATATCATCATGTCACAACGCGGAGTGCAACAGGACGATCCGCTAGGCCCGGCTCTGTTTGCTTTGACTCTCCAACCCATTGTAAGTGATATTAATACAGAGCTGAACATTTGGTATTTGGACGATGGAACCATAGCAGGAAATACGGATTTAGTGTTAAGTACATTAAACAATATTCGAACTAATGCATCAACCATTGGCTTATTTTTAAATTACTCCAAATGTGAAGTGAGCTTTCTGGGCGCCAAAGATGATCAAATTGAGAACCTCTATCAGAGTTTTAATGAATCAGCACCAGGAATTCAGCGTCTAACATCATCTAGTGCTGAATTGTTAGGCACTGCCATGTCGGCCGATGCACGGAGCAAAATATTATCAGAGAAGATCTCCAAATTAGATTTATTCTTTTCCAGATTAGCCAAAATTTCAGCCCATTCTGCATATTATATATTACGTGCATCACTTTCAATACCAAGATTATTATACTTTCTCCGATGTTCTCCTTGTTGGCGAGATGACTTACAAGAAAAGTTAGATGAAAAATTGAAAACTGGATTAGAATCAATTCTCAATTGTTCCTTTGACGACAAATCATGGATACAAGCTTCTTTACCAGTTGGAAATGGAGGTCTTGGCATACATCGCGCCGTAGATATTGCTATTGCGTCTTTCCTAGCTTCAGGCTATGGCTCTCGACAATTAATAGGTTCTTTGCTCCAGCGGGAAGTCGATATAAACACGGATCAAGATGTGCAGGACTGCATGGCCAAATGGACTGATTTAGTAAGATTAGATTCCCCAGCACTCGAAAGAAGAAATATCCAGTCAGCCTGGGGTGAACCTATAATAAAACATCATATAGCTTCACTACTAAGCTCAACTGATAAGCTCGAAGATAAAGCCAGGTTTCTTGCTGTCACATCACCTGAAAACGGAGCATGGCTTCAAACTTTACCTTCACCTTCTCTGGAATTACATCTATCTAACGAGAGTTTTAGAGTAGCCAATGCTCTACGTTTAGGAGTAGACATCTGCGAGCCACACCGTTGCTGCGCATGTAACGACCAAGTAGATAGAAAAAGGTTGCATGGCTTGTCATGTAAAAACAGTGTTGGCAGGATTTCACGACATACCAGTGTGAATGACATTATTCTAAGGGCTCTAATTTCAGCAGGCGTTCCATCAATGAGAGAACCAAATGGATGCAGTCGCAATGACGGAAAACGGCCTGACTAAATGACGTTAGTGCCATGGAAAAAAAGGGAAGGCACTTGTTTGGGATTTCACCTGTGCAGATACTTATGCTCCCTCAAATGTTGAAGATACATCGACTCGAGCAGGACTTGTAGCAGCACGAAGAGAGGCCGACAAAGGGAATAAATATATCAATCTATTGGACAAATATTGATTTGTGTCAATAGCAATTGAATCAAGTTGTTCATGGGGACAAGAAAGGCTAAATTTTATCAATGAAGTTGGCCAATGCATATCGCTAAACTCGGGAGATACCCGAGCAAGAGTATTTCTAATACAACGGATTAGTATAACCATTCAACGGGGGTATGTGTCAGCTATTTTAGGGACTTTACCAACCGGCAAAGAATTAGAAGAGATCTTCCTTTTGTAGACGGTTTATGAACTCATGTTATGCGAATTTGTAATAACAAAAACTTTGCTTCTGTGCAGAAAAAAATATATATTCCAGAAGATACTAAAAGCTTCAAGTTTACAATGAAAACAAAATAAATGAAAAATGTCAAACATCTTGTTCTATACCCTCCATTCCAAAAGAAACCGAACTTTTGAAAACAAATAGTACCACTAGTGCCATCTGTTGTAATATTTTACCGGTAGATGGCGTAGTCCCTCATTGACAACTGGTATAAGTGTCATGACATTTGGATGCACGGCAACAAAGTTATTGCGTTTCAACTGTCAGTGTGTTGTGTACATCGGTCGGAAAATGAGTTTCAAACAACGAGCTGCAATTGAGTTTTGTGTTAAACTGGGTAAAACTTTTAGTGAAACGCACCAAATGCTACAAAATGCATATGGTGATGAGTGTCTATCCCGTACGCAAGTTTACGAGTGGTTCAGGCGATTCAAATCGGGTAGAGAGACGCTGGATGATGACGAAAGATCAGGCCGTCCCAGAACCGGATTATCGGAAGAAAACATCGAAAAAGTGCGTGAATTCATCAAACATAACAAAAAATCGTCGGTGAAAGTTATTGAAATGGAATTAGGCATTCCTCAAACAACCGCATACCGCATTTTGACCGAAGTTTTGGGCCTTAAGAAGGTTAATTCGCGGTTTGTACCACACAAACTCACCGAAGACCAAAAAGTTGATCGAATTGCGCCGCATTGCAAAGACATCGTTAAAAGTGCTCGGCAGGATCGAAACTTCTTGAAATCGATTGTGACTGGTGACGAGACGTGGTGTTTTGAATATGAGTCCGAAACAAAGCGGCAAAGTGCTGAATGGAGAGCGCCGGATGAAGGAACACCCAAAAAAAAAGTCGCTTGGTGAAGTCAAAAGTTAAGGTGATGCTGATTTGTTTTTACGATTCAAAAGGAATTATCCACAAAGAATTTGTTCAGCCCGGCCAGACAGTCACTGGAGAGTTTTACTTGGGCGTTTGCTGGCAAGAATTCGTCGTATTCGGCCCGAATATCGCGAAATCGGCAGTTGGACTCTTTTGGACGATAATGCACCATCACATCGTTCGCAACTTGTAACTGAATTTTTGGTCAAAAATCACATTATTCGGTTGCATCATCCGCCCTATTCACCAGATCACGCTCCGTGCGATTTCTATCTGTTCCCGAAACTGCATTTGGCGATGAAAGGAAAGTGGCACGCATCGATTGATGCCATTGAGAAGGCGACGACCGCCGTCCTAAGGACCATTCCAATAAAGGACATGGAGAAGTCGTTTGACAACTTGTTGGAGCGTGCAAATATATGTATCGATGCAGAAGGGGAATACATTGATTAATAAAAATGATTTGTTCCAAAATGTACATTGCTTTTTTGTTTTTTTAAAACGTTCGGTTTCTTTTGGAATGGAGGGTGTATTACTTACATTGTGTTATTACATGGAGAAATTTGTTAATGTTTTGTCGATATTCTGTTAGTTTTACTATTATTGCTCTTACACGTTTCTTATTAAAAATCTGTTATGTTTACTAATTCATTTTATGTGGATAATTCTATATATACCGGTAAGATTTTAAAATACTAGACAATATGACACATTCAACATTAGAAAATTAATGTAGAAAACCAGAGTTGAACATAGAATTGAACAATATTCAAAACAATTTATTACCAGGTTTTAATAATATACAGTTGTCACTACAAACAACAGAAAAAGGTATTGATTATTTACTCTTGAAGTGTCCTGTTTTCATGTGGGAAGATAGAGAGAGAGATTATATATATATATATATATATATATATATATATATATATATATATATATGTGTGTGTGTGTGTGTGTGTGTGTGTGTGTGTGTGTGTGCAGAAGATACTTGAACGGTATCTTTGAATCCCCTCCAACCCTTAGGCAGAGACGTACACAGAAGGTGGGTCCTGGGAGCCCGGACCCTCAAAATTTCAACAATTGTGTAAATTTAGCCTACTTTAAGGGGCAATTTTAGCAATGTTAATATAAAATACCCTCAAATTGAGTTTGGACTCCCCCCCGAAATAAATTCCTGCGTACGCTACTGCCCTTACTACAAGAATTTCATTCAATGCGTAACAACCGAAAATGAGGTAGTTCAATTTATGAACTCTGTTCGAACAGGGGTCCTATATTTCAAATATGGAAATCCGAAATATCTTTAAAATGCGCAAAATAAAAGAGACGAAGTTGCATTTACTTTTGCATTGCTGAAGTGAAATAAAAAAAAATAAAACAAAGTATTTAACAAAAAGAAACTTGATATATTGATTTTAAAAGTAATTAAAAACTCACATTATTGAGATGTTGCTACTCCTGCTCGATTTTTATCGCTCTAGATGCCTGTGTACGAAGACTTACTTGAATCGTGCAGTTGTTGAAATAATTTCTTGTCTTTAATTTTAAGCTGTTAGATCCATAATATCGTCGCATGAGAACCAGAAAAACGTAACTGAACTTTCCTAGGTTTACAGGCGAGAGGACAAAAATATTATTTTGTTAGAAAGATGTGTTTTTAATAAGATGGTAATTGAGATACATTACAACAGATGATCAACAAGGAGAACAGATGGCGTTACATTCCATTTACTCCAAGTGGGGCTTTCAAAATTTTGTCCAAACATGAAGAACACGAAAACCGTATTTGTGGAGTTACGTTCCTCTAGTTATCATGCGACAATATGAAGAGTTTATTTTCAATGTCCAGAAAAAAATATTTTTGCTCTTTTTCACCAGAAGCCAGCACATTTATGTCAATTTTGGCACGGTCGTGGATTACAGCAACCCTATGTTTTTTTTTTGTTTGTTTTTTTTTTAACATTTTAAACATCTCAATCGCATTCTAACTTTTGTTATCTCATGAATACAAATTGCGAAATAAAAATTACCTCCTTTTCCTCGGAATTTTGAAAAACTCTTGATCAATGTCCGCTTATTTTTAATTAGGCACTTACGGTGTATATCTCGAGTTTCATCTCCCTAACTTTAGAGGGTCGAGAGATATCTTTTGACCTCTTTCTCCATTCCTTAGGATACATGATTTTTAAAAAAATCAGTTCGAGGTCAGTGAGAACTATATACCAAAATTAATTTCAAACAAGTCAACCTCTCGATGTCATCACAACAACAAGCTCATTTTTGTTTTTATTTGTTATATATATATATATATATATATATATATATATATATATATATATATATATATATATATATATATTGAAGAATCTCATTTGTCTACTTAAGTTTGAAGATAGAGTTACATGAGAAGTGTGCATATGATAAACTCATCATGTCAACTTAAACTTTTGTTTTAGACCATGAATCATACTTGGCTGATATTGTAACAATTTTACATCTATCCATCTCTTTTTATGTTTAAGTATTTTCTTCTTAAAGTTTTGTTTGAATTTACAATTCTTCTTCTTTCTCTCCTCAATCAAAGGTTGATGGGCAACATGGAAGTTTTAGAACTTTTTTCT
The DNA here is from genome assembly GCF_964235325.1 of Thermobia domestica. Classification (NCBI taxonomy): domain Eukaryota; kingdom Metazoa; phylum Arthropoda; class Insecta; order Zygentoma; family Lepismatidae; genus Thermobia; species Thermobia domestica. The sequence continues at coordinate 23,540,033 of NC_137461.1, forward strand.
CCCTTTGGAGAACTGTTTTATACTTTGATAAGGTTTCTTCTTCATAATTACATCTATATATTCTATCCTTGTTCTTCCTCTTCCTTGTTTTCCTTCTGCCTTTTCCTTTATCAACACGGTGATCCAATCGAAGTGCCGGATAAGATGACCAAGCGTGCTGTTCCTTCTTTTTCCTATTATCTTCATGACATGTCGCCCTACAATAGCTTCCTTTGGTACGTCTTCATTCCTTTTCCTTTCGGTCCATGATATGCGCAGCATTCTGCGCCAACACCACATTTCAAATGTTTCCAGCTTGGATATTTTAGCTTTTCTCAATGTCCACGTCTCTGATCCGCCACGCTCCATACCAGAGTTGTAATCAATCGTTTTCGAACGTCCAACGACACATTTCTTGATTTTAGCACCTGCGCTAATCTTGAACTTACGTGTATTTCACTTCTTCCATCCGAGGATATTGGACTTCCTAAATAGGGGCGCGTCTTAACGTCTTCCATTTTCTTTTCCCTTAGTCATATGTTTGCCCCATCCTATCCTGCTCTTATGTACTTTATCGCTTTGGTTTTCTACTTATTTATCTTCATTTGGCATGTTTTTTTCCAGTCGATCGTTCAAATTCCACAGTTCTTCCTGCAAGTCCTTTTCGTTCTCCGCTATCAATGCTATGTCATCAGCAAATCTTATTGTGCTGAAAACCTGACAATTTACTTTTACGCCTTTCTCGTTTTTATTCTTTCATAGCCTCTTCTATATAGACGTTGAACAGGAGAGCTAAAAGTCCACATTCTTGCCTAATTCTTTACTTATTCTTGTTTCCTTCTGATCTCTTACTATAACAGCTGTCTGGTTCCTATAAAGTTTCCATATTATTCTTCCGTCTCTGTAAGCCACTTCAGACTCTTCAACGCTCCAAACATATTTCCATCTATGTTGTCAGAAGCTTTTTCTACATCTACAAATGCTATCACAATTGGTTTGTTTATTCTGATGTGATATTCCATGATCAACCGTAGACTCAGTATTGCTTCCCTTGTTCCTCTTTTTCTCCGGAATTCAAACTGGTCCTCTGACAACCGATCTTAGATTTTTCCTTTCATTCGTTGTGCGACAACTTTGTACAGTATTTTTTATGCAGGAAAGCAAACTTAATGTTCTGTGTTCTTTACATTTGCGTGTGTTTTTTTCTTTTCGGAATAGGGGTCAATATGCTTTTCTCGAAGTCTCTTGGTATTTTTCCCGTGCTGTACCTTTGATTAGTAAGACTAAATAATATCTTCTTTGATGCTATTCCGAGATTCTTAATAACTTCCGTTGGTATTTGGTCTACTCCTGGGGCTTTACCATTTTGCATTTTTTTTTCTCCAAAGCATTATCAAATTCGCACTGTCCTCATTCTTTTTCATCGACGTCTTCTTCTTCTCTATATCTTCCTCGTTCACTGTGTCTTATAACCGTCACCAGGTTATAGACGTATTTTTTGTGGACGCTCTGTATATATCGTAAAGACAGTAATTATTTTTCGATTTATACTTTATTCTGCGACGCAAATAAGTTCTTACTTCGATGGGAACTATTTTTCTTCCCATCGCAGCAACAGGACAAAGAAGTCTTTATCGTTTATTCATATATATCTCTATCTATATATATAAAACGTTACTTTGTGGTGAGAACATTTTAGTGAACGACGAAGCTTCTCAGTGTTTCTCCCTGACTTATTAATATATAAAGAATATGTTCTACGGTGATTTGGAACTGAATTAAGTGTATTCTCCAATAATTTATGGAAATACTAGCTGACCAGATGTTCGAACACCAGAATGACGCCAGCCACAACGCTTTACCAGTTCATTATCTAAATTTTCCCAGACCCAAGTTATCGCAATGTCCCGTGGTCGTAGCCAGTGGACTAAAATTAACGTCAATTCTTTACATGTACACTCATGTCCAAAATTATTGTCGCATGTCTATAAATATGTTTCTGTGGGAATATAATTTGATAACGAATTCGCCCGGTATTTCTTATAATGTTAGTATGTGTATAATCGCCAAAGACATGTGCGTGGCAAATTTCATGCCAAACGAGCAATAAATAAGAACAATAGAACGAAAATAAAACTTTATTGTCCATTTAGCAACATTTTGTGTTATTCATTCTAATTTTCGTATTTATTGTTGTTTTGCTATGAAATTTACCAAAAATATACATTTCTCGATTATACACATAGTATCAGTATTAAAAGTACCTTGCAAAATCATTAACGTATTATATTGTTACAAGAAGACAGTTCTAGATATGCGACAATCATTTTGGACATGAGTGTACATACAGGTGATTTAACCTGAGTGCTTTAGAGAATGAACTGCCAACGTTGATCAGTCGATCAATGCAGCTCGTATCTCGAACCTCTGAGTTCGTGGAGTGTTATTCCACGTTTCGAGGTAGCAACCATGCACGTTGCATCGCGCATAAGTATAATGTTGTGCTAAGGGGTATAAGTTATTAGCCAGTCAAGGATTTATTTATGGCTAGCCCCAATCAGTGAAGTCCCAGGTTGACACACCTTGTGCATACGTTATAAACGCGCCCTCCAACATTCTCATTCCACTTTGGTGATTGCCTACTTATTTTTATTAAGGATTAACGTCGACATTTGAGGATCGTTTGGAGCAGGAACCATATTACTTCACGGGATTATCCTGGTGACATTTCCCCAGTGCTAATCCCCCAAGTGCATTAATGGTGTGAGAAAAGTATTTTTAGTGGAATCATAATCATAATATTTTCTAACGATATATAAAAGTGATTAAGGGCTATAGTGGAGTGAAAAGGCAAAGTGTGATTTTATTAATGAAAATAATTACACATATTCAGTGTTGAGCGTTGTGATTGTTTCTCCCCGTTTTTTTAAAATAGTATTTTAATGAATAAGCATAGTGTCGTTTAACTCAGTGTGTTTTTGTTGTGTTTATGAATAATGTTTGTGTGCATTATGATCTGAATGACCGTCTGATCGTCCGTGAGGTTTTCGACGAGACATCCGAACCTCTCGGTGCCTAATGCTCATCTCGTTATTGAGACCGACGAGCAATTTGGGAACGATTCTGTAATCCCTTTTTGGAGATGTCCTTCAACGTCTTACCCAGCTAAGTCCAGATATCCGGAAGATGCTCATTGGCAGGACAACGGAGGACAGATCACGAAGGCGGTTATGTAAATAAATGACGCCCAAACAGCGACACGACTCCAGGCGATTATAAATAAATTGACCCCGAACAGCGACTCGACTTGTCTATTATAGTCTCCTTTGTAGAGTTCTTCAATGTATTTCTTCCATCTTGTTATCAGCTCCTCTTCTATTTGCGACTACTCTTTTTGTACTTCTTGCACATAGAAAAGCTGCTCTAACTTAATCACCGTTCAAATCTTGTAATCCATAACTTGTATGATTGTTTTAAATACATTCTTGTGACCATTATGGTGTATATATATATATATATATATATATATATATATATATATATATATATATATATATATATATATATATATATATATATATATACTTGTTTGTATTAGTATGACGATGGATCAGAAACTAAGGTTTTAAGGCCGATATTTCTGGAGTTTTGTCTGTTATGGAAGAATGAGGAGTGTGCGGTAATTTTAATACATGGAGTTGGCAACTTTGAAGAGTTTCAGTCACTTGCCATCTACGGCGCTAGTTGTGTGTAAACAAAAATGGCGACTCACTTGGAAAATTGGTCTTGTGAAGAAATCCGCTTATTTGACTTCTATGGACGAAATATGTAAGCGCGGTTGAAATTAACCGGCAGCTGGTAGAGGTTTATGGATATGTCTCATCAACATGTCTCAGAATGCTGACGAAGTTTGCAGCTGATACAGAAAACGTCACCGACGAGGAAAGCAGTGGCCGACCCAGCACGGCATCAATAGATTTAAATACAGCTGGGACATCGACCACTCTCTCTACAACCCGGTCCTCGCTTCAAGATGGTTTCATCTGTTCCTGCACGTAAAAGAGCACTTGGGAGGCCGTCGCATCGCTTTGAAACACTTCGTGACAACGTGGCTGAACACGCAAAGACATGATTTTTTTTACCAGGAGGGAATCTTCATACTCATCCCATTATGTGACAAGTGCCTCAAGAAATATGGAGACTGTCGAAAAATAACCTAATGTATGTACTATCTGTTGGCTGTATGGGTTGTATGAAATAATATATACCCGTCTCACTGCAGGCTTTGTAACCTTACTTTATGATCACTCCTCGTATATGTTCAAAATTATGTTTGAATTTACTGACCCCTTCGTAATCGCCAGGGATATATTTACAAATTGATTAATTTTTATATAATGTTTAATTCAAATAGATAAAGATGTACATAGTGATCATACTTATTTTTGATATTATTTCAGGTGATAAGATACACCTTTCTGTAAAACTTTGGATTTTTAAACCACCGTATCATTAAATGAATTATGTGAGCCGGTGCACTGGCGTCTCTGGCATGTAAAATTTGGGGAGACATCAAAGAAAGAGATTTAAATGGTACTACCTAGCCCAACCTGTTTATTAACTTCAATTCCATTTGTTATCTTTCTGCTTACCTTCACGGATCCCCTAAGGTATATCAAGAACTCAATTACAATCGTTTCACAGCCTGAATATTATATTCCAAATAAATAGAATTATTAGTATTTATGCGATATTCGTGTAGGGACGCGTCCCCCCTTTCGCCAGAGACTCCCATGAGCCGGTGTTCACAGTTCCTTAACACACCAAGTTTGGAACAGGTCTGAAACTTTATTCCTTGGGGTTTGCGTCAGAGCAACGCAAAATCTGCATTTTAGTTAAATAACAATTAATTTCTGCATGATTTGTGTTCAATTACGCTGCGCAATGTTTGTGATGGTTGTCACGGAATGGCGCATCTGAAGGATATACAGAATCCTTAAATCTTGAGCAAATATAAGTATTGTAATCATATTACCATATTTTTTACATCTGGAAAAATCTTATCAAGAATGTCTACGACATTTGCTCGAACTCAGTATTCTGAACTTGGAAAATTTGGAATGCCATAAGTTAGGACTGTAGCCAGCCCAAACATTTAAGGGAAGCCCAGTAGAAATTGGGGGACCCGATCCAACCATACTATAGTTCATTTGCAAGCCTCCCCCAATCTCCTCTGTAGATAAGCCTGCCGTAAGTATACATCCTTGGGTTTTCACGTTCATCATTTTTCTCATTCCACAGTAAAAATGATGGTGTTAATTCAATACAATTTTAAAATATGCCATTAATGGTCTCAGTGTGACTACCACTTTTCAAGTTTTTAGTGTTGTGATTAACTCACACTCATGTGTTACTATGTCGTCTTTTCGTTGCCCATACAGTGTTAATAATTGATATTAAGACGCTGTTGAAGCGATGATACAAAACTAGGCAAATGAACGAAAGAACATGGACATATATCAAGTGCTTTGTGAATAACGGCCGAGCTACCATATTAAACAGAAGTAATTAATTTAATAACATGACTGTATTTCACAACTATCTCAAACCCCTTATATATAGGATAAATACATCAACATTGTATCCAGCTCCTCATTCAGCTTGTAAGTGTTTTGATTAAGAGTCGAGGTTATACATTGAGCCAGTACGTACTCCCATGCGCAAAAAAAAAAAAAAAAAAAAAAAAAAAAAAAAATGCGCGTATACTGTAACTGAAGATTTTTCGTATTTATTCCATTTTCCTTACGTTTATAGGTAAAATTCAGTTATTAGTATGTGGAGATAATAGAAAGCAATCCATCTAAGGAGATATTTCCAAAAAATATAATAAAAATATAAGCAAAAAACAAAATTATGCTCGGTTTTTTGTATACTGGCAACGATGATTTCTAGGGATTTTTTCAGTAGCAGAGCATGATTGCGGAGGGAATTCAGTAGGGGAGTCGAGGAGTTGGATCAAGGATCAAGGATAGTGGACTAAAATGTTGCATTTATTGGTTAAAACCTAGTGTGTAGATTGCCTGCGAAATATAAATTAGCTTCTGTAACTAAGATGTCGTACGAAAATATAAAATTAAACAGAAAAACTCTTATCTTAAGGTTCGAAGCGATACGGACCATGGTTATGAAGATTATGTCTTTTTAGAAAAAAGAGCCAACACCACGTAATCTCAGTGGTTAGGTGGATAGAGTGGCGGACTTGTAGTTATTTCATTATTTTGACACCACATCGAATCCCATCCCATCCCATTTTTTTTTTTTTTTTTTTTTTTTTTTTTTTTTTTTTACAAAACATTATAATTTTCATGTTAATGAGAACCGAAGCAATATAATAAGAACAACTTGCTGATATTTTGCTGTAATGACGTATTTATGCAGGATTAGAGAACTATTGTTAATAGCTATTGTTTTCTGTTCATGCTGTTGTATAGCTTCTCTCATCCTGTTTTCTTGGGGAAAGAACAATTTTGTCTCCAACAAAGTGTGAAGGATATATACAGACAGAAAAAGACATCTTAGTACCAAAAGTGATTTATCGTGATGAAATGGACTAGTTTGCCATTATTATTTTAAAAAAAATGAAGTTGGCTTTTCTTTAGGTTTTACCTAAAAAAATATTTTTTCTTTATAAGACTATACTTTATGAGGCAAGGTGTGTGATCATACCCACAAATTTAGCTAGGGAGTGAAAGATAATTGTTTATACAAACATTTTACAGGTTTAGGTGCGTGAAACACCAATACACCATGGTCTCGCTTATCCGACCATCCTTTGTTCCACATACCGTATGATCCGATATATCATTGCAAATAGCACCAATCGGCAAGAAGAACTGCAAGTTGTGGTCTTAATCTATTTTTCATGCTCTGGAGTTTATCGCCTAGCGCGCCCTCTACACCTTGACTCATACGTCTATCATTCAGTGCAGACACGTATCCAGGTTTTCTATTCGGAGTGGGCCCAACACGTATGATTCTAATTACGTAGAATTACGTCCTCGTAAGCACGTAATTCTAATGTTTTAAAAATATCAATAATAATAATAATAATAATAATAATAATAATAATAATAATAATAATAATAATAATAATAATAATAATAATAATAATAATAATAATAATAATGCAACAGTTCTGTACTCCTCTTAAACTTTTTCCTACTTTTCATTTATAAACCGCATTTACTTTACATTTACTTTGTAAACTGCTTTATAGCACAAACAAAATGAAACATATTTTCGAGAAAATGTAACTAAAGAAAACTGTCTGCTACGTATATCGCATAACAAAAATAGCAAGAAGACATTGAGTGTATCGTTCTAATATATTAAAGTTAAAAACAGAACGGAAAAGAAATGTTAATCCTATTTAAAACTGTTCTTTAATTCCACCTGGTATAATGGCATTATGGTATGTTCTTAGAATTATAACAAGACAACAGCACATTGCCCAAAGTTTGGACACTGACTACTAGTAAACTGATATAAAAGAACCTAAAAAGGGTTAAAAAAAAAGTTTATTAAAAAGTGCTTGAGTTTCGGAGAGGGACAGCCCTCAGGCCCTCACGCTGGATACGTCCCTGATTCAGTGCAGTGCAGTTATTTGTTATAAAACATTATTATTAGATGCGTAATATGTAAAATTATATCATAAGTTTTACTTTTAATAGGTCTTTTCTTAACACATCCATATTATCCAGCGTTCTGACTGCCTGTTTATGTCGGATAAGCGAAACTCTACTGTATTTCCAAAGCTAGCATATACATGAACTAGAATTGTATCATCCTAGAACAAACAATAGTGTGAAATGCTTATATTAAAAGGCTGGAATAAAAAAAAAAGCGTAAGTACTGTTTTGGTAGCGTGAGAACAAATTAAAAACAATTGAATATATTTCCTAGGTATCAGATTATCATCTTATTGTGTCGATGTGTATTCTTTTTTAAACATTGTTTTAAGTCATACCATTCGCAATATTCCTAATGAAATCGAAAGAAAAACTCCTATGTGCCTCTATGGCAAAGCGGCTTAAGTGCATGGTCCGAAACCGATTCCCACGTTAAGGTATAGATAAAGTTCCCGTACTTCAAAAATGCAAATCCGGGACGCTACTAAATTACGAGAATCTTTGAAATACTTAAAATTGAAAGAAGTGTTGAATACTAATTTCCTTTCCTCCATTAGATAGAGTTATTCAAGTATTACGTTATCACATTTTTATTCATTTCACTAGACCTTCCAAGGACGCCAATTTCTCTGTAAATTTGGGGGGGGGGGGCATTCAAATGCAGAAGATATATATATATATATATATATATATATATATATATATATATATATATATATATATATATATATATATATATATATATATATATATATATATATATATATATATATATATATATATATATATATATGAAGATTTTAAGACAAATTACACTCAAATTATGCCAAATATTGTATATTCATAAATACAAAGGTGGCCTACATGAGCTTTGGGCGGGCCCGGCCCCCCAGGATCGGCGCCCTTGCCTTCTTCCTAGTTAAGAAAACGTATGCAGATGATTTACTCCCTCCCCCTGGTAAGCAAAATTGTTTTTTTTTTTTTTTCCTCAAGATCTGTTGTGTTTCGTGAAATAACAGCAGGAATTTCCTGATTACTTAACCATCTAAATGAATGTTTTCACTTAGAGCTATCCCGTCGATTCGCGTTGCCTAGGACTAAAATAAATTAAGGGTCAATAATGAAGATGAGACTTCCATATCAAACATGAAGAGACATGTGGATCGAAGATCTTTCTTTGTTCCAACTTTGATTTTTTTTCAAATCCATGATGGGAAATTATATTATGAGTACAATTTTCGAAATTAATAGTATGCAATCGTAAAAATATCTTACAAAACGATGGTTTATTGTAAAATACTTTGACTCAAAGAATGAATTACAAGTAATAAACTTGTTACTTTTCCTGAAGAGTCTAAGTCTTGAATGAGACGGAAACTCTCGAGCGTAGTGCTTGGAACGATTGCCTCACTTGTTTTACCTTCCCGTGGCGCAGCCTTGATTCGACATGATCCTAAACGTATTATTCAGAAGTCGAAGTCGGAAGATGTTTCCCATTTTTCCAAAACACTCTTGGTCGATTACAATCTGCCTCACTCGTGAGGGGAAAATCCCATGCCGTAAGCGTCGGTGGACCACCGATAGGCAACTAGTGACATGTCCCCAAAAATTGGCGGTCCCGCAGCCAAAAATTGGTAACACTTCCCTTTTGAAAATTATACCACCACCGGCAGAGAAGCGACGGGACGCCAACGAACCACAAAATTATTCCCCTAAAATACGTTAAATCGCCTATATGCGTAATTTCTTTGCATCAAGGTGTCTAAAAACATTTTTTAAAAAATAAAACAAAAGTGCCGTGAGCTGGGCGTGAACCATCAACCTTAGGGTTACTAGTTGCGTAATCTTCCGAACTCGCCACGGAAGCGACTATGAAGACACAGCTTGTAGAGTGATAAATCGTTGAAGTCTTTTTAATATTTCTAATCAGAGTGCTCCTTTAACCGTGTATATTTGAAGATAACTGTTTGGAATCAGATCAAATGCACTCGTCATGTAATTTTATAACAAAATGGCAAGCGTCTATTTACTTTTTTCATTGTTCTCCCATATTCACTTGCTAGTGATCGGCGACAGTTGCCAACTAAATTCATACAATTATACGCACCCATCTCAAGATTTTTCACTTCATGATGTAAAGGCAGGAGTTACTCTTGACCCCCGGAGTTCAAGTATTCTCCTTATAATAACAATTCGTCAGCGAAAAATAATATATAATAATAACCGCATGCACATGACTGGTGATAGTTCATGTTGGCCCCTTTACGATTCTCCGTGACAAATCAAACGAGCGCGGACCAAAATGAAGTCCTCGTTCTTACGTGGTGGTAACTTCAATACCCTCGATTTTTTTATTTTATTTTTTTTTTTAAATGCTCAGATCTGCCTCTTCAGTTTCGGCATCTGAAGACTTTAAACAAAACGAGCTATCATCATCGCATTTTGTTTTTCTTAGCCTTTTTCAACATCCTTTATTTGCAATAATTGGAAAGAAGACAGGGAAAAAGGAAAACGGTGGGAAGGACGAGACCACAACACTCAACATCCAACAACAATGAACAACAAATAAAACAAAACAAAATTTTAAAAACAAAAAGAAAAACGAAAAGAAAAACAAAAGGACTTGAGCTATCTAACCAATATTAACTAACTAAACAAGAATTAAATTACTATCTAATTCGTACCTAATTTTATTATCGTATTACGTAACAAATTTGATTGCTATCTAGCTACTACCTAAATTGTCATATATAGTAAGTTGACAATTGTTTAATATTTCCAAAACACATTTTCTAATTTCGTCTTATTGATTTTAAGAGTTTATTAAATAACACGAAAAATTCCTGTTATCACACTCTGATAACTTCGGTGTCTGCTTACTGCTGACTGCTGATACTCTTCCTAATCTTGGTTTCTCACCTAAATGATTTTCACCTGTATGTGCGTTCCTCTCCTGTGTCACGGTTTCCCCTGTGCGGTTAATAATCACTAAATACACATCACTTCACTAAACACTACACTACACATCACTTCACTAACACACCACTTTTCTATAGTGCATTTAAGTGTCATATCGATAAAATTGGTTCACTGATTTTTTAAAAATTTTGATTATGGCTGTATTATTCATTGATCTCGGTTCATCCTACACATCAGAAACGGACCGTGAGTATCGACATGAGGCCCAGGACACACTCGGAGCACTTAGTGCGGGCCCTAGTCAGTTGTATCCCGCCGCCGCGTACCCACGGACCGAAAGTCGCACGCTATCGTAACCGAATCGCGAAGCGGCTTCGAGATGATGCTCTATTTCCGAGTCTTCATGTCAAAATTGGGATATTTTTATATGATTGTTTCTATTACATATTAGTGTATATTTATTCCCACGGCTCTAGATTTAACACTCATTCCGTCACCATCGCATCACACATACGCTTCCAGAGCATCCGGAGTTCCTTACCAGTCAAAGACCGAGAATGCTCTAGGCACTCACACACCATCACTCAACCTCCTTCCTGGGGGCGCGGAGATCCAGCGCTTCCAGAAGTTTCCTTCGGTCCAGGAGGGAGGAATCCTTACTCATTCTGTTTTCCATATTTTATGTTAATTTAGTTTGTGTTTTCTCTGTAAAATGTTTTCTGCATAGTTCTGAGTATTCCTCTGCTACATGTGCCAGGATTCTATAATCCTCTTCATCTTCCAAGATAGCTTTTATATCTTTCTGTCTAATTTGGTCACGAATTCGCAAGTACTCCTCCAGGAACGGGCACCACAGAACACTGTGTTCAGGTGTCCCTTGTTCTCCACATTCACAGCTATCATATTCTTTTTTGTTGATTCTATAAAGATGGGTTGGAAAGGGACCATGTCCTGTTAGGAAATGAATTAGTCCTTTGTTGGGATTGAAGTAATCCCATTTGAGTCGCGTTCCAACGTCTGGAATAAACGTGAATAATCTTCTTGATGTTTTGTCTACTTGCCAGTCCTGTATCCATTTTTGTTGAATTTGTCTTTCTATTTCATCGAGTTTTTGTGCTTTGGTCCCTAAAAGTTCTTTTGTCTTATTTAAATTTCCTTTTTTATACCAATATATGTTGCCGCTTTCTGGATTACTGTTAAATACATTGGTTTGAAACCCATCAAAATACACAACGCGCTGTGCGGTGTCGTGCTGAAGGCACCAATGAGCCGAATTAAAAGGTTTCTTTGTGGGCAATTTATTTTTGCTTTTAAGGAGTTATTCTCTAATAATCAATGTGCCCATACGCTGGAAGCATAGTTCATCGAGGCGCTTAGGATTACCTCCTGATAAGTCTTAATTAATTTTCTCGGTAGCCTATAATTTGTTTGAGCCAATGAAATGAGTTTATTAGTTACTTTATGACCCTTTTGAGTAACATAATTAATATGCTCTCCAAAATTCAGTTTATCGTCTATCATAATCCCTAAATATTTAAATACTGATACCCTCTCGATCTTACTGTTGCCTATTTTAATTATTGGTCCTCTTAATAATTTACTTCCAAAAATCATGTATTTCGTTTTCCTCTCAGAGATTTTTAGCTTAGACTTTCCACACCAATCAAGTAATTCGTTTATAATTCGTGCTGATTTTCTTTCCAATTCTATTCTAGAGTTTGCTGAGATTATTACAGCCAAATCATCAGCAAAAGCAATTACTCGTTCAGTTTTCTCTAATTGGTTTAGTCTTTCTAAACACGGCTGGTATTCCATATCCCGCATCAATGGTCCTAAGATCGATCCTTGCGGACATCCCTTTTGTGCAGTAACTTTGATATTTCCCAGGTTTTCATGGATGATGATCTGTCTATTCAAGAAGTAATCCCTAACTATATTTACTAAATATTGTGATAAATTTAGCTCTTTTAACCTTTCAATGAGAGATGGTGTCCATAAGTTATAAAACGCTCCCTCTATGTCAAAAAACAGGGCCAGTGCATATTTTCTTTCCATGCTACTTTCCTTAACTTGATACACAAATGCATTTAAGGCATCTTCCGTAGATTTGCCCTTTCTGAAACCATATTGTATACTATCATCTTCGATATTTCTATGCTTTCGTCGAATTCTATTTCCTATTATCCTTTCTAATAATTTTGAGATGTTTCTCAAAAGGCAGATTGGACGGTAAGAACTCACTTCTGTTAAATCTTTATCCTGACTTTTTAACAAAATTAGCAATTTCGATTCTTTCCACAACGAGGGAAATATCTGCTTCTTAAGTAGGGTGTTGAACAATTTTGTTAGATATGGAGTCCAAATATCCTTTTTATTTTTGTAGATCTCATTTACTATACCATCCAATCCTGGAGCTTTTTTAGTTTTTAGTTTCTTAATTATTGTTTCAACTTCCTCGTTGTCCGTTAGTTCGCTATCTTCCTCTGCTGTCAATGCGATGGGTTGCAAATATTTTCTTCCCGATACCCCCGATTCTAGATATCTGCTTTGACTCGACGAAACCCTGCCACTAGTGGCACACTAGCGGCTATCCTCCGACGCGTTGCTATATCGACGATCGCCATTTACCGGCAAGTGGGCCACTAGGAGTTGGCGACGTTTACGGCATGGGGAAGCTAATAAACAAACAAAAAAACAAAATCGCCTTATAAAAAAAGTTTTCCGAAAATTTACATCTAGCAAAATCATTTGTTGGTATTCCAGAACTGTGAATTCACCTTTATTCATAATTTATTTCTATCGTAGTTTTGATATGAGAATGATATGTCTGAAACTGTAACACAGGTCATTAATACATTTTTTTTTTTTTTTTTTTTGCTTTACTCAGATTTAACAGTTTTACTTAACAGTCAGTCAACTTGGATATGTGATATCAGAGTTTTAGAGATTTCCTTAAATTTTTCATTTCTAAAACAGTTTGCAACTAACACCATTAACGTATCTCTTTCGATATTTCCATATGTAATGGCTTGGTCACTCCCAGTATATTTCAAACAATAAACTATTTACGGTGTCTTACTCCATTAATCCGAACTACATTTTATATCCAACAACTCTGTGCATTTTCCCTTAAATCTGCAAACTTTCTATTAGGTTAAAACTCAGTATTTTCTATTTTCTTCCTTTCTTGCTAAAACGAAAGTGTTCTTTAGGCAACCTGAAATGATGACTCTATACTACATTATGTTGCATAGGGCATTTTATGTAGCATATCATTTGAAAGTTGGACACTTTCTTCGTATATTGAAAGCAACAGGGATTAAGTCCTTCTACACTTACATGAGAAGTAAACACATTCTTTTTAATTCGTGGAATTGTGCCAATGCACTAGGTCCAGAGAGTTTTTAATTTAAGCTAATTAATAATAATAATAATAATAATAATAATAATAGTTATTATTATTATTATTTTATTGACAGGTTTTTCTGAATATTAAGCAATATTTCTCAAAAAGCTGGTATTTTTAAACAAATGTGTTCGATATCAAGTTTTCATAAAGTAGTCACTCTCTAATATAAATAATTTCAGAGGGGCCGCGGTAGCTCAGTGATAAAGCGTTCACCTTTGGTGCATGGGATCCTTGGTTCGACCCCATCTCGCACCAAGTGAATTTTGTGGTGGAGAAACACCATGTGCATGGGTTTTCTCGGGGTTCTTCCGTTTTCTCCCACTTTTTTCATTCCACCATTGCATTCATTTCTCATCACCGTGTCCTTTAGCCTAGCCGGTATAACCGTGGGTCGTAAAACTTAAAGATTTGACTTCAAATAATTCCAACCTAAACAGTTGCAGGAAGTATGTCATTTCGAATAAAACAAACTACTCTATAAAATTTTGAGTATTATTATTTTTTATATATACAATTCTAGCGGACCTTATTTCTAAATCGAAGGGTAAGAAGATTAAATTCACTCTCTTATTATTATAAATTTATTTCAATTGAAGCAGTTAAAATAGTTGGGAAAAATTAGAAAGCCATACCCTATATTCCAGTGTGCCACAACCGGATAACGGGGCACACTGGCGTGCCCAGCAAAATGAACAGTGTGACGCAAACTTTTACCTATTATTTACAAGAATATTTGTCGAGTTTATTTTATTTATTATTATGAACGATTCTTCCACGGATCAGCTATCTGTATACAGTTAAACAAACAAGTGTCACATTGAGGGAATGAATGTAATTATTTACTTTAATAGTAATAGAAATGTATATTTTCTTGTATTTTCTACCGGGAATAACTGCATCCGGTCTAGAAAGCTGCGACTAACAACAAAGGAACCCGATGTGCCAAACACACACCACCTACGCACTTCAATACACCAACAAAAGGTGCAGACTATTCATGAGTTAAAGTCTCTCACCCAATGTATGCTCCTAACATCTCTCTCAGCGATTACAACCTTTTTTGGTATCTCAATCACTTCCTAGTAGGATAGCTTTACCTAGAGACCACTGATTAACCTGGTATTGGATGTTTCACTTTTTTACCTTTGGAGTTGACAGTCATCGGTTGGACAATCTCACACGCAAATATCTAATATTAACAACGTTTCTTCTATAATTTCGTAATATTGTATTATTTCTTTGTATTATTCATTAGCTTGGTTAAGCTTGTTTAAACACTTTTCTCTTTGCACCTACTTATTACCTATATCTTAACGTTGTATAAAAATACACTAACTCTCACCGGGAATCAAATCCAGAACCAATGCACTTGAACCATTTGGCCACAACAAGGCACATTTAAATAGAAGTTTCGATTTTGTTAGGAAAATTGTGATTAGGTGTAACATTTAAAAATATATTTAAGAATGAAAATGAAATGAAATCTTTGAGTTTTACGTCCCACGGTTATGCCGATTAGGCTAAAGGAGACGGTGATAATGAGAGATGAGTGAAATGGTGGAATGAAGTGGGAGAATCCCGAGAAAACCCACGAGCACGGTGTTTGTCCACCACAAAGTTCACTTGGCGGGGGCTGGGATCGAACCCGGGACCCCAAGCACCAGAGGTGAACACTCTACCACTTTTTTTAAACTTCGTGACTATTTTTATTTTTTATTTTAACCACTTATCAGGACTACTGAACACGACAGGGACACGAACACAGAAACATCGAGGACAGTTAAAATTCCACCCTTGCTCTTCAGAGGGACTCGAACCCCCAATGGGCTTCACCTTACGATCATCAGCCTAACGCCTCAGACCGTTCGGCTACACCCACCGGCTACCACTGAGCCACCGCGCCCCCCATATTTAAGAATGGGTACGGATGAAACGCACTGATTTTTCTCGCTCGAATTTCTTAAACTGACTCATGTTAGGCTGCAGCTATTACTGAAACATTTATTTGGGAAATGCGAATAAAATAATGTGTTTTGGAAAACTTTGTTCAAAGCAACTTATGTCCAAAAGTAAAGTACCCATTGGTCATATTTCTGTTAGAAATAACATATGCCATATATTAGAATTATTAAGGAAATAATTGTATGTGAACTATGAGCAAAAGCGTCTGAGTACTTTCTGCGAAATCGTTAAAAAAGTCATCCCGAAGAATAAAATATCCCTTGTGTATCTTTTCAGGACAAACGAGTTATGCTATTTATGAAATACGAACAAAATTGCCAGAGTCATTCTCGACAAAATCATAGGGTAATCGTAGGGTAATTACTTGCTCCGAAAAGTAATATACCACTTCTAGCTTTTTAGGATGATGGAATTATACCATATCGTTAGGTTATTTATGTAACATTCATTTATGAA
The DNA here is from genome assembly GCF_964235325.1 of Thermobia domestica. Classification (NCBI taxonomy): domain Eukaryota; kingdom Metazoa; phylum Arthropoda; class Insecta; order Zygentoma; family Lepismatidae; genus Thermobia; species Thermobia domestica. The sequence continues at coordinate 23,556,446 of NC_137461.1, forward strand.
ATATGAACAAAATTGAGTCAGACGTTAATGGGAAAATCGTCGGAGAAGAGTAAACTACTCCTTCTGAATGTTTACAGGACGAACGAGTTGTGTCATATTGTTAGGTTATTAATGATACAATTATTTATGAAATGTGATTGAGAAAATTGTTCGAAAAAACGCATCCCATACAGTAAATTACACCTTATGTATTTTTTTTCAGAGCAATGATTCATACTATACTTGTAAAAAAATAAGCAAAATCTTTACAGCTGTTTTTGAAACAATTTAATTATTTTAAATTTTCATTCATCAGTAAACTACCCTTATTTTTATGTGTCGGAGGATATAGAATTCGAAACGATAAAGTGTTATAAAAAATTCGTCTAGAATTCGGTCCAGATACGTCGAACAGTATGGCCTCTATTTGAATGCATGTAAAAGCGTGAGGAACCGACAAACGAACAGATGGACAGACATCAAAATAACTTTTTCGATATGTGGGGACGAAAAACTGGAAGTCATTGAAATCTCGAATTCGATTTTTATCACTATTACTACAATTTCTTCTTTCGTCGCTTGAACGTGAAAAAGAATAGGAATACAACGACACGTAAGGTGATAATTTGTAATTCCCAAAATTTAATGAGTTATGTTTAATGTGTTGCCATGCTAGAAAAAAACCTTATGCCTGTTTGTTATATCATTTTAATATCAGTTTTTCACGCTACTATATAATGTAGAAATATGGTATGATTATCGTTCATATTCATGCTATCTTTTGGAAATATTCGTGTTCCGCATACATAGATCTGTATAATTTAGTTACGTTCAACGAAAGCATTCTTGCAGTTGTGGATATGAAAAAAAAAAAAAAAAAAAGAGATAGAGAAAGTCAATACTCTAAAAAGCAAAAAAAACACAAGCACACACACACATAAACGATAATTTAACATCAGGTCGATGTAACAAGGGGTAAGACTAGATAGGCTGTCAAGGTCGCGTATGTTCTTTTTCCTGTTCCAGACACACACACCCGAAGTGAGTTGTCTGCTGTTCAAGAACGGGAAGTAACATACAAGACTATAAACTGGAAACAATAACTGTTTCCAATAGTACACGTATTCTAATACAGAATAAATACGTCGGTTAAAGGATACTATCAATAAATTATTTCCTTATTATATTGTTTCGGTTCTTATTAACATCAAAATTATACACTTCCTATAATGTTTTGTAAAAAAAAAAATGGGATGGGATGGGATTCGATGTGGTGTCAAAATAATGAAATAACTACAAGTCCGCCACTCTATCCACCTAACCACTGAGGTTACGTGGTATTGGCTCTTTTTTTAAAAAAGACATAATCTTCATAACCATGGTCCGTATCGCTTCGAACCTTAAGATAAGAGTTTTTCTGTTTAATTCTATATTTTCGTACGACATCTTAGTTACAGAAGCTAATTTATATTTCGCAGGCAATCTACACACTAGGTTTTAACCAATAAATGCAACATTTTAGTCCACTATCCTTGATCCTTGATCCAACTCCTCGACTCCCCTACTGAATTCCCTCCGCAATCATGCTCTGCTACTGAAAAAATCCCTAGAAATCATCGTTGCCAGTATACACAAAACCGAGCATAATTTTGTTTTTTTGCTTATATTTTTATTATATTTTTTGGAAATATCTCCTTAGATGGATTGCTTTCTATTATCTCCACATACTAATAACTGAATTTTACCTATAAACGTAAGGAAAATGGAATAAATACGAAAAATCTTCAGTTACAGTATACGCGCAATTTTTTTTGCGCATGGGAGTACCTTTTATAATGTTTGAATTTGCTCTGTCCATGACATAACATGGACAAATTATACTGGTGTCCAAAATAAGCATGGTGACTACTCGAGGACATATGGCAAGAAAAACGTAAATAAATCACAGTAAAGGGAACCAACACACCACACATGTTTACAAGGAACAGGCCACATTTGCAAGAACAGGGGTCGCACAAAGCAAATGCAAAAAATGGGGCTGAACTCACATACCACAAAGAACACTTGTGAGAAGCGCCAGCACCGGAAACAGGTTAGTACAAGGAATGGTCACCTCGAATACCCACATGTGTCTGACACGAATTTTCGATGTTGAAGGTTAGGTTGTTGAAGTCGTCTTCAGGCAGCTGATTACATTCCTCACGAAGAGAAATGCAGAGCTCCCCGTGTGTTATCGGGATGACTATCAGGCCCCTCTTTAGTGCGTCCCAAGCATGTTCAATCTGGCTTAGATCAGAAGATCACGCTCGCCACTAGACGCATTGGATGTTTTCCGTCCCTAGGTAGTCATCCACTAAGTTGGTATGATAAGAACGGCCACTTTCATCCATGAGCAGAAATTGTGGGCCGACTGCGTCTATGGTCCTGTTACTTAAATTGTGTTATATTTTGACGCAAGCCTCTTGTTAATTCAACTCCCTCGCAGTTCGGAGTGGTGTTGCAATGGTAGTCGTTAAATCAACCACCTGACATAATAAGGAGTTTTTCAGTAACAGATCATTGGGTGCCAAACACTAACGTTACAAAAAGAAAAAAATCCGTTATTAAACGAACATGACTCATGAGGGATAATCAAGTGTGGCATAAATTATTTATAAGTTGTTCCGAGAAACTAATCATAGTCGGTGACGAAGAGGCACATAGTACATATAGGGACAATGGATAGCACAATTACTACTAATGTAAATGTAAGAATATTCGTACGCTTACAAAACTATTTTCATGAACGATTACAGGTAATATATATTGTTCGTTACTTGGTATAAAAGTCAAACATATCGCGTATAGCTTTACTCGTAACAAAAACTTGAAACTAATAAAAATTCTCGCTGTTACTTACTATCTATGTATTTATATGGGCAGATGGCCATGTGGAAACTCGATACAGTATCTTGACTCTAATGATACAACTTGCTCTTCCTACTTCGTTCTACCTCCTACCAAAGAAAGGGCGCAATACTTTACACGGGCGAATAAGAAAAATGGACCTTTGATACCAACGATCCATATTGTTGTCATTACTATATTTATGTTGCCGATAAACCTTGCTTGCTCGATCACACACATTTATTCTATGCTGATGACATGGCATTTCTCACTCTTGTTTAGCAGATTAATACTCTTCTTCAGACCGCTATAGATTTATTTACTATCTGTTGTACTCAGTGGACAGTTAACAGTCAACGCGGCTAAAACCCAAACAATAGTATTAAGTACTAGCAATTTCATTACCACTTTTCATTGAATATTTTATTAGGATCACTAACAGATAACATTGTTTTGTTAGTACGTCCGCCTGCTACTCCGCATGATAACTCAAACGAATACCAAATTTTGAAGCCTGATTTTGGGTAGACAGCTAGAACCACAGACTACGGATATATTCTTTGTCTGTGGCTAGAACGATTACCTCGGCCGAATTCGTTAATGGTATCAATCCGCTAACATCTTAACGGATTTTTTTTCTTTTTTTAAATTTACAGCGTTTGCTTTTACATTGTTCTTTCATAGCTTTCCGTATTTACACACTGCTATGAATTAAAATGACCAGCTATTTCTAGCTACTAGACATTTTTAGTAGTATGGATGACTGCCACAATTTAACTTAAATTGTAACATTAATCAACGTCTAAAAATCCAGTCAGTTATTGATGTGGTACGTATTACATAGTACGTATTTCATGAGCAGATATAAGTTCTGTGACAAAATCGCAACCAAACTTATAATTCGAAATAACATGAAAACTTTTAACATAAGAGACACTGACCAAAGCTTAAAACTTTATTTTAATTTATAATTTGTAACTGTTTCGGATATCTAGCATATCCTTCTTCAGACACTATCGAAATTAATGAAAATACAGACATATATGTAAATGTTGTTATAACAAAGTTTAAATTCTTTTTCTCTTTCTCTCATGGTACAGAAAAGAATTTATCTCGGTACCAAAGGTACAGAAAAAGAAAAAGAATTTAAACTTTGTTATAACAACATTTATATATATGTCTGTATTTTCATTAATTTCGATAGTGTCTGAAGAAGGATATGCTAGATATCCGAAACAGTTACAAATTATAAATTAAAATAAAGTTTTAAGCTTTGGTCAGTGTCTCTTATGTTAAAACAATTAATCCAAAGCCATGAATAGTATTACTATGAAAACTTTGTATTATACTGTATTAAGTTCTGTGCAAGAGGATTCTTAAGCTTGTGTTTGCTTCCTTCCTACGGCCAGGTGAATGAGGTAATGGGAAAGGGCAAGAGATAAATGATACACCATTCTAAATAACCATGTTTTATTATCAAAAAAGCAATCAGCTAAAACAAAAATGAAGTACAGTACATTTCCAATATACACATTTTTCCATATTTTTTTGTATAAGGTATGAGTCAACAAGGTACTGCTAAATTCACTGGACCAGGTCTGTACAAATGTTCTTCCTCATGAAAGATTAATGATGTAGACCACCTAAATTAATTTAAAATCTTAGGAATCAAAGATAACCAATAACCCTATAAGTAATCTGCCAGCAGACTGACTTATGATTTTAGGAAATACTTCTGACATTATGTTTCAACCTCCACGAACTTCAAGTAATCAAATATCACAAATATTACAAATATGAATAAAATTTGGCATTTTCTTCTCCAGCTTATACATTCTACCATAGAATAATAAACCGAAGATATTCGTAACTGATATATTTTACAAGAACTTTAGTTACCTTTTTTAACAACGTAATAAATGACAGTAGACATCATAGATCAAAATCGATGATTATTTGATGGTCAAAGCGAGACTTTTTGTGAATTATTAAAACACAAATGCTGATAACCTTGCAGTTTATTTTCTTTCTTAATTATTGATTTAATGATACCTTCAGATTTGTGACCAAAACATTATCGTCATTCAGCATGTCCGTGAATATTTGGGACCCAGGCCCGTATTCAGGGGGTCTAGGGGGCCAACCCCCCTAAATTTTTGCTGCCCTCCTACCTAAAATTTTCACGGTAGGCTTGCAAATGAACTATAATATGGTTGGATGGTCCCCCTCCCCCTACATTTTTGGGCTGGCTACCGGCCTGTTGGGACCCAACCCTAAAAACAGGAATTTCGTCAAAATAGTCATAAGCGAGAAAAGTAAATTTCATAGAAAAATGTGATTATGTCCTGCTACTCTGATAATAAAACATTAAAAAAAAAGGACCTTACATGAATAATTTAGTTGATTACTGTTAGATACTAACAGAAGTTCGTCTACCTTGAGGCAACAAGCAAAATCAAAGTGGAAACTGAAGTTTTTTTTCTTCTTCTTAAAAAAATACTCGTGAGATCTCCGACAGAGTTCATCTTATTAAGTTAAATGACCAATGATTATGTGATTCTATTACGAGTAATTTGAAGTTAAATTTGCGCGATTCTCTTTCATTCTTTTCCAGATTGCTGTATATATATATATATATATATATATATATATATATATATATATATATATATATATATATATATATATATATATATATATATGAAAATACATATAGAATGGCTATGTCCGTCCGCTTCTTTGCTGAAAACTGTCAGAGCAACATCGGTAAGGAATAGAGAAAAACTATTTTCTAATATTGATTCAGGTTCCAGAAAACAATTGGCTCCATTTCCATTATTACCACTTCTTCTCAGCCAGCCGGAAGTGTCTTAAATTACTTTTTCGTTTTCAATACTTGTCGCCATAAAGCAAGAACAATAATAGATGGAGATAGTTTTTTTAATATATATATATCGGTTCACCATTCTGAGAACAGTTACCATTTCCGTCTATTTCCTTACTAAAACCGGAAGTGGTACAATTTACTATAATTGCCGGTTTGAATATTGATCCAGTAATAAATAGCGGGAGAATGTTTTCTTTGTATTATATGAAGTTAAGTGCCCCAAAATAGATTGAATTTCAGCTATAACTACTCTACTGAAACCGAAAATTGTCAAAATATATATTTCCGGTTTTAATATTGGTGAAATTTTCATGGAGTGAAAAAAGTGGCAAGAGATAGAAAAAACAAATTTTTGTTATAAATTTAGCATCCCAAGAACAGTTTCCAACCACTGATCATTCTAATGCACCATTCCCTATATACCCAATTTAAATTCAAATCGTTCCCACAATGCAATTCGTGCTACCCGAACTGCTTTGAGTGGCGGCGCTACAATCTCCAGTCATGAGATTTAGTTTCAGTGAGAAGAGCTGCTGAAACCTATACCTGTACTATATGTTTCCATCTTCCGCCTTATCTATTCTAACCAGAACTGATAAATCTTTCTCTTCTGATTAGAACATTGGATACCTATATTTTGGAAGTCTACCATAGTTGCACAATATCAAATGAAACCAGGATCTTTAAATAAACGTACAGCAGAAATACACACTACAACTTCGAATATAAGAAGTATCAATGAAAGAGTTGATTTTTTGTTTGGATGATCATGATAGCCTCACCCGTATTGAGATTTCTTTCACACAAACTAAAATTCCAAGCACCAAAACATCCGAAATCTTATACCCCTTAGTAAAAAGGAAATGCTAAAATTCGCATTATTTGGTTGGGCATCTAGAACTACCACATCGATTTAATAAAGAACTTAAAGCGGCAAGCAAGCAGTTTTTGTCATTGCGGACATTTTTTGTTCTTCCTCTGTCGTTTCTAATAAACAACGAGTAGGCACTATTCTGAGAAAGGATGCTCCTCTGGGATATATCTTTGCACCTGAGGAAAGTGGTTGGATAACTGCTAAATGGACGAAGCTCTTTGTTGATAGGATTTGTCCCACCAAACAAGATTTAGTTCTTCTCATACTTGATGAACATTGCAGTCACAAGGATTTGGATGTTATCCTGTTTGCAAGAAAACATCATATGCATATGGTAAGCTTGCCTGCTCACAACACAACCCACAAATTGCAGCACTTGGACCGTGCTGTAATGAACATTTCAAAGCAGTACAGTACCTGGCTGGGAAAATATTATCTATTAAAATCCTCACTGAAAGATGCTGCTGGATTTGTCAACCAAGCCTATTTGCAGACTAGATTTGGCACAGTTAGATTTCGCAAGTACTAGACTTTAGTTTTTCAATCCAAATGTTTCGACACATTTGGATTTCATTCCTGTTGGATATTTTCGTGATCCAGAGTCCAACAGTCAATCTGCATCGCCAACTCATCTTCCTAAAAGCAGGATCCTTCCATAGTCCATGTATAGGCTATCTTTTCAAACAGCCATCCTTCTCAATAGGATTATCGACTGATTTCAAGAGAATTGTTGAGAAAATCTCCCCAAGCAACAAGAACGTGGAAGGCAGGGCAAATAAACGGAAACAACTTACCCAATACTCTGAGATCCTAATATCTACACTGCATAAAAATCAGATTTTGGAGGGGAAAATAAACCAGCAAGACAGTAGCGAATGTAAAGAAAGAAGACAGGTGATACAACTGAAGAGAACATGAAGGAAAAGGTCAAGAGCAGAAAGAACATAACATCTTTCATATCAACATGTCTGAAGAAACTAGATTATGAGGAATTAAAGTATCATTCATCATGAGTCATTTGACGAAGACTGGATGTGATGTATTATATGTGAAGGTTGGGTGCACGTTGAATGCATAGGCCAAGAAAACCTTTCTTATTTTGCTTGTGACTTTTGTATCTAACATATGAACTTAGGTTTTATTCTTAGGCAATGTAGGCCTAACGAAAGTTCCAGTTGCATAGATAGGAAAAATATTTTACTATCACAGTGTTACAGATATATAGTTATTACATATCACAATAGTATAAAATATAGTTATAAGAATTGGGCTGACATAATAATGTAAAATATTTTTTTTGTTTGTTTTTTATTTATTTTAATAATTGTTTAGTATTTCATTGTCATCCATATTTGATGGTCAATACTGTACGATATTTTTCATTCTGTCGAAAATAATATATTTTTATTTTTTTCTGATATGTGGCTGTTCATAAATAAATATATATATTATTTTATAGCAAAAGAATTCTTGGAGAATAGGCAATTGCTTTGAAATTCATAGTTCTTTCACTTTAACAAGTTACAATAAAAAATAATTAAGGTGATCGGTACTAAAAGACCCTCCCCTATATACCAAAAAAAAAAAGGAAAGAAAAAAATATACGTTTTGTAGAATCAACATCGTGTAAAAAAATATATATATATATATGTTTCTATCAAATCATTACACAAGGTAGTGACTGTAGTCTACATCATTAAGCTTAAATTTTCTGACCCTTTCTTCATTGGTAATCAACGGGTGAGGTTAGATTTACATTGAAGTTGTACCACCCAATCATGACGTAACGTCACGTGGTATTATTATGGGGATAAAGGTGGAATAAATCTATTTCTGCGGGGCTTCTAACCCCCTTCGCTCGCTGACGCTCGCTCAGCTGTGTTTCGTGACGTAAGTAAATAACTTTTCTTTATCAATAAAGTTGTGTGTGCAAAGTGGACTAAATACCTTACGTAACAATCAAGTGATGCAACTTCGATGTAAATCTAACCTCACCCGTAATCAACACCATTACAAATAACTGCTGCCGATTTTTCTCACTGGGATTTTTATTTGCTACTTACACGAATCCTTCCACTCATAACACACTGAAACGAACATACATACAAAGGCATCGATATACGTGTAGCATTTTAAAATAGGCACACTTGTTCTTTTTTTTTAAATACATAACTTAACAACTAACAACAATTCTCTTTTCATATATTTAGTTTTAGGTTTACAATTGACAAATATTGTTCATGTAAGTTTACTGGACAGAGTAACATCACCCTTTATTTCCCCATTTGTCACGAATAGCGTTATAATTAGCTGCCAGACGTTGTGTAGCTCTTGCGTCCAGCTAATTCAAGCAAATATCTATCTGGGTGATCAATCCACTCACTGGCACTCAGTTTCACAGTTCGCTGCTTCTCTACCTGCTTCACCTCCCACTTCTTTACTTCCATTTGAGCTTCCCTGCAGAAAAAAAAAAATAACAAACAAAATAAACAGAAGCAGTTACAAATTTATCAAATGCTATATCTGGGTACGCAAAAAACATAGGATGACTCCTAATTGAAATAATCATTTTAAATATGCAACAATGCAAAGCAGGTAGGCCTACTTCTGCAACAACTTCTTCACCCTGTGTTTAACAACGTTACTACTAAATTTCTTATACTGACATGATAGTCTGTTGCACAGCCTTATTCTCTCTAATGGAATTATGTGATTGGATTTTCTTTATCGAAAGTTTGGCAATTATGGTACCGCATATTCGAAAATTCATATTACTTTCAAAAATATTTGTGGATGTAGTTCCGTCGAAAAGTATTTTTCTGTATGTTAACAGCAAATGAAAAATTTCATAGTACAATTCTAAAATTAGTGGTTGATGATATTTGGATGAATCTATACAAAATAAAAATATCCCTTTGAATTCGCGAATATTATTTTTTCATATTGACGTTTCTCCATGATAAGAGATTTAGAGAACACCTAAATATATTAGCTTGTTTCTTAAACTATTTTTTTAACTTTAATATGGGAAGATTTATGGTATAACACGTTATTAGATTTTGTGGAAACTTGACTAAAGAGTTGAGAAAAAGACTTGTAAAATGCTTCATGTGGAATATTGTACTCTATGGGGCAGAAATATGGATATTAAAAGTGATTAAAAAAAACGACTGGAAGCTTTCGAAATGTCGAAATGTGGGTGTGGAGAAGAATTGACAGAATTAGCTGCATCGAACGGAAAATAAATGTAAGAATGTTAGAAATGGTGGGAAGAAACTAATTTTAGATATTATTGAAAACAGAAAGAGAAATTGGTTGGGATATTGACTAAGAAGGAACGCTATCATGAGGGGCATGCTAGAGGGTATCGTAGCAGAAAAAAGGGAAGGAGGCTACGAATGATGAACGGTATCAAACCAGAGAAAGTGTACGTAAAGACAAAGAGGTTAGCTGCAGACCATGGAGCCTGGAGGTTTCTCAGTTGCGGCAAGTGGTCTGTCGATAATGGCAGAATACCTATGATGATGATTAGTTTGCTGACATTAATTTATTATGCTTGTTTTATTCTCATTTATACAAAACTAATTATATGTTACTCCATGATTGATTGTCTGTTGAAGATAATGTTAAGTCGTTGAAACTGTGACATTTTATTTTAGTTTTAACACGTTGACCGCCATGTGCATCACCGTGGGTGTACTTTGGGGAGCCATGTGCATCATATGTGATTCATAGGCTTTGCATCCTTATTTTTGAAGCCGTGCGAATCACCGGTGATGCACAAGCTCAAATTTTAAATGGTGAAATAAATTCTCCGGCCTCAGACAGATATTCGACATCCTTGGTTTCCGGCTTGTGATAGTTTTTCCCCAGAAATTATTTGATCATTTTGATACATATTTTCCTCAAACAAAAATGGCACCACGATGCACCCTACCCGATTTTGCTCTGGCAGTCAACGTGTTAATAAATAAGTGTATTAAGCACTGATCAGAAAAAGTACCGGTAGTTATTTAAAACTATTTGTTGTCCATGTTTCAATTGTCTGACAAACTTGTGTGTAAGTTGACGAATGGTACTCTTGGATTGGGGAATTTAAAGGCACTTCTGAATCGTCGGCAAAGAATATACTAATCTGGACTTATCACATTGCGTAATCTTCAATGTATACAATGAAGATTTGGCCTTAGTATTGAGTCCTGAGAGACTCCATGGGTGAGGTTCGAATTTTAAGGCTGGCTTTATAAATATGGATACAAACTTTGAGATGGATAACTTAAAGAAAGAAAGAAAGAAAGAAAAAACACGTCTCTTAAGGTACAGAAAACGTGTACTCAAATGTTCATATGAATTTCAAAATTACTACTAACACACGACATTATACAGGCGACTATCCATGTTTGATGGTGACTATACGATTAACTCATAAGGAAAATCAAGATAATTTGTATACATTAAAAAAAAAAGAAAAGAAAAGAAAGAAAAAGAAAAAAGTGAAATAGGTTTCTTGATCAGTGAGATCTGTCATGCAGAAAATACACAGTACAAGAATCTTAGCTGGGAGTGCCCCAATTAAGCTGACAAAGACTTAGCGAAGTGGATAATGGTTTTCTTAACAGTGTTCAGTAGCTGCGCCATTTATATTATATGTATTTCTTTGAAATGAACTGGAACGACCACTTTGGATGGGCTAGCAAAAATGTCTCTTTTAATTTCACTCACTACGGATTAGAAAAAAAGAAAAAAGTCATAAACTTACCTTGATTGCACTGTTCCACATCCCCAAACTTCAACGTTAAGAAGAGGGTACGGTATACCTTGGTATTTAACAACTGTGAAATGTTCGTTCACATCTATTGCTGGCTTTTTGGGGTCTGCTCCAGCTCTCAATCCTTGAGGGTAGCCACGAATTGTAGTGTTAAAGTAAATAAGCTTTGGACCACCTGATAAGAATATAAAGACTGATTGTTAATATCAGATTTCCCTCGTTTTATTCAGAATGTTACTACATGTAAATCCATAAGTGTCAACTTCTTAAGATGATTCAACAATATTGGTGTAAAATTTAACTTCGAAACATTGATCTACATGAGAGTACTATGTTCTTTTCTATTTTGAATCAAATGAATGGACATTTTAATAGTCTAATATAATTGAATTTCTTAGTTTTTTTCGTAATCATTTTTAATTTTATTCTTATCTAATCTGCAATTAAATATTTTCTATTGTATTTCCTACAGTAGCGTTTCTCAACCTTTCTTCAAGTGGGAACCACTTTTATTACAATGTTCAACAGAAACAACCTCTTCTTATTTCCTTGGAGTGCAAATTTACTTTCTTTTGTCTTTGAGCAAATACTATACTCATATTTTAAGAAGAATACTGTATTAACCAAAATTAACTTAATCTTATGTTGTAATTAATAGAAGAAAATACAAATTTTATTTTTAATGAATAATGGCGATCAGGAATATTTTATAATAATACATTTTATACTGTATAAGCTATTAGAATAATAATATTTACCTATTAAATTATATAATCTATTATTAGTATTATCTCATTTATTCGAGATTGTTAACTGTAGCGTGTAATACGCAAATTACTTGAATTTTATTTTGTCTTTCTTTCTTTTTTTTTTTTTTTTTTTTTTTTTTTGGACTAATGTTTAATCTAAGAGAACTTCTTATGGTTCCCAGACCATGAAAAATGCTGTTCTATCGTATCTCAATTGAAATACATTTTGTATTTCATTACTAATTTTCGGTATAATTAAACAAATCTAACCTTTACTCCGCGTGCTTCCCCTAACTTTCTTCAGCTTTCCTTACCACATTGTGTATAATTAAAGCTCCCAGACGTCCCAAATTTACATAATCTTCCTCCCCCTCCCAGTTCTTCAAAACTCGAAATGTCCCCAAAACATAAATTACAGTGGCGGATCTACAGTATGCGGCAAAACAGTACTGAAATAATATCGTTGACATTTACTTATTTATTTATTTTTTGTATAACGTAATGAAACAAGAAATATCAACTAACTGTTACTCAACACAAATTGTCAATTTAAGAGAAATCGAGCCTGTATACCACGTGTTCAAAATGTTGACCATTACGTCTAACATTCTTCATAGCCGTTCTGTAGATCGATGAACATTTTAGTGCTGGACTTGCTGGAACACGGCTTGCTGGAACAAGAAAACAAATGATCGAATCTTCTCTCTTAACTCCAGTACAGTGGTAGGATATTATCTATTCGGAAAATCGCTTCCTTTAGTATACCCCACATGGAGGCACCTCCACTCATCTCCTGCAGTGAGATGCTGGCCCACACCGTATTAGCGGAAATAGTGCTCTAAAATAAACATCTTCTCCTCTGTTGTGAGTAACATTATCTTCGCTCCAAGTGCATACTCTGCTAGTCCACACACAGCTAAGGATACAATTTGGCGCTCACATCTCATACCACATTGCACCCGCGCGCCATTTGCACGCGAAGTTCAGTACTGTTTATTTTGCCACATACTGTAGCTCGGGGCCGGGGGGCCCAGGCCCTCGAGTTTCTTGAATGACAAAAATAATTGAAGCTATTATTTTTGAATAATAGCTTCAATTAGTTTTGAAAGTTTATAGTAAACTAATGAAATACCATCATAGTCTGGGTAACGACTGCCTTCCCCCAGTTTTCACCATCCGCCACTGATAAGTTAATGCCATTTGTGTGATATTTAAAAATTTCGCTTTTATTAGTTATCAATACTCAATTAATATAAATAATTTATTTTCTGTCTTTGGTGAGTGTTGATCTATTTAATCAACTCTGATATTTTAGCGAAAAATAAATCCATAAAAAATAAATGCGTAAATTTTCATAGAGTGTTCCCGATTCTTTTAAAATCTGAGAGTCCTATGAATAATAGTTAATATTGTAACTGTAAAATGTGGAACCAATATGTCAGCCATTTCCCACAGATTCATATATAATCAAGCAACGCCCCTTCTCCTCGAATCATGCATTTAAAGAATGAGTAAAAGCCAGAAACAGAGGGCATCCAAAAGTAAGAGGGCGAAAATTAATCGCGCCCTAGTTATAATAATAATAATAATAATAATAATAATAATAATAATAATAATAATAATAATAATGCGAAGAAGAATTTTGAAATTTCTCTGCATGTAATTACTTTACTACTTCGAAAAAAATATTTAGTGGGGTAGTTTGCCTTATCGATATATTTACCATTGTTTTAAGAATACGCCAACAAATCATTTACGAAGTTGTTAGAAAATGAACAAAGCAAAAACGAAAATAAATCTCAAAATCATTGATTATAGTTTACTGAGTACTGTTTCGTACTTATTAGAAAATTACTCACAGCAATTTAGTTACTGTTCCTTGATTTTTATGATATGTTTAAGAAAGTGAAAAAAAAAAAAAAAAAAAAAAAGTTTACGAATAGTTATAAATGTAGTAACCGAAAAAGCACGAAGTCCACTTTGGAAGTTTATATTTGCTAGCTAACACTGATTCGACAACGTCGTAATTTTCATGTTTGCTCTGCTTAATAAGGATGTGAGAAGCAGACCATTGCGTCAAAGAGCTTCTAGGGATGATCCAAAAGCCATGAAGGGGTTATAATTGTGAATAACTGTTGTTTATCATTAGTTTCCATTGATATTTCACAAACTTAAAGGCCAAGATGGGAGATTATTTACACTTATGTGTCGAATATAATCTGGGGTAGGTATCTGCCATTATGGGCCTCACAGATATGAATCCTGTGTAGCACATGATTCACGAAGAGGTCAACTCTTTTGGTCCGAGTGCCCGTGTTTTATTGTTGCACAAATATTGTCGTCGATCTGTTGTATTGCTTGTGGTTTGTTCACATACATTTTTTGTCCTTCAGATACGTAAAAAAAATAAATAAAAAATAACGATCATTAGGCCATACTTATTTGAAGATGTTGAAGCCAATGCAGTAACGGTGACTGTTGATAGATATTGAAACAACAGATTATTGTGCGTCCTGCAATGGAGAACATACCTGAATGTGGTTTCAACAAGATGGGGTCATAGCACACACGGCAAGGCCCTCAATCGGGCTTCTGATGACTATTTTCGGTCATCGATTCATCTCAAAGAACATTGACATAAACTGGCCCTCCCGTTTGCCTGAAATCACTCCACTTAATTATTTTCTTTGGGGCCATCTGAAGGACGAAGTGTATGTAAAACCATACACAATACAGCAGGTCAAGGACAATATCCATCAGAAATACGGGCACTCGGATTAGAAGTCAGTGTCAGTCAGGGTCAGGTAGATGACCCTGTCATGATTCATGTGCTACACAGGAAACGTATTTGTGAGGCCCAAAATGGGGGACATCTACCTGAGATTATGTTCCATACATAAACGTAAATAATCTCCCATCCTTGGTCTTTAAGTCTGTTAAATATCAATGGAAACCAATAATAATAATAAAGTTGTTCACAGTTATAACCCCCTTCGTGATTTTTGCTCCACCCTATAGTTAGAAATCAGAATGAATTAATGAAATATTTCGCTACGTTCTGTGTAGTGCTAATTCTGAAGGGATGTCGCTGAAAATTTAAAATTTATTGCTACTAAGCAAGGAGAAGAAAGTTTTATATAACTTCAGGAAGCTCTATAAGTAAATTAGGACATGAATGTAATTTTCCTTCACTTTTAGGTTCCAGTGATGAAATATTAAATTTTTACCGACGCGACTTTCCTCAAGAGTCGATAATTCTGCCGATATTCAATTCTACGATAAGTATACCAGTGGTGCCCACCCCCCTTATGTCCATGACGCACCCCCCCCCCAATTGTCTATCCGTAGGTGTTCTTCCATGAAAAAAATCATCTTTTCGATTAATTATTACACCCCCTCAAACATATTTATATAGACTTTACCCCTCCCCAAAATATTCCAATGACGCACTTTGCGTCATAGCCCCCCCTCTGTGGGCACCCCTGAATATACTATCTGAACGAGAGGGAAAGTGTCAGATTCAAAAATTTCATCAGATTTCAATCAACATAATTGAATTAAATAAATAAATAAATAAATAAATAAATAAATAAATAAATAAATAAATAAAAGAAAGGAAAGAGAAAGAAAAGAAAGAGAAAGAAGAAAGAAAGGAACGAAAAAAAGAAAGGAACAAAAAAGAGAGGAACGCAAAAAGAAAGGAACGAAAAGAAAGAAAGAAGAAAGAAAAGGAAAAAGAAAAGAAAGAATAAAAGAAAAAGAAAGAAAGAAAACAAAAGAAGAAAAAGAGAAAAAGAAAGAAAAAGAAAAATAGAAATAAATAAAAACTAACTAACTAACTCTATGGTCTATGGAACCGGAGGTTCAATGCCGCGTTCACAAAAGCTCTTCACTGACTTCTATCCTTAGCTATCTGCATCCAGTTTCTACTTTGTATTCCAATCTCTGCGAGATCCATCTTAATATTGTCCTCCCATCTGCGCGTAGGGTCGTTTTCCGATTGGTCTTCCAGTCAAGACTTTGAAAGCGTTTCTACTTTCTTCCATTCTAGCTACATGACTCGCCCACCTAAGCCTCCTAGACTTGACGACCCTAACAATGTTGGGTAAACCATATAAATTATGAAATTATGTAGTTTTTCGTTATGAAGTTACCGCCATTCCCCATTCCCGTTCCTCTTGGGTCTGAATATTTGTCTCAGGATCTTGTTCTCAAATACTTTCAGACTATGTTCTTCCTTCAGAGTAAGTGGCCATGTTTCGCAGGCATACAGAACAATAGGCATGGTTATCGTTTTGTATATTTTAAGCTTCAAATTTCTCGACAGAATTCGCGACGGCAAGAGATTTTGAACCGAATAGTAACACGAATTCCCTGCTTTTAGTCGCAATAAATAATACCAAGATTATATATATAAAACTACAAGACTAAAAAACTTACGTTCTACTATTCGGAATTGGGGCAAAATTTGCAAAACAATACAATCTGTCTGTCCAAAATAGTGATTTGATTCTCGCCACTCGTCCGTGGAAGCTACACAGAATTCAACACCTTCTTCCCCTCGCAAGAAAGTTAACGTTGGGCCTCGATAGTTCAACACATGATGCTGAAACCTGAAACACAATTAAGCGTTCTTATGCGAGAGTCTTTATAAATAATACATAAACACGTAAGTATTAAAACAAAACCTCATTCCACATGCTATTGGTAATAGGAATAAATGCATCTTTTTCTATTTTAAAATATGTTAAAGAAACTTTAATATAAATTACGAAAAGGATAGACAAAGATACTATATACATATATGTACATACAGTCGGAATATCTTAAGAGATGCAGAGGGAGAAGTGGTTAAAACATTTCTATATTGTATCCTTTATTTTAGTATTTGCTACATGAACAGATACAGAGTACTAAGTAAAACTCTAAATTATTTATTTGATTACACATGTTGAAATTTTGATGTTAATACTTTTGAAATCAAATATAAAATTTCAGTAATATTATTGCACGGGGTGGTGGTGGTGGTGGGGCAATCGATTCGTAAACTCCGCAACTGTAAGAAAGACTGTATTCAAGTTTCGAGGGATACTAGGATTGTGGAGGAAAAATGTCCAGATATTGTATGGAGGATAGAACATCTACCGTATTAGTCCTTTTTTTTTTTTTTTTTTTTTTTTTTTTTTTTTTTTTTTTTTTTTTAACCAAATTTTAAATGAAAAGTTACGGTGCGCCTTAAATTCGTGACCTTACAAAAATAGGGTTTGAACATTTCCTTACATTGTGTGCTGTTTAAGAACATGCTGATTTCTCATTTTGAATCTTCTCTCTTCACATTGACGTACGTATGTACACAGGGTGTTCGAAAACAACACCAACAAATTTTGGGAAATTATTTCTGACACGAAAACATGAAAAAATTCGAGACTAACACTGGTGAACAAATACGTTAATTTGGAGTTATAGTGCGCCGAAATTGGGAAGGGCGATCATATGAAAAGTCGTAGCTTGAGAACGAAATGTTGGATCACGGTCGGGTGAAAGAACATATTTGATTCTCTTGAGCCTAGATTACACTAATATACTAATGGATTTAGAACAATGGCGGCGACAGGATTAACTTCAAAGCATAGGGTGAATCATGAGAATTTTTCAAACGAAAAATGACAAATCAGGAAATAAAAACTGGTACACATCCTATATCTACTGATTATATTAATTAAATCTAGGGTCGCAATAATTATTACGCTCCTTTACCTAACTTTGATCGACTTTTCCTTTTCGAGTTATGACCCTTTAGTTTATCGTTCGTCTCAATTTTCGCCGGGTTATAACTCCGAAATGACGTATTTGTACACTTACGCATGTCTACATTATATATATAATATTTCCGTGTGAGGAATAATTTCCTAACGTTCGTTGGTGTTGTGTTGTTTCCAAGCACCCTTTACATTTCACTTTTCTTCTTCAGAATCAGGCTTTTTTTTTTTCCCCTAATTTTGAGAGAGTGGTTTATATTTCCGAATTGTCTTTTTTTTTCTTTCTTTATTCTCCTTGAGTTTTAAAAGGTGGGGAGTATTTCGAGCCAGTTGCACATGGAGAAGTCAATAATGCCTAGTTTATTCACCAACGAAGGTATAAGCTGAGCTTACAATGATTATATTATATATATATATATATATATATATATACGACAAGATAACACACCGACTACCCAAGTCATTATTACTGACATTTTAGACTGGAGTTTATTTCTTAATTCAAATAGTTCGTCAACTGCTTTACGATACAGGATCAACATTGAACATTCTGTGCCACCTATCGGGAAGCAAAATCGTGATTACTCTCGCTAACCATATGGGTATACGGAATCATATTATCAAAGTACAAATGTATTCAATTAATTGTAATAATGAGAAACCAAACGATTTTTTGAGTTTTGTCTTGGATAAATTCTATGGTATTATGAATTTTAAATAAAGGATACACTTAAAATACACTAAAACTTATTAAAGTGGTCATTTTGTAGCTTGGTCATTGTTTAAGTTAGCCATATCTTGATGGAAACAAAATTACCTTTAGGATTTTACTACTGTTAAGTTGGCCATTTATGTAAAATAGATAACTTACATATATTTCACTGTATACACTTACTTATAAAGAGTTTGTACAAATCTTTGTACAGTCATGTTTAAAAATTGATTTCCTCCCATGAAACTTTCGTTTATCAATAAGTTAAGGCACTTAAAAAGAACAATTCTACTATATTTCTTTTTAAGTTTCCAACGTATAATTATCAGCTATCAGCTACATTTTAAATTCTTGTTCATTACCTCATAATGTTCATTATACATTCAGCGATATAACGATTAAAACAGGTTTATCGTAATGGGCAGGTAGCAAATACATGGAAGAATTTTAGTGGCTGGACACCAGAAAATGTCAGGGAAGCAGTAGAATTATAGCGGCTAAACCACCGATGGGACGACAGTGTAATTAGTGTAATGGAACAGATGTCCCGACGGTGACGTCAGCCACTAGCACGTCAGAGAGCATAGGGTGCCCCCTAGACAAATTGATTTTTCCAACGATAACTGAACCCCAACTAAAGCTAATGTCATAAAATTTCACGAGACTCGAAAGAAGGAAACCATTTTTGGTTGTGACTGTACAAAGTCAGCTCGAAAGAAATGTAGGGTACTACTCTAGGATCAAACAGTGAAAGCAATAGAGAGAAGAAAAAAGTCACCTGTTTGCCCCTAAACCATGTTGATTACTGCTGTACAAAAGAACCCAATGAGAAGGGCAGACAGTCCCCAACTGAAATAAGAAAATATTCATTACGAATTCTATGCAAAGAATAACAACGTGTATAATGCACTTTGTTATATACATATAAGAAATTACATAATTATCAGACGTGCTTTTGTTGCTTGTTTTCTTTTCACCGTAATTAGAAATAAATCACGAAACCTAACGTGAACGAACATATATATATATTTCAGTATATTGATAATATTTAACCATAGCATCCAGCATAAAAAAAAAGTACCGTAGCGACAATCGAAGACAGTTTTATTCGACAGTATTGTACAGTCATCAACGAAAGTACATACTTAGATCCATTGAGTCTTTTGCGAGTAACTTCGGAACGAATGAACTAATTAAGCACATTAAAAAAAAAAAAAAAAAAAAAAAACCGTATCTCTATGAAAGATAACGAAAACTAACTGATTAAAGAACATTATTAAGAGATGAATATGCACTCTTGCTGTCAATTACAATACAGCAATCGTACATTGACTTTTAGTTCATTAATTTGTGAGAGGAAGATTTTCTTAAAAATGAACATTTTTAATTATTTCCTTTTGTTAATTCCTTTTGCAAAGTTACCTTAATATCACTTGCTTCGTAAACGTAAATTTCTTTGATATTATATAAATTAATATTACCTACAACACAAAATGTGTATAAATATTGTAAAGGGGCCGGCAGAAGACTTGACAGTTTTCAAGTTGAAAATTAGTCTAGATTGATTACTTCACAAATCATATTTTATTTCCGAATTGAACTATAACTCAAAGTGTCTTGTTCACAACAATTAAGCATGAAACATACCGCTACTACTTTTTGAAAATTACATTTTCCAAATTATTTCCCCTCATTGCCAAAACATTCTTCCCCATTGTCAACTGGCATGCGGTTTCGTTGAAGCTCTCTTTTTTTCGGCGCAAGCTGTTTCTCGAAAGTTCCTAACCTACAAACAATATAGCATTGAGGTTTGGAACGCAGTGATTCCGATTAATGTTGAATTGTCGACGAAATGTGCAAAAAAATGAATTTCCAACTAATTGTTTTAAGCAAAACTGTTTTTAGTTATAGTTTAATTCGGAAATAAAAGATTATATGAGAACAAATAATCTGGTCTCAATTCACTTTGAAAACACAGGTTTCTCCACACGAGGATGGCAAAACATGATATGAATGTCATTTTTTGTTTTTACCATTTTCTGATTTTTCGCTCCGTTAGTTGCTCACACTGCGATCTATATGCTGGAAAAAGTTGACAATGCCTTAATTTAAAATTCTCTATTCATCTTTATATTCATCTTTATATATATTTCGTTTTCGATAGTAAGTGAATGTATTTTAAATTTAATTCATAAGGTTGTAATTTGCTTTCCTGTACAGATGTGCATTTCATGTTTTGCCATCCTAGTAAAGGAAGAAATAAGGGAAATACTTCATATAATAAATCAATAAACAAAAAACACAAATAGCTCCGGTTAACAAGTTTAAATTTCAAACAAGAAGAATATCGTTTCCTATATTATGTTTTATGTGTACGAATTTTACTTGAAGGTTATATATACGTGTATACTGTTGTATGTGTACGTTATTCACTCTTATGCTTACGAGTGAACTTATATTTTAAAATTAAAATAAACAAAAAGGATTCAGTATACATTGACATATTTGTCTCTGGAAAACTATTTACAAGTATTACATTTTAGAGTCTGTTCCATAAAAAAAATAAATAAATAAATAAATAAATAAAAATAAAAAAAAATTATACACTAATTCTAATGTAAAACTTGTAAAACAAATAACAATCATTAGCTATGTATCAACAATGTTTACAGAATTAGAATTCTACCACACACTACAGCAAAGTAATTACAACAGTCCAGAATTATTTAAGCAGGATATTTGTCTGGGTCAAAGCTGTAAGTTATAAAGATTAGGTAATTAATAAAAACAATTATGACAGGAAATTGGCAATATCAATGTCTAAGAAAACAAATTAAGCTACTAGTACGAGGAAGAGCAACAATTACTTACAACGCAGGCAATGGTTCCCATGGTGCTTTATGCCTTGCTATTTGTGAATATTGCAACATGAAGAAATAAAAAATTGCGTCTCAAATTCAAGGATTTATACGACAGGGTATGACCTACAAACAATTAGAATTTCAATTCTAGCGAGTTGAAGCATGCGCCGGCCCAGCAGCACCCGCGGTTTGGATTGGCACTGCGAGAGGACGTTTTATGCTGCATTCAGATAGCAGAGCGTAGATAAGGGAACATGAAACGTATGTGCAATCGTAACTATGCCTCATCGAAGCCAAAAGGTGCGATATGAATTAATTGAGAAGTATGGTCTTCCTTCGAAAAGACGGTTTATAGCACAGGGAATGGTCCCACAATGGTACGAGTGTAGGAGCAACGAAGAGGAGAGACTCGCATGCAAAGACGATCAGGAAATGGACAGCGCAATGTATCACATCACGGGATGATAAATATCTAATCAACATGGTTCTGGCAGATAGTAGAAAGACGCATAGTGTTAGATCGACGCTGCATCACGGTATAACGGGCATGGACTTCCCTACGTCAACGATGTTTGATGAGCGCTGAACTGGTGGCGGACATGACTTTGCGTCGGCTTCCATTCAATCAGAACCGTAAAAGTCTTAGACTACAATAGAAGCGTGAAGAAAATCACTGATGTGCTGACTGACAGACAATCATGTCTTCGGATCAGTCACGCTTCAAACTGTTGTACAGTGGGGGCCACATATGCATGAGATGCTATCACATATAGCGCAATCTGGAAGCCTGAATTGTCAAGAGTATAACAACGAATGGCAGCAGTGATGACGTGGAGCTCAATTGGGTATAATACATGATCACGACTGCTACACACGGAAAGCAATCTTATCAGTGACCCACACGCTACATCAGGAACATTTTAAGAGGCTGCGGTCATATTCTTCCTTTCGACAACTTTTGACGCCATATTTCAGCAGAGTAATGCGCGGGCACATGAATCACAGAATATACAAGCCTTTATTAAGGAACGACAAATACCGTTACTTTTCTAGCATGTATGATGTTGTGGATTGGCATATGAATAGTGTGACAGCCAATTCTTTAGGAACATCCAATAACTGTTTGATTCGATGCCACGACTCATACGGGCTCTGACTGCAGCGTGTCGAGGCTTCACATGCATACTGATTTATCAAGGTTACACGTGTTGTATAGTTTGAAATTATCATTTCTGCCTTATAGTAATCATGTCAAGAATCTGTGGTATATTCCACGTACACATGTCTTTATTAATGTTGCAATCTCACAAACAGCAGCAGTGTATTTAAATTATTTTTATATTATTGATTATTGAGAAAAACTACAATATAGCATTAGCGATGTGTGTACTTTAATTATTATTTTATATTGTTAATTATATTGAAAACATCTACCACAGCACTAGCGATATGAAAGGTACAACGTATAAAGTTCTGGAAAGTATCTGTAACAAATATACAACGACTAGCATGTAAGCATTACAAATTACTGCATGAAAGCATGCGTACTATGGCTTACCGTCACAAAATCCACAGAGCTCTTAACGAAAAGAAAAGATAAAACTGTGATCAATTCTATACATATATATATAATGGTGGCACAAAGTTCATCGTTACTTTAAACAAACTAAAATTATTTCTTTCAAAAATACTTTACAGAATTAAAAACGAAACCAAGTATAAATACAAAATGATTAGAATTATTACATGTGGATCGGATGAAAAAAAAAAAAAAAAAGTACACTATATTACATGATAACAATATAACATAGGCAACAGCAGTAATTGCAGTTTGATAGCTACTTCCATTACAAACATGCTACGGTTTGTGGAATTTAGACTTCTCGGACACAGCAAAGAATAATGCTGTTACACATCTCAATTTGTCTAACACTGTTAGAGTGTTATTTCAGCATCAAGGCCATCGCCTTCCTAGTAATTGAGAGTGAGATTGTGTATTAGTTATTACTTTTTGCTGTGAGCAAAGCTTTATTTGATATTATACCAAGTAACAAGGATATTTCCTGCAATCCTTCACGAAAATAGTTTTGTGAATGTATACATTTTCTACCAACATTTACATGAGAAGTACTGCTATCTGTTGTTCCTATGTGCACAACGTGACGTGCATCATTACAACTGATAGCTGATACATCCATGAGTCGATAGGTGGCAGTAGGATTAAGATTAGGGATTAGATTTCTAGGTTCTCAGCATCTAAGGCCATGTAACTCCGTTTCGTATGAGGGATGATGTATCTCACTAATCACATTACCCGGGGAATTAGAGAAGAAAAAATGATTGGGAAAGAAAGGAAGTGGCCTGGGACCATTATGTTAGATACCATCGCGGCATCTGCCTGGTGTGAAAGAGGAAACCCCAGAAAAACTTCACTCAGAATGGCTGGGTTGAAAGAGCTTTCACATTTTTTCGACTGAGTGTCCCCATCGTGAATCGAACCCGGAACCGCTCGCATCAAAGGTGAGAGGTTAGGCGACTACATTACGTAGGGCCATATGTGGCAGTAGGCAGCCAGGAGCGGGAAACAGAAGTGATTATGTCTGACACTGTCAACCTGAGTTTAGGCACAATGGAGAGCGGATGTACGTATTCAACGATGGGCAAGTTGATTTCTCTGGAAGGAGGGCAACTCAGCCGCAGATATTTACATGGGACCTGTTGCCGTGTGTGGGGAGTATATGCCATAACGGAGAACCCTGTATAACTGGAATGAAGCCCGGAAAAATTATCACATCTCAATCGAGAAAGAGACAAGTTCAAACCGAAAAATCACAGATACTTCGCCATCTAACATTCGAGCCCAGGAGGTGACAATGGAGAACAATCACGTAACACTTTCAGAACTCGAGGTGAGAACTCACTAGAAACACTTTATACTGCATCTCGTGCACGAGTACCTTCAGATGGGGAAAGTGTCTGCCAGATTGGTGCCAGCTGAACAAAAGCAGCAACACATCGATGTCCGCACTGACATCTTGCAGCGCCGTGATCTTCATCGTACAGAGTCCATGACCAGGACTGTTATCGAGGATGACACCTGGCTACATTGAAACATACTATTCACTTTTTTCATCTGCAATATTTTCCATTTTCTCCACTGTTAAAGTATTAATCACTATGCATTGTTTAGCTGCGTTAAAACATAAAGCACACTTTTGACTCCATTACTCAGGCTACTCACAGAATTCCACGAGTTTTCCACCAGATAGAAAGAGGTGCCACTGTGTGTGCTGTTTTGTTGTAATGTTATTGCATTTGTATTTATTTTCATCCTTTTTCATACAAATTGTTCACAACGTGAACGTATGAGTTGGACACGTCATAAGAACACTGAATGTGTACATATGTATGGATTTAAATCTACATGCAATATTAAAATAGTGTGAATTTATGTAAAAAAGTACAATTTTTCATTATTCTAATTTACATACATCGATATAAAACAACATAACAGTTAATAAAACCTTACATTATAGATATACAAAATTTATATACTTTAAACATTATTTACTACTGGCGAGATATTCTTCTACAGAATAGAAACAGTGCTCGAGTAGATAGGACTTGACTGCTTTATTGAAACCAGATGTTTTGGTTTTCAAAGTGGAAGGAAGCTTGTTATAAATATTCACTGCCATAGGAAATGTACTATTCTTATGTACTTTTAAACGTGAGGATTCTACATGAAGGTCAGACGCTTGTTTTGTATTATGCATATGAATATCTGAGTTCAACCGGAAGCTGCTTGTATCTATCTGTATATCTTTTCTTACAAATTTTAGAAGTTCATATATATATATATATATATATATATATATATATATATATATATATATATATATATATATATATATATATATATAAACATGGAAGAGGTAAGATTTCAAGAAATTTAAATAGAGGTTTACAAGAAGTTCGAGGTTTACTTCCGGTCATAAACCTTAAAGCTCTCTTTCGTAAAACGAATATGGAATTTAGCAGTGCAGTAGATCCCCAGAGTATAATACCATATTTCAATTTAGAATGAAAAAGTCCAAAATAAGTTGTGAGCAGAACATGTTGACTGACACTATTTCGTAAGAGCTTTAACATGTAACAGGTTTGAGCCAATTTACTAGATAATTTTTGAATGTGAATTTTCCAATCTAATGTATCTGACACCCAAAGACCAAGAAATTTGATATCCGAGACGTAATTCAACGTTTTGCCGTTGTTACACAAGGGCGTTTTCTTATCTCGTTTTTTGCTACGTGAAAGCACATGCACGAAGACTTTGTTGTGTTTAGTATTAGTTTATTTCTATCCATCCAGTCACTGACGGCAGACATGGTGGAATCTACTGCATTACATAACTCAACGTAAGTTTCTCCAGTTACTAATATATTTGTATCGTCAGCATACAGAACAATTTTAGCAGAGTCTAAACATTGTGGCAAATCATTTATATATATTAAAAATAGAATAGGGCCTAAGATGGAACCTTGAGGAACTCCAAATTTTAACTCTTTGGTATCTGAATAACATTTGCTTACTCCCTGAGTGTCTCGAGTTTGACAGTTAATTTCAACAGTTTGCCTTCTGTTGGATATATACGATTTAAACCACTCATAAGCATTTCCCCTAATACAATAATCTTGCAATTTTTTAAGCAAAATTTGATGATCAATTGAACGTTATTGTAATTATACACTTCTTTCCAGTTGGCTCACGTAGCTTTGTATTATATTTTTTTAATGAGAAAGAAGCTTTTTTTTTTTTTTTTTTGTAATATAATAAGAAACTAAACAAGAATTCCTTTACAATGATAAGCATTCACAAATAGGATAATTTCATGCATCTATAATGAACCTGTTATGTATTATTATGCACTATCATTGGATGCTATAAATGCTACTACTGCTGTTTCTGATTCTGTCCGTTAAAAATTGCAAGTAACTAATTGTAAGCGCAATGCTTCATACTTGACACTATATTAATGGGGTTAATACCTACGCCATCTTTTGTCCTTTAGCTCATTTATTTGTATAGAGAGCTACTTTCCCGTTTTCTTTGAAATGAACTGGGAATGTAATGGTTTATTTTTTTCCTAATTTCTTCTTCAAGACTAACTAAACCTCTCATGTTTTCTCAAAATCAATTTCCGCTATATATAAACTTAATATTACATTAAATTTAATTATTACGTATTCAAATTCAACATAATAAAATTTAGTTTTCACGAAGGAAAAGATATTTAAATATATACTTGAAGAAAAATTCAGTAAAATTAAACCATGAAAGTTCTTGTCAATTTTAGAAAGAACAGAAAAACTTTAGATTATTATTTGCATTTAACGAGAAATATATATATTCAAAGATCACAAATCCAAACTCGATAGAACTTACAGAGTTGAACGCAATACATATCCCTGAGTGTAAGGCTGCCTTCACACTAGAATCTTGTGAGCTGCTCATGTGAACCTGTTGTGTGAAGGCATTGAATACCTCTGAGCCACTAAAAAGATCGTGATACCAAAATGGCAGCCATGCTACAGCCAGAAGAATCTGCTGCTTTAATCTTGGCGATAACTTGCACGAAAAAACGGAAAAGAAGATACAGAACAATGTGGATTCATCTTATAAATCGATCAAGACTGGAAGAATGTTCATTTTACAGTCTGTTTCCTAAACTGAGAGAAGATGAAAGACAATTTTTCAATTACTTCAGGATTTCTATATCTTCGTTTGACGAACTGTCTTGCATTTCATCCTTGTAACACCAAACTGAGAAAATTTTCAACATCAAATTTATGTACAATTTTCTCCATTCCAACTGAGTTCACGCTCATGTATGAAGGGGTCTCATAAGACTGTGTGTTATTTTCTTCCGCGCCAGCAGCCTGCTTGAGCCAGCTACTGGCGGGGCGATCTTCATAGCAGCTTAGAGCCGCGGCTCACTTGCACCGAAACGCGTGTGTGAACGCGTACATTTAGGACAATGTAATTCTAGCAGCTGCAGCTCACGCGAGCGGCTCACAGGATCCTAGTGTGAAGGCTACTTAAGAGGTCATGCGTAGATTTCGAAGAAAACAAAAATACAGGAAAACTCATTTTCTTTGCAAACTTAAAAATTTAATGCTATACGAGAACCATACCACGATTATTCAGTTGAAAATGATCCTGATATATGGCCTCATTATGACATTACAAAGAGACAGTACATATTACAGCCAAAAATTGCCAATAACTTTTAAATTTTAATTTGTGTAACTTAAAGATTGTTCGAAGTAAAATATACATCAGTTGATAGATTAGACCCAATATTTGTAGTTTAATAGAAATTTCTTTAATCTAGGGAAATTTCGTAGGTAAATTTAGCAAAAAAGGGAAAAAAGGAATTTTGAACAAAACGTAAAAATCCAGGGAAATTCTCGCACTGACTAACTGACCAATATAAATGCTTATTTTTTTTCTATGTTCTTCAGAAATAAGCCAACACAATAGCAGCAGTTTGCGTGTATGTGTGTGTGTGTGTGTGAATAAAGTACCAGACATTGCATCCATTATTAGCTGGGTGTAATTTTTGTTGTTAAAAATGAAGTAAAAAAAAGCAAAGTAAATAAATAAAACAAATGTGGTTGGCACTTCATTTAATATAGCTACGTAAATTAATCTTATCACATAACTTCTGTCATAGGAATTGGATACTCAACAAACTAGGGAAAATTTGGTACTAAAAGGGAAAATTTTGAGTTATTTGAGGGAAATTTTCGTAAGAGTCTTCATCCCGGCGAAATTAAAATACCGCTAATTTTACAGTAATTATGTGATATCTTCAAATAGATAAAAGATAAGTGAAATATGAAACAAGAGCGCCCTAGACAATATCATTTTGCATGAGGTACCGTTTACCACAAGTCACCTACTGGCTTTTCCGTTTTCAGCCGTTCAGAAACGCGAAAATAAATGCCGATTTTCAAAACAGCTCGAAATCGAAAGCAGATAAGTGAGTCGTGATAACGGTTTCTCATGTAAAATAATATTATGTAGGGCGCTCTTGTTCCACTTTTCAATTATCTTTTATCTATTTGAAGATATCACATAATTACTGTAAAATTAGCGGTATTTTAATTTCGCCGGGATGAAGATTCTTAAGGAAAAATACGAACACTGATTAGATCGAGCTGAATAAAACTGCATGTTTAGGAGCACATTCTGATGCGCATTTTTTGAGAAAATCGAAAGAAAAGGAAAACTTTTGAGGCACTAAAAGGTATCTCATTCTTTGCCAATAATTACTGACAGTTTTATTAGTTATTTATTTTGCTGCAGGAAACTGTTGAGGTATTGTAGAGCAAATTTGTAACAGACCGATTAACGGTTGTTTACATTCTATTTGAGTTGGCTCCCGGATTGTAATGTTTACCCGTATTGTAATGTGTATCGCAGCGTTCAAGTTGGTTCGTGTATTGTAATACTGCACCCGAGTGCCTCCAAAGATTCGTTTTTTTTATGTTATTTTGTTTCGCTGCCAATGAAATAAATGGCACAAAAGAGTTACTAGTTTTATATGTGATATGCAAACACATATGAGATACGCGAACACCCCAATAATTTACCACGAAAATTTCGAATTATTTATTTTTTTTTCAATTATTTCGAGCTACTGTAATAATTCTACTCATGTTATAGCAATATAGTAAAATTTGATTTACACTTTTATTCTACCTCAATTTACTTTACCTTACGAAAACATATTAGTTCAGAAATAATCGCGAGGAAGATTGGCTTCCCATGTTAACTTACTCTGTTGTTTTCTTCTTTTTCCTTTTCGTCGTTCTTTTGTTGGGAACGTGGCGATCATTTCGGTTGCGACCGCAAGAGGGCGTTTGAATCGCTATACGGGCATCTATACCGAAAAATGGCGACTTTGTTGAGCAGTGAGAACATGGGTTGTCATAACGACAACAGCTATTTTCAAGGAGTAATTAGGTGAGTTTAAAATTTATGTTATGTAGTCTTTTCCGATAATTATGAAATGTCATGGAATAGATAGACCGACTGCTTATTTGAATAGGGTTTTGTAGGGCAACAGAAGGGATATAAATTTGTTTTAGTTCGTAATCGACTATGTAATATTAAAACCGCTATTATTAAGGTCTGGTGACGCGAGTATGATGACGCAGTGAAACGCCGTTTTACAGTGAGAAAAGAACGATGGCCTAAGTCGACTCCTCAAATTTAGAAATTTAGTAATCAAAAGTGTAGAATTTTGGAAGTTAACCTATTATAAATTATCGATTGGAATAACCTGATTTATTTTGGAAGAAAAAGAAACACTGAGGAGTCTGACTAAAGTAAAAAATTCATTGAAACAAGTTTTGGCCAAACGCCATCGAGTGTTACTTCCGCCATTACGAGCAATATGAAGTAATGGGGCAGGAAGTATAGTTGTCGAGGTTTATTTCACCAGATACTAGGACCAGGGTCCCATATTCAATAGGACGTGGAACTGATACCTGAGGAAATTGATTTCGACGTGTGAATAAATAGGTTTGGTAACCTATTCTGTCCTGTGAAGCTAGGAATCCAGGTAGCAAGGACCGGGAAACTATTCTGTAGGAACACTCACTTGGTAATATTAATCCATTTATTTATTCTCTTCTTGTTCCGATTATAGACAGAATCACAAATTCACCAAATGGAGTGTTCGAAATAAATATGTATAGTTAAAGTAAAAGGCGTTACGCGTTTAGACAGCTCATCTCGTTACCACTCAATAGAATGATATCATAAGAATATGTGATCAACATCAAAAATTGTTGGTGAACTTTACTTTAAGCGCACCGCTTGATATTAATATTTTCCATGTGAGAATTGATACGGTTTTCCTTTATTGTTAGATTAAGTAATATCTTAGCTCTGAAATGTCATTTTAACGTGTGCCTTATTAAATAACGTGTTTAGGTTGCTTAGGTTAGGTAAGACTTAAATTTAATGTGTCCCATAATATACATCTATTTTGATTGTTAGGTTAGGAAATCACATTGTGGGCTTACTGTTAAATAATGTACTTTAGTGTTGTCTTGTGATATATTTCGGGGAATATACATTTTAATTGCGTGTTTAGGTTAGGTAAATTGAACTTGTGTGCTTACGGTGAAATAATGTCTTGTTATTCTGTTTCGCGATATTTTTTTTTACATGTATTTCCAATTGCGTAGGTTAGGGCTTTATGTAGGTTAAGAAATTATATTTTGAAAATGATTTCGTCCATATGACTCGGGTCTTAAATGTGAAAAGGGTTTTGGTAATTTAGGATAGTAAATATACCGGTTTTTCATTGTTGTTGTCTCATGATATGCGAGTGCATACTTGATCTGTGCAGATTTCAGCTAACCTCCAGTTGTAGTTTTTTTTTCTATATATTTAAAATCTTGTTCGAATATGCTTCCGTGCAAGTCTGTCTTGGGCACATGTTTAGTTTAAAGGTGCCATTAATGCGAATTTCTTACATATTTGCCTCATCGGAAATCTACGTAGCTAACTGACGCTCGACTTTACTGATAAACATATACGTATTTACATTTATCAAGTTTGTCGTTCTTAAACACAATCTGGAATCTTATCGTGTATCCATTGCTCTTGAAAATTAATGACATTATATTGTGAAGTTAAAAGTGATAATAATGTTGATAATGACGTTCTAATCTCTCATAAAATATGTAAACCCTGGCGTAGAGAAGTAGAAGTAGAGCATTTTTTTTTTCATTTGTAAATATATCATCTCATTAATAGTAGATTTTTTTTGTAGATGTATTATGTACGATTGATACATGCTACTTGATTGTTCTAAAGTATAATGAGAATGTAGTAGCAGTCGTGTAGGGCTTATGTTGTCGCCTCATTTGAATTAATGACAGGGTTATAAACAATGAACGTCTACTTAATAATAATTTTAGTAATGATAATGTCATTTTGTTAAATGAATAATTAGAGCATATGGACTGTTATTCTTAAGTGATCACGAACTGAGTATGTATTGTAAAGATATTGAAATATGAAAATTGATACAATTTTGAATTTAAGTCAATGTAGTAACATAATATCGTAATTGTTTGAACGTACTGCGATGTAGGCAAATATCTAACAGACTCTATTCTGTTGCTTTGGAGAACTACAATGTAACTGTTGACTTATTGGCACCAATAAACAATCACGACCAAATTTCAATTTTATAATTTCGAATACTGCTAATAGAGTTAAGCATATGTAAGTTTGATATATTATTTTTTTTTCATTCAATTTAAATTAAC
Source organism: Thermobia domestica (assembly GCF_964235325.1). Classification (NCBI taxonomy): domain Eukaryota; kingdom Metazoa; phylum Arthropoda; class Insecta; order Zygentoma; family Lepismatidae; genus Thermobia; species Thermobia domestica. The sequence goes on from NC_137461.1 coordinate 23,588,276, forward strand.
GACGTTGAGTCTTCTTTCATTTCGATTGGCCACTTAACAAGAATTTTGAATCTTTTGATAAAATTTGTTGCGCAGGCTTGAACTGATTTTTTTTTTTTTTAGCTAACATAACCTAAATCTTAAGTTAAAACATAACCAAAGAAAATGGTTTGTTATAAATTGGTTTATTCTTGAGATTTTCTCATCCCTGGAAAAGACTGTTATAAATCGGCGACCCCTTAGCTATAATACTTTTATGACCGTAAAGTTGGTGTGTTATAAATTGGTTACCTCAACCAGGATTCTATTTACTTTAACGCTAAGACATTATGAATAAAAACGAATGTTATAAATTGTACACTTAACTAGCACATCCTACCTATTGTTGTCTCGCCTTGTGATAAACAGTTTTCTACAGAACACTAAATTAATCATATTATATATATATATATATATATATATATATATATATATAAAACTGAAATATCTTAATTAAGAATAAGAGATCGTACCATTCTAGCGATGAAACCTTGTGAATCGAGAGATGAAAGACCGTTGCCCGTGCCCGGCGAATGAATCATCGTTGGTTTTATGTACAATTTAGGTAAACTACACGCCAGAAGCCATACTTGAGAGACTGGTAACATTATTTCCACCTCCTCATCGGCAAAGTCCATTTCACGGTCCAGAACTGGAGTCGATAAGTCTATAGACTGCAAGCAAAAAAAATACACTGGTCAAAACATTTAGAGGTACAAGCAAAAAAAAAAAAAAAAAAAAAAAAAAAGTGCAAAATGTACTTATTAAGATTACGTTAGCAGGCCATATAACATTATAGGGTTAACAGGTCCGTCCGTCCGTTACTCCACACGATAACTGTTGAATGAAAGCGAATGTTTGAATCATGTTCTTTTTTGGCAATAGACAGCTAGATTAATTTATGTCGGTCGAGTTCCTTAATAGAGTAAATTCGTTAACTTCTCCACGAGTAATAGTAAAACGGGTAATGCGTGGTTGTATATATGAAATTGCATGATCCTGTTTACCTCTTTTTATGGTCGGTGACTTATGGAATGCAGATGCTTATGTTGAATATGATGTAAATATAGTAGGGGATGATAGAAGAACAGCAGAAAGAACTGCAGGGGTCTTATTAAACGCTTGGAGGGACATGGGTTTAGAAGTAAATGCAGAGAAAACTAAATACATGGAAGTGCGTCGGGATAATAATACGGCAAATTATGGATGCGTTAAAATATCGAGTAATACTTTCGACAAAGTGGATACTTTCAAATATCTAGAATCAATATTACCAGACCAAAACCATATTCACTAAGAAATTAAATGTCGACTAAAAGCACGGAATTCGTGTTATTATTAGGTTCTGAATCTTTCGTCGTCACGAATTCTGTCGAGGAATTTGAAGCTTAAAATATACAAAACGATAATCATGCCTGTTGTATTGTATGGTTGCGAAACACGTCCGCTTACTCTGAGGAAAGAATACAGACTGAAAGTATCTGACTAGTGAGAATAAAATACTGAGATGAATATTCGGACCCAAAAGGAATTTGAATGGAGAATCGCGGAAACTTCATAACGAGGAACTGCGAAGTTTATACCGTTTACCAAATATTAGGGTCAACAAATCTAGGAGACTTAGGTGGGCAGATTATGTAACCAAAATGGAAGAAAGTAGGAACGCTTTCAAAGTTTAAGCTGGAAATCCAATTGGAAAATGATCATTAGAAAGTTATAGGCATAGATGGAAGGACAATACTAAGATGGATCTCGGAGATATTAATACAAAGTAGAAACTGGATCCAGTTGGCTAAGGACAGAAGTCAATGGAGAGCTTTTAAGAACGTGGTATTGAATCTCCGGCCATAGAATTAGTTAGTTATGGACACAGAAGTCATATGACTGACATCTGGTGGTACGACGCGAAAACCACAGCACCACACTGAAACTCTTACTACTGTGTTGGTGATAACTGAGAAGGTGGATCTAATTTTGTGTAGGGGTGTGATGAGTAGTCACAATCCTGCCACAGCGTAATTTAGAGGAATCTGCAGCTTGGATACCCATTGAGAGAATGGAAGCGCGACAGACACGAAGGCAGGGAATAAAAGTAATAGCTCCTAGTGTCATCTCCTGAGTGTAGATACAGTCTCAAGAGATAAGGACTAGCCAACCAATCGGGCACCCCGGATTTAATCCTCGGTGAAAAATGGTTTATTTCCAGTTGTATGCTTTCATAACAAAGCGACTCAGTGGTTCATCTAGTCTTCTGTAAAATATGTACTCGAGGGTTAAAAGCAGTTGAAGTATAATGCACCGTTACATCACCTTCTATAGGCGTTTAAGTCCAGAAAATGTACACCCCTACCTCTATATCACCCAAGAGCCCACATTTGCCTGTTTCAGAGTCACCCTTTATCCGATTTAACACTTGTGGACAGTGAATCCTCTGAGCTTCCATTGAAGTATTAACAGTTAAACGATAGCAGAAAGACCAATTCACGCATGACCTTACTAAACATATTGTTTGGTTAAACCTTCATTTACAGATTTCTTGCTAGGACTTTCATTTATAGAATTTTTTTGTTTGGAACTTTTATTTGCAAATATTTTTGGTTCAACTTTCCATTTGTAAGTTTTTTTGGTATAACTTTAATTTAAAGATATTTTTTGGCTGAGCCTTCATTTGTAGATATTTTTGAGTTCTTCATGTGTAAATATTTTTGATTGAATCTTCATGTGTAGATATTTTTGGTTCAATCTTTATGTGTAGATATTTTTGGTTCAATCTTTATGTGTATATATTTTTGGTTCAATCTTTATGTGTATATATTTTTGGTTCAATCTTTATGTGTAGATATTTCTGGTTGAACTTTCGTTTTTGATATGTTTCGGTTGACCTTCATTTGTAGTTTTTGTTGTTGTTGTTGTTGTTGTTGAACCTTTCATTCGTAGATGTTTCAGGGTCCAGCCTTCATTTATAGATTGCTTTCGGTTAATCCTCCATTTGTAGATAATTTTTTTTGGGTTGAGCCTTCATTTCTAGATATTTTTAGTTGAACTTTCATGTTCAGACATTTTTGGTTGAAACTTCAAATCTAGATATTTTTGGTTGAACCTTCATGTCTAGATATTTTTGGTTGAACCTTCATACGTAAATATTTTAAGTTGAGCCCTCATTCGTATATATTTTTGGTTAACTATTCATTTAATTTAAAGATATTTTCTAGTTGGATATTGATTTATAAATACAGTATATATATCTTTTGTTGAACATTCATGTGCAAATATTTTTGATTCAACCTTCATTTGTATGTATTTTTTGGTTGAATCTTTCATTTGTAGATATTTTTTGTTGAATCTTTCATTTGTAGAGATATTTTCTAGTAGAATTTTTGATTTGTAGATTTTGTTTGGGTTCAATCTTTACGTGCAGATATTTTTGACTGAATCTTCATTTGTAAATGTTTTTAGTTGATCGTTTCATTTATAGCTCTTCACTTGCAGATATTTTCTATCGGATCTCGACTTGTGAGTATTTTTGGTTGAACCTTCATGTACAAGTATTACTTTACTGAACCTTCATTTGTAAATATGTTTTAAGTGAATCTTCATTTGTAGATATTTTTTTGTTGAACCTTTATTTCAAGATATTTTTAGTTGAACCTTCATGCGTAGGTATTGCTTGATTTAACGTTAATTTGTAGATTGCTTTTGACAACTTATCTGTAGATGTTTTCTAGTTGAATATTGATTTGTAAAATATTTCTTTGTTGAACCTTCATTTATAAATATTTTTGTGATTTAACTTCCATTTGTGGATTGTTTTATTGCATCTTCTGTAGACATTATTTGGTTGAATCTTCAACGAAGTACGAGGTGTTACTAGTTAATAGAATTCTTATTTATTTCCGTTTTGTATAATTTTGTTGTGAACAATCGAGTTTTCAACGAATACGAAGGAAAGTATATATTTTTTTTAATATTCGATTTCTATGTACCTGTATATACAGCAGTAGCGTATGCAGAATTGCATCAAGGGGTAAAGTTCAAGGTCCCTAGTGCATATCGTTTCAAGATTCTTTCAATACAGATCTTCAATTGCCCATAATAGCGTCTCTAACCACAATCAACCAAGATATATTTGATAGAATTGTCCTACAAATGTCGCTAGTGTGAAGCGAACTATACTTTTCAAATACAGGTACTATTTTCTGAGAATATTTCTGTTCTAATTTTAAATTTCTTAAGTATTCTCTTCAAAATTTGGGAACAATTAGGTTTTCCAGAACAAACTTTTCAGCTCATACCCTAATCGTCAGTAATTACTGCTTTGTTTTTACAGTAATGCTCTCTGAACAACAATTCTAGAAATTATTTTAAGTTTTGTACATCGCTGCCCAAACAAATTGTTCATGTGCATTTATATGTGCTTTAAAGCACACTGTATCTCGAGAACGACAAAAGCTGTTGACAAACTGTCTTCATATTTCGAATGAGCTTTTCGATTAACCCAGTACTTTTCAAGGCCTGTCAATGGCGTCACCAGAAAATTGTTTCGAGGGCATAGATTTTATATCGTGAGCTGTCGACAAATTACTTTCAAATGTAAAAGCAACAACAAACACCATTTCTATTATAATGTTACAATAGCAATTAAAAGCGACTGAGCTCCAACCTATAACTTTGGCTTTCAATCTTTCATTTACGGTTGTGTGATTTCACGTTTAACAGACACAAACATTTTGAGTATGTGTACTTTAAATAAGTAAGTTAACTAGATCTTTTTCATAAAGTTAATGATTTAAAATTATTGTTCAAAGCCTTTATATTTTAATAAGCCTTCTCCAAAATCAATGCAAGTGATTTGTGCACGTTTCTTGGACGTTTATATGTTTGTGGCAAATCCTTTCGACAATGAGATCTCGGAAACTACAGACTCTAGAAAGATGACGTTTTCACTGATCGATTGGAAATTTTGTATAGATTGTCTAGTTCTAATTGAATATTAAAAAAAAAAAAAAAAAAAAAAAAAAAAAAAAAAAAAAAAAAAAACATGACCATTATTTCTTTATTGCATTTTTAAGGGTACACTGGAAGGGTTGAAATTAAAAAAAAAAAAACTAAAGCATCATATCCTACGCATAATACATTGGATATGTTGGAATGTATAATGCGTAGACGTTGAGACGCATTATGTATAACGCCCGAGACGGTTGCATATGTCTCAGGCGTTTGTTTCATTTCCAAATAATAATGAAAAAGGAAGGAAAGTTTTCTAACCTTTCTCCAGTGTAAAGATGAATACTTTTGGAGTGTTTTACCCAATGAACACCATATATAACTGCCATTATAATTAATTATGTATGTAATGTATTTGTTTATTACATACTGCATGCAAGAAGAAAGAAAACACTGGTCATGCGTGAATTGGAAACTCCAACCGGAAGTAGGCTCAAATCTTGTAAAAGGACGAGATATTGAGAAAGAAATAATCGAAAAAATATCCCCTTTATGATACGCCTTGCCAATTTTTTTTATCAAGTCGTCTTTCACTTGTGTCTGTAAAGGGACATGTACAGATGTTGTGAGAAATGAGAAGGATATTTATGCTCATATGCGAATGAAGCGCAAGTTCAGCTAATATTATATATATATATATATATATATATATATATATATATATATATATATATATATATATATACAGTGGTGCATATCGTTCCAGAATTCTTTCAATACAGATCTTCAATTGCCAATAATAGCGTCTGTGACCATAATCAACCAAGATATATTTGACAGAATTGTCCTACAAATGTCGCTAGTGTGAAGCGAACTATACTTTTCAAGTACTATTTTCTGATTTATGTCCATGACACACTCCCCTATTGTCTATCCGTAGGGGTTCTTCCATGAAAAAATCTTTTCGATTAATTTTTACACTCCCTCAAACATATTTATATAGATTTTAACCCTCCCAAATATTTCAATGACGCAGTTTGCGTCATAGCCCCCCCTCTGTGGGCACCCCTGATATATATAACTAATGACGGAACTTGAGTGTGCTAAAATAGCCCTAGGAAGTTGGTAGAGTAATTAAGAGAAACAATCGTCGGGAAAAATCATCAACTGAATAAAGAAATCCCATTTCAGTTCTTTTATACCTATACATAAAATAAATAAATTTTACATTTTATTACAAATGTAAGATCGATATAAATGGTTTTAAAACGCTTACCCCTCTGTTTTGTCCAACGCCGTTTGGCTCTTCTTTTCCGATATTCCTGTAAGATGTCGCTAATTGGTGCATGACATATCGGTTAAGTCCTATAAGAATTCGAGGGCAATGCTCCATTATCCAATGCGTTAAGTATGTTGTAGACACTTGAGGTTTCCGATGGAACTAAAAAGAAACAAAAATGAAATAAAATGTTAAGTTTCTTCAAACGTCTTAAGATTAAGCCTTCCATCTTAAATAAGACAGCAGGTAGATGTGTAAATAGTGATAGAGAAATTGAGTGACTCCAGTGTGTTGTTGAAGATGTGATACCTCGTATGTTCAATTTGTTAGTTCTTCACGAGGCGAAGAAAAACGTCACTATATCGATTCACAATATTAACATTTCAGACCTTCTAAAAAAGGTTTTATCCTTTAAAAACACACTAATACAGCTGTTCACATCATAGCTCATATGGCTATAAATAATACATTGAACACACTGGCATACGAGGTATCACCTGAAGTTGCCATCAATTGACGTGCAAGCAAACGCTGTAATCGATTGTTTCTCAGCAATCGATGTCTTGTGACGCACGAAGGTTTACTAGAACATGGGTTATTGCTTTGTCATTAGGTTTATGCCAAAAGCTCCGAATCGCAAAAATTGAAAATACGAGTTATCACCTTTTCAACGACGCAGTGGAAGAAAACTACAAAACCCGAAGGAAATTTACAGACCTGATGTCTGTTATCAGGATATTCATATGGTCTAGGAGCGAATCAAGAACTTATCGATCATTTAACCAACATTTTCGACGGTTTCATACAGCAATGATACGAAAAATGTATTAAGTCTGACAGTAAGATACTATCTGTAATCCTAAGTATATCACTCCTACATCGATACATTTGACATGATCTAACAATGCCTGGAATGATTTCTACAAGTCTGTGGTATGGTTCGAAAACTCGAAGGGTAAGCGCTTTACATGTCCTGAAAGTCACCAAAAAGGCTCCCTTTCAATGCTAACTCGAGTTTTAGAAACAAAATAATGGAACGGAGACAGATCTTAGGAGTAGAGTGAGTGGTTAGTAGATACACACACATAAACACGTGTTTTGGGACCAAAATTGGCAGTATAGTTACAACTAACAGAGGCCAGCCGATACATTATGTTGCAGAAGGAACTAACTACCAGGTGCTAAATACTCGAAGAATCCTTTTCCGTAGGCGATTCAAGTGAAAATGCTCCAAATACAAACTCCTAGTGAAAATTTTCCCCTTAGGAATAGGTTGATAATGAATAATTCCTTTGCTATCGTAGAAACACACCAAAGCTGTATTCACTTTTGGCTTTTTAGAGATTGTTTTTATTATTTTATTTTATTTATTTATTTATTAATGTTGATGAGACTTTCATTAAGCACTTTGGCATTTAAACGGTGTGACAAACATCTTGGCATTTGAAGGCGGCGCTCCAAGTTCCCTTTAAATGCTGCTAGCAAATGAGAGGCCAGCGGAATTGCCACATTTATTTTGTACACATCCACGTCTATCCTCTGCCACCTGATCGCGCTGTAGTTCGTCTGCTTAGCCATAGCCACACCCCTTAGCACTCGGCAACGTCGCGTCAGAGCTTGCGTTTTATTCGTTTAGCAGAAATGCCAAGATGTTTGTCACAGGCTTTAGTTATGGAATCCTAGCGTAAACGTTAGTTTCATCTTTTGTAGCAATAGGATTTAAGAACATTTATATCCACGACCAGTGTGAAGCAATGTGGAAATTGAAACACTTCGAGGTGGAGGCGGGGAAGTTAGTGTGTGCCGAAAGTATACTTGTACTAGGAAAGTATCTTGCAGACTAAGTGTTAATATATTATATTCCAAAACAATCCAAACATATTCTAAAACGAACTTTGACTCGCAAGAAAATACCCCTGTACAATATTGAAAAGGTTATGGTTTATCAGTTCACTTTCTCAAAAGACCTGAAAAATCAGTTTTTCTAATGCACATAGCGTATAAAGGTGCTTGGGTACCCTCCGTGAGAGCGTCTTCATAAAGTATGCTTATAATTGTAATTTGTGTAATCACTAAAACACCACGTTAAATTTAAGCTACAAATATGCATAACTGCAATTATTATGAATATTATGAATATGTCATTACCAAGTTTCCCCCTTAGAGAGCACAAAGCGAACGAGTTCCGGGGAAGTGTTCAGAGGTGCCTGGGAATTTCTCCCCTTTTCCTACTATTCAATTACCACATTGGTTTGAAGATTATCTTTTGCGTATTTATTTATTTATTTGCCTGTTTTGCATATAAATGAGAGTATTCTCGAGTACGCATACAGTTGTAAAAAAATAAATTACATATATGCTATAAAAAATTACAAATAGAGTAATACATACATAACTATGACTTTTATAACCTTACACATTCATAACATAATTAACAAAAAACATTTATACATTGTCTTCAAAAAACTCATTTACCGAGTAGTAACATTTATCTACTAAGAAATTGTGAAAATCAGATTTAGACATAGATTATGATTTGTTTTGTTTTAGAAAGTCAGGTAACTTATTGAAAATTTTTATACAGTTAATATATATGCTTTTTTTGGAAAAACGAAAAATTTTGGGGGATAACATACAAATTATTAACGAATCGAGTATTGTATTTATGGACGTTAGTGTTTTCAATAAATAAATGTTTGTTACTTACGGTAAACAAGATAATTTTGTATAGATACAAGGTAATAGTAATATTTTTTGTCCTCGAAAGATGGGCTTGCAAGAAGACTTTGGTGACAATCCAAACACAACCCTTAATGCTTTCTTTTGTAAGCAAAACGTGCTAATACATTCAGTAGAATAACCCAAAAAAATAATACCGTAAGTTATTAAAGAATGAAATTTTGCATAGCACACTGAAACTAAAGAATGTGTTGTGACATTACCTCTTACTCTACGAAGGCCGAAACAAATACTACGTAATTTTTTGTTGAGTTGAGAAATATACTCATTCCAAGTTAGTTTCGAACTAATGGTGACACCAAGAAATTTAGTTGAAATAGAGAAGTCAACTTTTTTGTTATTTACGATTATGTATGGAATAAATTTATTTTGAAGAGGATAATAAAAATTTAGCAAGGAAGTTTTATCATTGTTTAAAACTAATTTATTGCTACTTAACCAGTTACTTAATTGTGCAAATGCAATGTTTAGATTATATTCAATATCATGTCGTGAGTTACCTGTAATAACAACATTGGTGTTATCAGCAAATAAAACATATTTATTAGTCAATATTTCATGTGTCAAATTATTACTGTATATAAGAAAGAGCAATGGGCCAAACACTGATCCTTGAGGTACACCAGTTAGTACTGTACCTTAATAACTACTAAACTTATGTATTTTTCCATTATTTTCGTTAGTAATTTGAACTATCTGACACCTATCCTTCAAGTAAGACTCGATCCATTTATTGACAGTTTCTCTTATACCATAAAAGCATATTTTTTAAAGTAAGAGATCATGATTTACAGTGTCAAATGCTTTAGTAAGATCAACAAAGAGTCCAACTGCCCATTTTTTATTATTTATCGCATGCATAACAGTACTAAGAAAATCGAAAATTACAGAATCAGTAGATTTGCCAGTTAAAAACCCATGTTGTGATAATATTAGATTATTGGAATGGAATGTAAGTAATTCCTTATCCTATTTGACATTACCGTCTCAAAAATTTTTGAAAATACAGACAAAACTGAGATAGGACGATAATTCTTAATATTGTAACGACTGCCTTTCTTGAACAAGGGAATCACTTTAGCCACTTTTAACCGCTGTGGGACAATGCTTGATTCAAGGGAAAAATTTATTACATGAGTCAGGTAGGGAGCAATTATCGAAGCAGATTGTTTTACAATAGTGGACGGTACTTCATCAAGACCTGCAGAACTGCTATTTCTCATCTTTCTTATAATATCTAATATTTCATCGATAGTTACTGGGGTAACAAAAATACATTCTGGACAAGAAGGTATCTTTGAAGAACCACTTGTACCAGCTTGATGGGATAGAGCACCAAGAGCTACCTGAGGAGAAGTTATAAAATAATTATTAAATTTATTTGCAATTTGAACGGGGTTTGTAATTCTTTTATTGTCAAAAATGACGTGATTCAAATTAGCAATATCACCTTTATTTGTATGTACCACCTGGTGAATAATATTCCACATAGTTTTATTTCTAGAATTATTAATCATTTTGGAATTATGCATTAGCTTTGCTGTCTTAACTTTTTTATATGTTTGCTTATACTTTTTAACGTAATTTCTGAATATATCAGAAACATTTGTATCTGAAAAAAATGAAATGAAATCTTTAAGTCTAACGTCCCACGGTTATGCCGGTTAGGCTAAAAGAGACGGTGATAATGAGAAATGAGTGAAATGGTGGAATGAAGAAAGTGGGAGGAAACGGGAGAACCCCGAGAAAACCCACGAGCACGGTTTGTCCACCACAAAGTCCACACGGCGCGAGCTGGGATCGAACCAGGGACCCCAAGCACCGGAGGTGAACGCAAACATTTATATTTTTAAGCAATTTAGCATACTTAATTAAATTTCGTTTGGAGTTACGAATACAGGTTGTAATCCAACTTTTCTTAATTTTATTACATTTACTAATTGGCATGAGAGGAAAAGCTACATTAAAACAGTGCAAGTATGCATCTAAGAAGGAGTTAAATTTCTCGTCCATAGTGGAAGCTGAATAGATTCCATCCCATGTCTCAAGAGCCAACAAATAACAAAAGTAACTAATGTTACTCGGTGAAAATAACCTTTTCTCAATTTTGGTAGTATTTTGCAACACTGGTAAGTTAGTTGATGGAAGTGATAAGCTAACTAATTGCGCATCATGATCAGAATAACCCAGGTTGAATATTTCAAGTTTATGGTTACGACACTCTCTGGTTACTATTACTTGATCAAGTGTTGATTTTCCAAATCGGGTAGGCGTATTAACAATAGCTTCGAGATTAAATGAAGTTAATAAGTTTTGTAAATCAGTCTTAACTTTAGTGTTAACCATCCAATTTATATTTAAGTCACCACACAAAATGATAATACTGTATTTTTTTGCATAAATGGTCAAGAAGAAGTTCAAGATTTCTAAAAAAAAAAAAAAAAAAAAAAAAAAAACCCGTAAGTTACCCGAATTAGACCTATAAATACTACATATACACACTTTATCAGTGAGACTTATTGCAACAACTTCAAAGTGAAGTTTCAGATTAAACACCGATACATCAATTTCATCAGCATTTAACTTATTATGAACGAATATACAAACTCCTTCATGAATCAAGTTAACTCTTGAATAATGAATGACTTACCAAATCAAAACCTTTTAATTTTACAGATTTAATATCAGTACAGCTTAATCAATGCTCCGTGATGCAAATAACATGTGCAGTTGATAACACTGTTTCAAGTAACACATTCATAAAATCCAGCTTATTGCCAAGATCTTTTCATATATAATTCTCTATAAGACAACTAAAGGTGATATTTTTTTTTATTTTTCTTAAAGTTGGGGAAGGGGCAAAGGCTCTCCATGCCTTCCCGTAATTACGGAGAAACTCTTTGATGGTTTTGAGTCATTGTGTAAATAGAAATGAGGCAACATACCCTCATTGTATTTCAACATTTAGATAGACGGTATGTCTAGTCAAAATGACAATAAAACATACCGCCTCTGCATTTTCTCCACTTCGAACACTGCACACATGCAGCGATTAACTATTAGAAATTGGAGTTACTCACAGACAGATGTTTTTGTAGTATAAATAGATTGTACTAGACTTACCGCCGATTTCGCAATGGCCTGAATAGTTTGGGAACTAAGAGGACAAGTTTGAGGTCCCTTCGGATGATGCTCCATTGCTACATCATACGCAGCAGTTATCAGTTCTTCGAAACTCTCTTCTTTCACTTCGGAATTTTCGGAGTACATCTTTAAAAGAAAGAAGAAAAAAAAAGGAAAAGTAATATGGTACTATGTAACATGCAATGTAAGAAAACATACGATTGATACAAATTGAATTTGCTATATCACGATAAATACCACAACTATGAAATGGAAACAAGTATCGTTTGAAAAACGAACTCGAAGTTTCACATACGTTAGAGATTCTCAATGTGGTTTCCATTCGTGACTCGACAAATGTTCTCTTTATATAAATTCACTCCATCCCCAACTCTTTCCAACTTGTTTGCCAACTCACTGAATAGCTGCTCTAATTCTTCACTTCAAAATTTCTAATGTCACGACATTTTATCCATTGCATAAAACCTCACAAAGAAGTTAATGAGTTGAGATCAGGAGCGCGAAGAGCCCACTTCATTTACAATGCGTTTTCATCTCCAGCTGTACCAATGTTATTCTTCGGTAGAGCTCCCTTCTGGATATACGGTTAGTACACGCTTTTGACACGGTAAACTTGGCTTCAATTCACGGTGGGAGGTCTTGTAATTCGGATTTCATGTTAAGTTGTAGGTCAATGTCTTATATAGCTTCGGTCCTGAAAGTGATGTTAAACTCCGAAGAAATTACGTTGTGGTTCAGCGGCATGACATTCAGAAGTGAGACAAAAATAAGGTGGGGCTTCATCTCGTTGAAACTTTGAAGTGGTCTCATGTTCTGTTGAATGTGGACTTTTATCGAACACTTGACTAATCTCAGGAGTGATGCTACCTAACTGTTCAATTGGTACAGCTAGCGAGAAGCTACACTGTAGGTGAAGTGGTAGTTTCGCTCCCCTGATCTGGCACCACTTGAATTCTGTTTGGCGTTTATGCCATCTTTATCATTATAGACTGATGAGTTGAAGTTCAGAATTTGAGCTGTTGTTTAGACAATTGACAAACTATTGGGAAACAATTACGGAATGAATTGAATTATAGCATGAAAATTTGTGAGTTCAAGGATAGAATTCACATTAAACATTTCTAATTTACATAACTTAGTCTTTCAAATGATTCAAGAGTAAGACCTACTCAGTGTTTGGAACTTTATTTTCCATGCCTCGTTTATAGTTAAATTAAAAAAAAAAAAAAAGCGTTTTGTTCCTCGTTCCATAAAACGGAATGAATTAGTTACATATCTGGGTGTCGTTGCGGGATGGGGATGAAACGAATTAGTAACTCTCTCCGCCCCTGGAAATACAGTTACTTCAATCTGCCAAGTGGAGTACATAGAACAGCTTAGAAAATGGCATATAGCTTTGAAATAAAAATAACTCTTACCGAGAAGTTCGGTTCGATCCGTGTTTTATTTAAAGGGAGGCTAAAGGCACCACACATGGACTCGAAAAAGAAAGGCTATTGCATATAATATATAAATGGAAAGAAATGTCTACCATAAAATAAACATACAAAAGTTTAAAAAAAAAAAAAAAGAACATTTCTTTCCATTCACGATGAAGTTATATTTTCAATTTGTATATCGATTTTTTAATACACAGGGTGTTCAAAAATAAACTGGAAAAATATAACAAATGAAAAGAAGAAAAAACAATATACCATCATGGATTCACAAAACAATATACAATATACAAAAACAATATACCATATACAATATAATACCATCATGGATTCACAAATGCGCTATTTTAGAGTTATACTCCGTCGAAAATTTGTAGGAAGGGGAAAAAATAATGAACAGAGAATGAAACGTCTGATCAAGATTGGGTAAAACTGTTTAATGATGAAGGGAGCAGACTACTAAATATTTTTCAAAAGCTAACAATTTTTCTCTTGCAAGTTTTTCGTAAATAAAAAGAGAGAATGAAATGTAACTTACCTCAATATAGAAAATGTTATTCTACATCCAAAAATACGAATCGGAAGAATTTTCAGTGTTGCCATCCATAGAAATTACAGTGTGACCAGAACTTGAATTACCTAAAAATCTAGGTTATGGCAACGACCAGAAAAATGAACTCGACGACAATTGATGACTTATGCTGTCTGTGTTCCTTGTTAACTACTTTTTAAATAATATTTGTATTTTAATTCTACTGTTTATTAAAAATTACTTATTTTGTACTCTTTATTACAATATAAATACAAATATGATTTAAAAAGTCGTTAACAAGGAACATAGACAGCATGATAAGTCATCAATTGCCGATAAGTTCATTTTTCTAGTCGCTGCCATAACCTAGATTTTTAGGTAATTCAAGTTCTTGTCACACTGTAATTTCTATGGATGGCAACACTGAAAATTCTTCCGATTCGTATTTTCGAGTGTAGTATAAAATTATCTATTACTGAGGTAAGTTACATTTCATTATCTATTTTTATTTACGAAAAACTGTCAAAAGAAAAATTGTTAGCTTTTGAAAAATATTTAGCAATCTGCCCCCTTAATTAGAATCGTATAGTCCTAGTACTTAAACATCTGTTTTCTTCTTTTGCGTCCATGAGATAAACAGCTATTCACATACAATTTTGTCATTAATTTCACTTTCTCAACAACACGTTTCTGAGTTTAAAACAATTTGATGTTCTCTGCTTCATGCTGCTTCCGTAACAGAAAGCTTGCAAACTAAACGAAGTGAGAGCGTATTTCCTGTTACGCTTGGCAGGCGGCGATATATTGTTGGCAGATTATAGATGAAGGTTTTACATTTGGAACAAGGGCCGTGATACCGTCGGCTTCGTAGTAGCAAAGAGAGAAAATTTATTGTCTTCTACAACTGATGATAAATCAAGAAGTGTGAACTGATACATCCGGCGGTACACTAATGGAACCTACGGGATAAAATAATTTCTAAGTTCTTCTACCCAATCTCGATCCGACACTTTTTTTTTTTTTAATCGTTTCAACGAATTTTCAGCGGGAGAGTCCGAAATGAAGATTTTACGCACTCATGTTAGTACGTCATTCTATGATATGTTTTCTGTTATGTTCTTTAGTAAGGGAAAATCATTTCCCAAAATTTGTCTGTGTACACTCATGTCCAAAATTATTGTCGCATGTCTATAACTGTCTTCTTGTAAGAATATAATTTGATAATGATTTTGCAGAGTACTATTAATACTGATACTTTGTGTATAATCGGGAAATGTATATTTGTGGTAAATTTCATAGGAAATGAATTATAAATACGAAAATTAAAATGAGTAAAACAAAATGTTGCTAAGTGGACAAGAAAGTTTTATTTTCGTTTTATTGTTTGTATTTACTGCTGTTTTGACATGAAATTTGCCACATACATATCTTTGCCGATTGTATACAAACTAACATTGTAAGAAATACTGGGCGAATTCGTTATCAAATTATATTCCTACAACAACATATTTATAGATATGCGACAATAATTTTGGACATGAGTGTACATAGGCGGATCCAGAGAGAAGGCGAAGGGTTGTTCGCTCCCTCTAGTGCGATAGACACCAATGTTGTAAAGTCCAGTGAAAGAGAGAAAACTGACACAGTTTCACCTCCCCCACAGGAGTTCGTCTTGGATCAGACACGGTCCAGCCACTGTCTGTGTATAAATACTGTACGTATCATAATAATAATAATATAAATATTCCTACACTTACCTTTAAATATATTTCTGCTTGTCGTTCGTCTGACATTACTGTGAGAAATTTTTCGGATTGTTGTTTAAAAACTGTTGGATTCAGGTGTCTGCTTGTAGGTGGACCACACGACAAGAAATAATTAAATATCCTTTCCGCCAAATTGGGATATTTTGGGAAGACATATTTCTGTAAAAAGTCAGAAAATTTTACATAGTCTATACATTTTTTTTTTTTTTTTTTTTTACGTTTGTTGTGAATTACACATACAAGATGATATACATAAGGTTAACATACTTCTCCACTATAAATATAGGATGTGCGTTGTAAAATTAAAATAAGAAAACTTAAAGCAGATTTCTAATCTAGCCTGCAGTACATAAGTAGTTTTGGCATTTACAAACAAATTAATATTTTTAAACAGTACACTTAATTACTTTAGCATTTTCAATAGTAGGTACCTCATAAGACCCTTTCTAATAC
The DNA here is from genome assembly GCF_964235325.1 of Thermobia domestica. Lineage (NCBI taxonomy): Eukaryota > Metazoa > Arthropoda > Insecta > Zygentoma > Lepismatidae > Thermobia > Thermobia domestica. The sequence goes on from NC_137461.1 coordinate 23,604,587, forward strand.
CAACTGACACTTAACAATGATCATCATCAACAGTGGCGTATTTAAGGGGGGTTCCTGGCTTAAGCCTTCTCCCGGAATTTTATTTACTATTTTAAATAAATGAAATATCTTACAGAATTTTCACATTTCCAGGAATAAAGTTAGCAAAGCCCCCTCCGAAACAAAATCGTAAATACGCCACTGATCATCAGTGTATTTGTCATTTCTCAGCCACTGTTTATCTTGCAACACTAGTAAGCAAACACACTGCCGGCACGCAGGGACGGATTAGCAAACTGCCCCACGCGATTTAGCTACAGAGTTGGCCCAACACCACCTTCATCAGAGTTGCCCCACGTAGAAATAAACACGTCCGTATTTATATAATGTTGACCATCCAACAGCGTCAGTTCACCTTTGCCGGTAAAAATAAGCAAATACAAGTCGAACATTTCAGGACGTCAGTCGAACAATACAAATTCAGGACGTCTGGTAAACCTAGGCACAAATCATATCAGTAATTCCTAAATTGAAGGGCGCAGTCTACTAAAAGACCGAAAAGAAATATATAATAGCCCAAGTGAACTCGGATTAAATAGTGGTGTGAAGGCTTTAAGTGTTTGATAAAAACATCGTATAGATGGCACTAGTGCAACTAAATCTTTTACATATTATTCTGACCGTGAGAAACTCGTTAGCAGCATACCTGGGTAGGCCTTACGTAGACTAATGGTCGACATGGTTGAGAGTTGCTAATTGCAAAAATAAACCTCTAAAATACTGTATGTTGGCGCAACGTTGTTTTTAGGTTGTGTTGGCCAACCAACTATTTGCCGTCATTTATACAACGATTTCGACCTCATACTCTCAATCGTAATTTAACTTCTTTCGTAGGGGTTACGTTAGCAATTGAGTTGGTTGACAAATGGTCAGCAAAGCGGTCAACAATGGCAATTGAGTTGGTTGGTAAATGGCAAGCAAAGTGACTAACGTTGGTAATTGAGTTGGTTGGCAAATAGTCAGCAAAGTGACCAACGTTGGCAATTGATTGATAGGCAAATAGTTAGAAAAGCAGTCAAAGTTGGCAATTAAGTTGATTGCCAAATGATCGGTAAAGCAGCCAATGTTGGCAATTCAGTTGGTTGGCAAAGTGGCCAACGTTGGCAGTTGAGTTTGTTGGCAAACGGTCGGCAAAGCGGGAAACGTTGGCAAATGGTCGGCAAAGCAGCCAACGTTGACAGTTGGCTATCATACCGTTTCTCATTGTTGGGTCTACTGTCAGCACTTACTAGGGATGTTGTAATTTTAAATTTTCTCCATATAATTTTTAAAATATTGGAAAAATTAAATTTTGAAAAGTAATATAGTTTTTTAGTCCATAATCACAATTACTTGCAGCTGTGGCTTTGCTTTACTTTTACACTAATAATGTAAATTCATACAACAATTCGTCATTAGAATAACCAGTAGGCATCTCTCTCAAAAAATGCGATCTTGAGTGAATACTGGTGCCTTATCTGATTATATGAGAGCTACCGATCGCTGTAAGAATTTGTAAGAATCATATGCAACGAAGGCCTCATAGGTGAGATATCGAGTTGATAAGAAGACAGAGAGAACGGTAGATCTCGTAAAATAATACAAAGTTGCCGGTGTTATCTCAAAGTAGTAATTCCAGCGACAAAGTAGGAGTACAGGACAATTCTACGTAACTTCCGGGTTCCTTCCTTCATTCATCTAATTCTTCAACGTAACTGCAGTGTTACATTCGCACAACTTAACACTAGTGCTGTGTCAACCCGGTAACACTGGGCGTGTATTAACCGCAAAACTGGGCCTGTGTTAACCGCAACACTGAACTTTGGTGTTGAAATAACACGATCAAAAGGTAGTCACGCTAGGACCACTGGCCTGTGTTAAAATTGGGTAATACTAACACCATTATCTTTTGCTATGTACAGAAAATCGAAAACGGAACCAGACGTGCTAAAAGAAATAATAATAAAATTTGCAGTAGAAGTTTATTTATGTGAGGTATGGCCTTGAACTCGAAATTCACGTGTTGAGGTTATTTAATATTTTAACTACTTAGTAGATATAAATCACGAACAAATCTTAGATAATGCTTACACAGAAATAGATTGATGAGTCTGAATAAGATAAAATGTTTCAACACTTAAAAGATAGTGATTAATATCTTTCACGTACAGAGGAAAGACGTGATTCTACAAACAATTCCTTGTTGTAAATTATCTTACTTGTTGTATGTCAGTAATTTGTCAATGTTGACGGCGACAACTCAAAAGACTTCACGGTGAATGTACCAGCATTTATACAAGCACAAAGAGTTAATAAATTTTTCTCGATGAAAATATATATAAATTACACAGAAAATGCAAACTGCAATTTTAAAAAGTGCAATGAATGGCTCGAGAATGTGTGTGTGATTGCATTCCGATTTTGATCGGGAGCTATTTCTGACAAGAAGCTCATACAATTTTCACTTGTAAGTTAAGTCTTGACAACATTAGATTTATCTTCCTATTGTCCTTACCGCATAATATTGCCAGCATTCATCCATCCTTCTTGTTACTGCTAGTATACAATTGATTTTCGTTTTCATAAAACTTACAACCTACAAAATTGCAACTACTACTCTAATACACTGAAAAATAATGTATATGAAATACAGAATTCCTACGCAAAAATATTTAAGCCTTTGTTTGCAAATTGATATACATTTTTAAACGTTAATTTAGGACATTTTTTTTTTTGTTTTATTTTACAATAAACTTACAAGAAATTCTAGCATTTTTTGATGAACTAAATTGTAATTTTACGCCACTTCATATTAATAATTTACAAAAATACCATGTACAAAGTAACATTCTTTTACACAGAATTTTTATCTTAAATTACTAACTTTTTTTCTGTTAAATAACAAAAAAATCAACAAAAATACCGGCATTACAGTGCAGGAATTCATGGTTACTAGTAGTAGCTATACAATTTTCTGGGGGGGGGGCAATCCCTTCCTAGAAAATTTCTGGGGAGACCGCGTCCCCCTCATCCCCCGGCTGGCACGCCCATTGTTAGTCAATCACTTTAGTAAGGCGCTAATCACACGTCAGAACGACTCTGCATAAGGCCCTATATTGCTACATCCGCCACTGACTACATGATGTATTACCTTCAAGTTCCACAACCTCCTTTTATAAATTTCATTATGGAATGTCACGAGGCATCAGTGTTATGCGTAAGTGCTTATAAAACATTATTTTCTACATTTTCATACAGTGTACATATTAAATACACAGAACATAGGCCTATATTTAAAAAAAAATAACGAAATGTTATAAAATTACATATTGGCCTGGGGGATCGCAGTTTGTGAAAATATATTTGGAAATATCTGCTCATTTTCGCTATTTTTTAAAGTCTAATTTGAAATAATAAAGTGAAGCGATAAACAATGTAGTTTTATGCTGCAATATGCTGCAATTTCTATCAAACAGTTCACTGGTTTGGTACCGAATTTTGGAAAATGTAAGAAAGAACAAAATTGCAAATATGCTAGTGCATTTTTTAAGAAATCGCTACTGGATATCCAGGCGCAAAAGGGCCCTTGACACATAGCAAAATTCAAACGCAAAGATATTTTTTAAAAGTGAATTTTTGTATAATGTACCAGTACACTTTTGAAATAATGACATACCGTGTTATTTCGTTGGCCACGTGACATACAAAATGACGTCACACGTATGCTAACCGTTTCGTTTCCGATTAAACCGTCATCAATACTCAAGCGGACAGTTTCTTTTTCATTTTGGCTCGGATTCGCCTTCAGGCCGGTACTTACGCGCTAGAGAAACAACCGCAGTGCGCTATCATAATTGGATATTTTCCTTCCTTCATTCATTCATTTATTTTTATATCCATATTTTTAAGGGAGCAGACTACTAAATATTTTTCAAAAGCTAACAATTTTTCTTTTGCCTGTTTTTCGTAAGTGAAAAGAGATAATGAAAGGTAACTTACCACAATAATAGATAATGTTATTCTACACCCGAAAATACGAATCGGAAGAACAATCAGTCTTGCAATCCACAGAGAAATGACAGTGTGGCCAAAATTTGAATTACCCAAAAATCTTGGTTAAGTCAAAGACAAGAAAAATAAGCTCAACGGTAATTAATGACTTATATCTGTGTTCCTTGTTAACTACTTTTTAAATATTATTTGTATTTATTTTGTAATAACTTATTTATTTTGTAAAAACTTATGTAAGTTATTACAAAATAAATACAATTATTATTTAAAAAGTAGTTAACAAGGAACACAGATATAAGTCATCAATTGCCGTTGAGTTCATTTTTCTAGTCTTTCACTTAATCACGATTTTTAAGTAATTCAAATTTTGGCCACTGTCATTTCTATTGATTGCAACACTGATTGTTCTTCCGATTCGTATTTTCGGGTGTAGAATAACATTATCTATTATTGTGGTAAGTTACCTTTCATTATCTCTTTTCACTTACGAAAAATAGGCAAAAGAAAAATTGTTAGCTTTTAAAAATATTTAGTAGTCTGCCCCCTTAAGTTGGAGATAGACAGGACAAGGACAAAGAAACGCTATTAGTACAGATGGAGAGGAAACAAAGCACACAATACAAGACTCAAACTACTGAACAAGGAAATAATATTGTGAATTTGATTAAACATTTCCCTAACGAAATCATTTTATGTGTATACGTATGTACTCAATACTAAATATTACTACCAATACTTATTTTTTAGGAAACAATGTAATCAAAAATTTATCCTTGTGACTTAATCTTATTAATAGTTTAAATCATAACATGTAAAAGCCTTTTGGTTAGTGGTTTCACTTCTAGTATAACTTTTACACTTTAAATCCCAATCTGTTTCACATTGTTTGGCTTCTTTCCTGTTTTAAAAGGGTGTTATTCAACTTGTAACTGGTTAATTTCTAGTATTATTTTCACACTTCAAATTTTAACCTGTCCCATATTATTTGGATTCCTATCTATATATTCCATACCTTAATTGTAACGAACCAAAACAGTGTAGTAAGCTAAAGATAAGTAAAAATTGCATTTCATAAAAACTAAATATACAAATAGCAAGTTGTCTTCTTCTGTTATTTTCTCTCAGAGACTATTCAAAAGGTATACAAGCCAAACATCATTTGGACCATTACATGTAAGCAGTGGCGTATTTACGATTTTGTTCCGGGGGGGGCTTTGCTAACTTTCGGGGGGGGGGCTTTGCCTGAAAATGTGAAAATTCTGCAGGACATTTCATATACTTTACTATAGTAAGTAACATTTCGGGGGGGCTTAAGCCCGAAGCCCCCCCCTAAATACGCCACTGCATGTAAGACTTCGGCTTCTTTAGTCGGTCTATTAACTTTCTCTGTATTAGAGTAGAATGAAAGTGCTAGCATCTCGAGGTAGACAAATGACTACGCGAAACGAAAGAAAGAGGAATATCTGAAATTTCAAGAATAAAGCTCTCCAATTTTATACCTATCAACAGAATACAAGCTAATATATATAGTCACAAAACCAAAGTATATTGAATTAGTTTTAAATTTACAGTAATTCAAGTAATTTATTGTTCAAGTATCTTCCAGTAATTTGGAGATTTATGAAGTGCACTGGGTATCCAAACTGCTGGGCCTGGGTATGTAAATGCTGCGCCTGGATATCCATTTGGACACAAAAAAGTAGTTTTAAAAATGCCCTGCAATATGCAGTGTATTACAGATACGATTCTTTTCTTTCGATGGCATATCCAGGAATCCACTATGGAATACCCAACACACTTTTTCTCATACTTTCGTCTTCTGAATTCTGTTGCTATAGGAATCACTGCTGGAGTTACATATACTATGTTGTGCCTGAATTTCTGCAATGAAAGCCTCTGTGTCGAAAGCTTCCATTGAGTTCATCTTTCAAAATGAGTAATCTAATTAGTGGTTACTGAAAAGACCAATTGTGGCGCATCTTCGACACACAAAGTCGCGTAGTGTGCGAAGGTCTTAGCTTGTGTCAGGTAGCAAGTTTCCGCGACAAGCCACATCAATTGTAACAAATGGAAATTCATTAACCCGCGACAAGCCTGCCACAGAACTATCATGGTGTGCGAAGGGCCTATTTATCTATACAAATAAAAATGAAAGTCACTATTTTATGACTTAATAACTCTTGAACCACCCGATCGATCTTGATCAAATTTTCAATATAAACGAGAGGTTTAGGCCTGGGTGGTTTTATCATTTCACTGTGACGGTGTAATTTAGAGAAAGAAGAAATATGAAGAAATAATCGAAAATGACCTATATTAGTGCCGAATCCATTGTTTTCGGGGTCGCTGAGATGAATAGAGACACTTTCGATGCCGTTTAAATCTAAGTTCAGGCCTGCAACTTGGAGGAGGGGATATTACATATTATATATATATATATATATATATATATATATATATATATATATATATATATATATATATATATATATATATATATATATATATATATATATACAATGGCGTATCCAGAATATAATCAAGGGAGGGGCTAAACCATAGTTTGCCGTTTTATCCAGTGTAAACCAGGATTGAAGTCCATTTTACCCAGTGTATATGTAAGAGCCCCTATAGCCCTCCCTTGGATCCGCCCTTGTAAATATCATATATATTTATATATATATATGATCGAAAATGACCGATATCAGAGACCGCTTCAGCAGGGGCGTCATTCCAGACTTCGCTTAGGGGGGGCAAGAGCACCACCGACATAAGACTTTCACGTTTTGTAGTAGTATATTAGAAGACAATCGATTAAAGTATATGTACGGTATTCCTCAAGCTCTTGGGAGGGGGGCAATTGCCCCCTCCTTAAATGACGCCCACTGCGCTTCAGTAATAGCAAAATGTAACTGACGAACGGAACATATGACTATTTTTTCTTATTTTAACCCACCGAAGCGGGTAATTGATACTAGTAGTTTATAGTTTCTATTTGTATCAGTGACTGCCATTATTCTTTAATGTCCTGTAATAACGTACTTATGTATAGGATATTTGAAATGAAATCTGTGTTATATTATTTTACAAAATCTACTTATCTGTGTAGTATTCTGCGCATATGAGGTATTGCTTTTTCACCTTCTTTGTCCTTAAAATTATAGCGGTATTTAGCAAATTGAGTTCAATTTACAATACAGAAGGCTTAGTAAAAGTAACGAGGACAAAAGTGCAACTACAATGCTAATCATTGCTTATTATTCGTTTATCCCAGCGTTTCCCAAACTTTTTCAACTTGCGGCACACTACGGGTGTTACTTGGATTCTTGCGGCACACTTACAGGTATTGTTATTTGTAAATATAAAACACAGCGGTATTTGTTTCTGTGATTATTGATCTCCTTCTTACAGAGAAGAAAGCTCTATCACTGGTTTTTCCCCGTGGTAAATCATTATGCTTATTTTTTATTCTAATTTAAAAATAGAAAGCAACTGCAATGAAATATTGAACTCAGGTTTTTAAAAATGCGCTTTCTTTCTAAGAACTGTATCCAACCTTTTACTAAGGAGGATCACTAAATAACGAACGAACAAACAAATCTTTTTCACTTTTAAAACACAAATGTAGGTAAGTTGTCGAAAGGATTGAATGATACTTTAAATTTTCAAGTTACGAAATAGTCTGCAACAATGAAGAAGCAATAATGGTCATAACAATGGTAACAAATACTTTTTTCAACATTAGAAATGTACAGAACACTAACCCGGTATGGAACTTAAAATTGTAGATTCATAGTAGAGGTGTAGAGGTTCATACTAATGTGAAATACGAATATACATTTCCTCTACGTTTTGCAATTTGATTGCTATAAAATTAATAATTTTGTTTCGATTCCTCGCGGCACACCAGCGGCCCATTCACGGCAAACCAGTGTGCCGCGGTACACCGGTTGGGAAACGCTGGTTTATCCTCTTCAGTGTCACTAGTAGAAAAAATTTGTTTTGCCTTGTACATTTTATATTTTCGTAATGTTTACGTTCTACACATGCAAATAGTAAGATAAATTACTTTTTTTTTTTTTTTTTTTTTTTTACACAGAGTACTGACAATCATGTGTGTCATATAGGACACATTGGAACTCCAACAACAAAAAGTGAGAACGATGTTCTGGTGGTGGTCTGCCCCCTTTGCCTCCCCACTACGCACACCTATGTGTATTACACATTTAATACGTCTAAACAATACAACAATAATATCCATTACCTAAAACAAGGTCAAATGTCCATAAAACCCAAGTGAAGAGATTGACAACATGAGATCTGTACATTATGAATAATCATCTTTTGTAACATTTGGTTTCACAGTGTCGCATACGACACATGATAAAACAAAAGGTTTCCACTCCTCGCAAACCCAATAGAAGAGCAAAATACAGCTCTTTTCCTCAAGGCTTTAACAAGATAAATCAACATGCATTACAAAAAATAAAGCGTTAAAGAAAAAGAAGTAGAATTCTTACGTAATTCGTGTTATCTTTCGGTTTCTGGAATATTTTCTTCCCTCCAAAAACACTACCTAGGACCTACGGAAAACGTTCTTCAATTATCAAGTTTCTACCAAATGCAGTGCCTACTCTGGCGACAAAGAAGAGACGCAAAATATATGTATCGTATGTGCCATGTTGTCGCTATATCAACTAGGGATGGCCGGATCCGGATCTGGCCGGATCCGAAGATCCGGATCTGATTGGGTCCGGATCCTTTGAATCCGGATCTCGGATCTGGGTCCGGATCTCGGATCTGGATCCGGATCTCGGATTTCGAATCTGGATCCGGATCTCGGATCTGGGTCCGGATCTCGAATCTCGGATCTGGATCCGGATCTCGAATCTCGGATCTGGATCCGGATCTCTAATCTCGAATCTGGATTCGGATCTCGGATCTGGGTTTGAAATTCGGATCTGGATCCGAAATCCGAATCTCCGAGTTTGATTCTTATCCAAACCCATATCCCACCCAAATTATGATAAACTTGAATATCTAAAATTCGCCGAAAGTAATTTCACGAAGTCCTCACAGTGAAAAAGAGAATAGAACATTAAGACGAATATTGGCAAGTCTATTTGTTTCCTTCATTTTACTCTAAAGATCAAATGCTTGGCTTACTTAAAAAAAAAAAAAAAAAAAAAAGATCCGGATGAGAGTTCCAATGTCGAATCTAGGTCCACTCGGTTGCAGGACCGAGATGAAATACATGCGCATATTATATATATATATATATATATATATATATATATATATATATATATATATATATATATATATATATATATATATATTTATTTATTTATTTATTTGAAACCGGAGTACAAAACTGGAATATTTAAAATTCCTCAATACGCCTATTTCATTGACAGTTAAGAAAATATAAGCAGTTAAGACAAGTATTGACTAGTTTTTGCGTATATTTATCTTGCTTAGTCTGCTCAAAATATCAAATGTATATTTTACAATTAGATTTAATAATTATTTAGTAAATCACAATATGAGCACCGAGAATAAACTATGAATTTTGGTGCCCCTTATCTAGATTTGAAATTTCGGATTCAGACATAGAATCAGGCTGAAATATAAATATTTGAGATCTGGAAACCGAAACATATGCTAGTACCAAGATCGTAGCTGTTTGTACCCAGGTAATGCGAGCGGAAGGCACATGCAATAATTCCGCATGTAGTTTGGGGAACACGAGAAACTAAAAACAGATAAATATTCTTTTTCAGGGGTAAGTCGCACTTTAACATGACTTTTCATGAGTGTTGTGTTCAAATATGAAAACTCTAATGGCGACTTGTTTGAAATAAAGGCCTTTTCATTTTTAACAATAAAGTTAGGTACTTTCACATTGGGGAAAAATTAGCAAGAAACATTCCACCGATTAGGGTGCTGATTCTTATGGAAGCTTTCACTTGAACCGGAAGATTTCCTCATGTGGGTATCGGATTGCCGCAATTCACCTTGCGGAAAGACGTGGTTTATCAGGAGGTCGGCCAAGATTCATTTGAACTTAGCCTGTAGACTGCTTCTGGTCTCAATTATTCCCATATAACAAGACTAACTATATATATAGTTGGTTCGAGATGAGTTAAAATATCACTAATTGACCTTAAGGGGATAATCGTGATTTAAATATTCGTAAATCAGAAAAGATGTGAAAGTTAAGCGTTAAAGTAAATCCGATAATTCCGGAATAAAGAGATTTATATGCAACCTAATGATAGCAATAAAACTCTTTATGTAACATTTTCAAAGCTAAGATTAACAGTTATCTTCTTGAAGAGGGTTTACGGAAACCTAGAATATTATAAATCCAATTATTGTAAGTAGTACCTCTGACAGCCCCGCATTTCACATCACCATCGCACTTCATCCTGACAAGTGGGCAATTCACTTACCCACAATGGCTTTTCAGGCGTTTCAGTGACATCAATATCTCAGTTTGGGTTTGGGATCATGCTTCGGTGAACCTTGACTATCACCATCAGCAGCTACTAGAGAATCAGAACTTATTTCTGTATTAGATAATGTGGGTAACTATGGCTTTTCGTCTATAGAAGTCGGAGAGTGTATGGTATTATCGCAGGAAATATTTGATACATAAAACTTAGATTGTCAGTATTTAGGAGCAACTTTTAAAATAATCAGTTACTTTAAATATACTACAGATTAGCCGATAAAACCCGACAGCCATAGTCGAGTGGTTTGCGGCATTAGGCTGTGGATCGTTTACTGTGAATGTCTTGGATTCAAATCCCACTTCGGGCATAGGTGTTTTTAACTGTCCTAGTTTACTTCTATGTCTGTGTGGTGTCGTAATGGTTACAGTGTAATCCGTGCAAAGCGTTCAACAGGTTCAATAATCTGATAAAAGCTGTTACCTTTTTATATATAAAAAACAGAGGTTAGCGCGTGCCTTCGGTGCCCGTGGTCATGGGTTCAATTTCCGGAGAGGCACTCAACAATTTCGATGTTGACCCAGCATCGTGAGGACAATTGGGGAGTTATCTTAAGTAAAAGGTAGCGGACTCCAGTCTAGAAAGCCGGCATTAGGGACTTCGGGTGTCGATGCGTTGACTACACCTTCCCACTTTGAACGTAAGTCCGCTGGTAGGAACCAAGGGACTGGGTGCCAAGAATTTAGTTTGTTTTAATTATCATGAATGCCTTCTTTATTATTAAATTTTTTCCAATATTTTCTTTTCAACCAGTTTGCAAAATTCAGAGCTAGCTACTTGTTTTCTTTTTAATTCATGTTCATAGTTAGCACAACTAATCACAAGGAAAAACAATCTTTTCGATAAAATTCGCCTCGCGTCTTTCGTAGCTCTAAGTTTAGTTATTTTTAGCTTTTTTTTTTAAGCTGAATGGCGTTTTATCACTTTCCCCTTGCTTTCCCTATTTTTTTCTGGTTTTACCTATGTTTCTTTTGCACGAACATTGCGCCTATATGCACATGCTTAGTGTGTTCGTTTACAAGAGCGGGCCATTTTCCTGCCACTATAGAAAGTAAGAGTGCCCTGTATCAGAGAAATATTAATTGACGTAAGTGAATATATCTGTGATGAAGTCATAATTTATCAGTTTTTGCATCGTACATAGTTTCCTCATCCTCATTAATCTCTTCACCCCCGCTTCCTGAATTCCAGTTCTAGTATTCTTTCTTGACGGGGGACTGATGTCTCGTGTAGGCTTATTAACTATAACATCAGCAATAATGAAAGTGGGGTTTAATTTGCACTAATTTTAGAACATCACGTTAATTAAATAATAATAATAATAATAATAATAATAATAATAATAATAATAATAATAATAATAATAATAATAATAATACGGAGCGAGCTCAGGCTACTTGTTAGGATTCTTGCTTCTCAATTGGATAATACCGGGTTCGAATTCGGAGACCAGCCATCCTGACTGAGGATTTTCCAGGGTTGTTCCTCAGTTATACTGGGCAAATGCTAGGTTAGTACCTTGATCTAATGCTCTGGAGACTTTCCTTCCATTCCTTTTCCAATGTTTTCATCTGTTGATTACTACAGTGTAAAGTGGCCTCTGAGGATGTATCTGGTAGCTTATAGTAAATAAACAATAACGACGTAATATATCTTCACGAAACGTGTGGGTTAATTTAACTACAGCCTTACAGTCCCAATAGATAGCTAAAGTTTTAATATCAATTTCCTGACTTTTAAATACTATTTTCATATTTTTTCAGCTTTCAATTTTCTCATGTATTTTCCACCGAGAATTAAACCTGAGATCACATGAACAAATGCGAATATGTTAAATATTTTTGAATACTTTAATATACAAAACACAAAACGCTTCAATGATACGATGCATGGATATGTTTTGGTTACGTCCTGCAATGTACGATTAAAGAAACCTGGAGGGTGAAGAAAAAATAACAGAAATCTCTTTTATATTTATTCCTTCAACAAACTCCTGACCTCAGAAGGGCAAGCCATAAGTTAGGTAATAAAGTCATACAACGAACACTTTTATTAATACTAATAATACTACACAACTATATCGCTCTTCTGAAATTCTCGTGTGTATGTTTACAAATCTACTGTTGTTCCACGCCAACCAGTCTATATTTTTTGCTGTACCTTCGAAGTGAAAGATATTCATTATTACATTTGTTGATGGTTGGACTCTAGTAAGTCAGAAACTACTATTAATAAAGAGTTTCTTTTGTCCAGTATTCCTGCGATTAGAAGGGTCTTATCTAAAAGATATTTCATTTGTAAATGAGAAAATAAGAAAGTTTATTTCCTAAGAATAAAATAAACATTTTCAATGTGAAGTTAACATTAAGTTTCGAAGAGGAGCTAAATAGAAGAATTTGTTACCATTTACATCAGTTTTCAGACAATTCAGTATACTATGAAATGGGAAGAAGGCAAACTTGGAAATATTTTACTAAAGAGACTTCGATGTAAATATTACAAGGTTAAAATAAAATAAAGAACAAAGGTAACACAAACGTGTTATGGAAACATTTAAAAGCACAGCAACCTACTATATTAGTGAATCTGAAAAAAAGTTTTGACGAATTTTATATATTCAATTTTATCATCACAATTTCAGATGCAGGTTTGGATACGAATCAAGATCTGAGATTCGAATTTCGGATCCAGATCCGAGATCCGAATTTCGGATCCAGATCCGAGATCCGGACCCAGATCCGAGATCCGGACCCAGATCCGAGATCCGAGTTTCGGATCCAGATCCAAGATCCGAGTTTCGGATCCAGATCCGAGATCCGGATCCAGATCCGAGATCCGGATCCAGATCCAAGATCCGAGTTTCGGATCCAGATCCGAGATCCGGATCCAGATCCGAGATCCGAGTTTCGGATCCAGATCCGAGATCCGGACCCAGATCCGAGATCCGGACCCAGATCCTAGATCCGAATTTCGGATCCGGATCCGAGATCCGGATCTGAGGTTCGGATCCGGGATCCGGATCTGAGATTCGGATCCGAGATCCGGATCTGAAATTCGGATCCGAGATCCGGATCTAGGTCCGGATCCGGCAAGATCCGGATCCGGATCTCACTGGATCCGGGATATCCGGATCCGAAAAATTTTGGCCATCCCTAATATCAACAAATAATGTTAATTTTGTGTGTCGTATACGACACTTGGCCTCCGAAGAGGTTATATGGAAGAACTGTATTTAGTATTCTAATATTAATACTACATTTCAAAATAAGTTTTTTATATAAACCAAAAAAAAAACTAATTCAAACAAAAACAATGATTAAACCCAATAAATCACGGTTATTGGTTTTTATCATAAATTTTGTTTTTCAACTCTACCCACAATTCTAATACTTAGTACGGAATCTAATTACTAGATATGAATGTGTTAATATTCTATATGGTTTTACAATTTTAGCTAGGTAAAATGATTTACATTGCTGCTTGGGGTTGACACACTTCTTTAAGAGTTCATCTGCGAAAAATTTTCAGTGTATAATAATAATAATAATCATAACTTACAGTAAAAACATTACAGCTAATCCCATGAACATTTTCCTCTTCTAGTGTTTTCTGCACTAAGGCCTAAAAAAGAGAGAAAAAAGAAAGAATTACTATTTCACTTTACTAAAAGAAAGGGAAATTTTACAATAAACAAGAACATGAAAATTGCAATCAACATGTAACAACAAAATGGAAAACACACACGAAATACTGTTATAACGAGTGTTGTCCACGAGAGTGTCGAATCCATAGTTTTCGGGATCGCTGAGTTGAAAAGTGACACTTCCAATGCCATTTAAATCCAAATTCAGCCCCCATTAGTACTTCTAAGGGGGGTGATATGTAAAAATAACTGAAAATGACCCATACTAGTGTCGAATTCATAGTTTCTGGGGTCCCTAAGTTCATTGTTGGCAGTTTTGGTGTCTTTTAGGTCCAAAATGAAACGTATTCTCCCCGTACAAAGAACGGGGATTCTGCTAGTAATAAATATGGTGTATATATATATATATTGTTATATGACACCTTTTGTGGACCTCTTGCCATGCGGAAGGATCCTTATATTTAGATGAAACTACGAGGGTTGGAACTTAAATAGTGGCAACACTGCTGTGGAGGCACTATGCAATGAAATGTACTAGTGGCGCTGATACATATATACTCTATTTTGATTGTTTATGAAACATCCGTATACCCGTATTTAGAACTTTTCTTTCTTACGGATTATACGGGTAATCCACAGGCAGTGTTTAGGCTAGGGCATAAACATGGGGAGTTAAACTAAAAATTTGTTTGTAGAAGGAATGAAGACGAATCAGGTTATTTTATTTTATTTTTTTAAATATCATCCGATTTGACAATTCGTTGAAGTTCGAGAAGTGAAATTCAGCAGATAAAATCTTCATTTAAAACATTTGATTCAAAGGTATTCTTCTTTTTAACTATTAATTTCCAATATTAATATCGGTTTGGACTCCCGGTACCAAAAAAATGCAGAAAGTAACAATTTAATGCTTCAATTAAATGAAATTATGTTATTATGACACGTGAAACGATAACTTCCTCTGATAAGAGATAACGCGGTTGTTTCAGGAAATAGATGTTACGGAAAAAAGGATATATTTAGTGGTGAACAACTCAGTACGGTATACAACGTAAGCAAGACATTCGTCGGAAAAACATCTTTAGCTGGAAAAGTATCATTTTATAAGGATTTGTTACTCTAAAGCAGAATACATTGAAACATGTACGAAACGAAAACTGTACTTAGTTGGAAACTCTCTGCTTTCTAGGAAAATTCATGATTCTGTAAATTTTCCTATGTACAGTATATCCGTTTTCATATGTTCAAACATATATTAACCAGAACTTGTCTAACGCGGAAACAGAGAGATATTCTGCTTAAACATCGGAAGACGTTTTCTTCCTTCCCTACAACGAAAAATGATTTTTTTTTTAAGTTTTACGTCCCACGTTTATGCCGGTTAGACTAAAGGAGGCGGTGATTATAAGAAATGAATGAAACGGTGGAATGAAGAAAGTGGGAGGAAACGGGAGAATACCGAGGAAATCCACGCACACGGTGTTTGTCCACCACAAAGTTCACTTGGCAGGAGGAGGGCTTGAACCCGTGATCCCATGCACCAGAAGTGAACGCTGTACCACTGAGCCACCGCGGCCCCCTCCCTTCAATGAAATATGGTCATTTCTTCTGAAATGTCCCCGTTTACTGCTGTTTCTATTCAATTTAAAACTTGTATATGGTATAGTGACATATTATCAGATACTTATGGCGGACAATATCATGTCCGTGGCTTTTCTCGGGGTGCTTCCGTTTCCTCCCACATTATCATTCCGTCAAATCTTCCATCACCATTCACTTGTCTTAATCATCCGTCTGTCTTAGCCTAACGCGCATAATGGTCGAACGTTACCCTGAAAGATTTTTACTATCAGATACACGATGTACTACGTGTGAAAAGTAAAAGTGTCAAAATCTGAAAATAATTAATGAGTATTAGCGTTTTTAAGTTGCTGCTTCTATTTTTGATTTCTAAAAAAACGTGGAGGGATATATAGAGGAATTTGATATTATATATAGACCCATATATTATAATATTATATATATATATATATATATATATATATATATATATATATATATATATATATATATATATATATACACCACGTTTCACATAAAACGTCCAGTGTTTCTAATTCACAAACGGTTGATTATAACAAAAATAAACAAAAAAAAAAAAAAGGAGATAGCAAAGTCAAAAGTCCCATCGAATGAAATAATTTGCTTGTCCCACAGAGATTGTGTTAATATAAATAATACAGGGAAACAGTTACATTTGCAATGTTCACGTTTACACACATCCGTTCAACTTTTTAGACCTAGGCATTAGCTGAGACACCAACAAGGTCAGAGATACTGCAGTACTGTAACAATTAATGTATATACATTTTATTTAATTTTGATTTCATTTAATTTCATAAGCAGTCTATTTAAAAGGCTTGATGATTATCATATTCATTTTTTTGTATGTATAAAAAAATCAAAGGCAAAGGAAACAACAGCGCAAACTCAACAAAAGTGTACCGTCAGATCTGGAGATTAAAAAGTAAAAGAAGAACTGAACTAGTATCGAGCAGGATAGTTTTACTCAAACTATTCTTCATTGTGAATAGAATATTCAACAAAACTATTATTGTATTATATAAAATTAATAATTTGGTGATTTCATATAAGAAAATAAGGTAGCAGCGCATTGTTAAAGAGTTATAGCCTGGAGATGATTAAAAGTAGCCCAAAATGTAGTGTCGCCCAATTTGAAATTTAGGTAGCGAGGACACTTAAAAAAAAGTCGCCCAATACACTACTTATAGTCCAATCTGGTAATACAGGCTGAGTCAAAAGTCCTTGGACACCTGCATAAATTTGAAAATCGACGGGAAAAGTAAAAAGTGATGATGGGAACAGAGGTTTGATGAGAACAGAGAGAGAACTGGATCAGTATCAAGGTAATTTCCCACCTTTGAACATTAATAACTTCTAAACTGTACAAGATAGAAAAAAAAAAAAAACAAATTATACCACTAAATTCCTGAGCTCAAGCTAGTGCTATTTGATGTGTCATACACCCCCTCTTCCCATTAAAAAAATTGACTTGAACCAAAGATGGCGGATTTTAAGATGGCGGCTATGAATGACATACACTCCAAAAGTTGCGACCCCTCATCAAACCTCTGTTCCCATCATCACTTTTTACTTTTCCCGTCGATTTTCAAACTTATGCAGGTGTCCAAGGACTTTTGACTCACCCTGTATTGTTTCTGGCCTTTAGAAATGATTCACCTCGGCGGACATTTCATTTCGTTTGCACAAACCTAATATATCGTATTTCATTATTTTTAATATGGAATAGCACCCTAAAAAAAATCTTTCAGTTTTACGTCCCAGGGTTATGCCAGGTAGGCTAAAGAAGACTGTGATGATGAGAAATTAATGAAATGATGGAACGAAGAAAGTGGGAGGAAACGGGACGACCCCGAGAAAACCCACGCACACGCCTTAAAATAATGTTAATAAATCTAAACAGATATCGAAATAAAAAAAGCTAACTAACTACGCTATTATCTTATCAAATAAGAGAAAGTATTTTTAGAAATAACATTTTTTAACAGAACGCCATTGTGGTATAAAATCAGCATTTTAAAATATGTACTGTATATCTACATCATAAATTTTAAACGTCTGGTTGACAGCATCGAAGCATGCAGAAACAATATGTTAATAATAACCCTAGAAATTGCTAAAATAAAAACTGTTATGGGGTTGTCTTTCAAAAAGAAAATCACGAACTGATAATAGATTGACAGCTATTATTCTTTGTTTTTACGAGGCAATCAATCTATTATTAACTGCACAGCTGTGGTTCCAGAGGTGTATGTTAAATGGTTCAATAATAGCTGTCAGTCTTGAAGTGTCAAAATGTCAATTCTCATCTTGTCACTGCGTCAAGATTTCGACATTTAAGAAAGGAGAGGGAAGCAAGGAAATCCCTGTAGAGACGAATGCATGAAAAAAAAAAAAAATATATATTAACGAATGTTTTTTCGACCTGTTTTAAATTAAAGTCGCAGATAGGTCGAAGACGTCTGACAACTGAATGAAAGAAAGAAGATACTAAGGCTCAGACAAACATGTGACCTTAATCCCTGTATTAATTTGACATCTGTTTGTTAAATATGCAATCTGACATATTGTCTCCAGTTTAATCAGAGAACAAACACTTACCTTCTTTCCTTCTCTCTCAATGCTGATTATATATATATATTACGGAGTCGGATCCAGAATTTTCTGATGGGGGTGCACCAATAACTCCCACTACATTTGAATTAAATTTAATTTTTAAAATACCTTTAAGCATATATGATGTGAATGAGGAATAACCCTGGAAATGTTCAGTGTCTGGTCCTGGGAATCGAACCCATGACTTTCTGAATGCAAAGCCAACGCTTGCCTATCTGAGCCCCGTCTGCTTTGTATTGGTATAATTTTCAGCGTATAATTAGCTTGCCGGTTTAAATCAAGCATTTCTTTAATCATGGTCACTTGAAATATGATGGATACTTCTATCGTACAGAATCCTTATGAAAGTGTTGGTATTTTCACTGCTAGTTTCTCATTTTAAATAGTGGATATTTACAACAAAGTTGGTGCACGTGCACCGATACACCTCCCAAATCCAGCCCTTACACAAAACAAACGTGCGTATATTTCTGAAACCAGATATGCACGCTTCCTCACACACAATTACTGCGTTAAGTGCACCTCAAACATTCAGTTTATCCATAATCGTAGTAATCTACATCTGTTGCCCTGACTTTATTATTATTATTATTATTGAAATTAGCTGAACCTGCATGTCACTCGAATATGAGCATAAATCTCCTTCCTACTTCCTTACTATATCTGTACACGTCCCTTTACGAACACAAGTGAAGGAAGGGAGGACTCACAAAGGGAGTAAATTGCATTTTAATACAGTATATAAGTAGATGTTGAGATGAGTTTGCGGAAAGTTTGGAGGAGTGATAGTTGATAGCCAATGGAAGTTTTATCTTCTTCTTCTTTCTTACAAACCCATATTTGAATACACCTCATTGCGGTTCTACAGGCCTTTGAAGTTAGCCAGCATGCAATAAGGTTTTGCCACTCAGATTAAAGCAAAGTGCCTGCAATGTTCGTCACTCCGCTATACATAGTTCTTCTTTTGTTTTGTAACAAAAGAAAGAAAGAAAGAAAGAGGAAAAGTCTTTCTTCTTTCCTTTATTTTCTTTCTTTTATTAGGAGATAGAGAAGAAGAGGAGGAGGGGGAGAAAGGGAGATAGAAAAGGAGGAGTTGAGATTGCATCATCTTTCTTTCTCAAGATGAGGGAAGAGAAAAGAAAGAAATATTATATTATATCCTTCTCTCTCTCTCTCTCTCTCTCTCTCTTCTTCCAGCCGAAAAGAGAGAGGGTGAAAGAGGTCCTCTCTTTTCCTCTTCTTCTCTCGCTGCTCTTCTTCCTACTTTTCTTCTTCCCAGAAGGAGAAAGCGGGGAAGGAGGTGGGTATGTTTATATTTCAGTAGTTTCACGAGAAGAAGAGGAATGCCCCTCGTACATCATTTGTTAAGTTCTCAAACAAAGCAGTTTTCCTCCACCACTTTTTTTTTCAAAAACTACTCATGACAATTTATACACATGTATATCACTCTTTCTACTGCTCAATAAAATATACCGGTTGTTTTCATTTTCGAACATTATTTATTTATTTCGCGTTACACGTTAACAATATTGAAGAATACTTTGGTATCTGAAACATTTCGAAGGGAAGTCTGGAAAAGAAAATGGAGACTGGACTGTTGGAACAGGCGCCCAGCCAGAATTTTTCTCTTGGAATGTGTCCAAGTTTTGAGGCAGAAGGGCATCCAATATTATAAGCCACTACGTGTATGTAGTATTGAAGGGGAATTATTCTGCACTGAGAAGACAATAAGTAATTGTAAAATACTTCCATCTATATTTTCAGGGTGAAAAAATGATAGAATTAAATTCTTTTGTAAGAAAAAGAATGCAGAATAAGTGTAAGATCAAATTTTCATGCTACATCAATCATTTCCCTGTTACGCAAGTATAGTTATATTGAGTTAGGAAGTTTATCTGGGGGGTATGGCACAATGGAGCCCCCCAGTAGTGCGCCCCTGTTTGGGAAGGATCCACAACAAAAGTTTTCATTTCTGGAAATTAAATTTTGAAATCCCATTTCTTCATTCTGTACATTTTCAATTTTATTATAAATAACTCGCTCTTCCAGAGACTCCAATCAGAACACAAGCAACATTTTGCATTTATGAGATATGCTTAAAGATACATTTGGCAACACTGCATTCACATGGCTATAGCAATTTTCTTGGAGTACTGAAAACGCAACTCCGCTACATTTATCACATTCGTACCCATACATAACTTGGAGAAGTATCAATATTTCGTTCGTAGGGAGTAGTTCAGTTCTAATGCACACATGATAATTAGTTTTAGTAATTAACGCTTTATATGTTATGACCAGTTCAAGGTCACTTATTGAACTAAATAGGTGGAACGGCCAATCCAAATAAGCCGACTTTCTAATTGCTGTTTTCTTAGCACATAACACGTGGAGGAAAGACAAACGCATTTTTACCAATTACGCTTCACAAAAAGAAAAGAAAAAAGAAGAAAGCGACCCTGAAAGTGTAAAAAACACTTCGGAAGCAGAATTATTGTTAACAGGGATCAAGAAAACTATTGTACACAATGTACGCTATAACTGAAAATATGAAGCGAAGCGATCGACGTTTATTGGTTATTCATAGAATTTTTTAACGCATCAATTGTTTTCGTGAACGAACACGACATGCAAATAACTGAATTTGGCATATCAGCAAAAACCATAATGACTTTGAAAAATTGTGTTCGCAGAACAAAACAAAAAGGACTTTGTCCTATTTCTAAGCGTATGGCTATTTGAGAATGCGTTACCCCCCGCAGGGAACGCGGTCAAAGTGGCTACTCGGTAATTTTAGTTTTACCAGAGTTACAAATCATACTGTGAGCCAATAAGGGTTTCCGGGTCTTTTTGCCAGATCCAGGTCTATACTAACAGAGTTCCAATACTCTGCACCAAGCATCTTCCAAGCAGCTGTTTCTTTCTAAAATTCCCTTGCCTGGCAACACGTCTTTCCTTTTTGTCCTTCCTTTAGACATCTTTTAAACAGCAGGTGTTCTATTGTTCCGAAATGCTCGAGCTGACGTTTTCTCCACGTTTTTATTGCTTTCGCGTTTGTGATTAGCCATCTACATTTAAATACATGGTCAGCATATTGCAAGCGTACGCATGAGCAATAAATACGCTTTGCAAACGCTATCAAATAGCCGGGTACTACGGCTGAAAATTCTATTTTCCATTGTTTACAATGAGAATTTGTGCGCCAAATGTTTTTCCAATGTTAAGTCTGTGGGCATTCCAATTTTTGGTAATTATTCCTCGATAGTATGCGATAGTATGTCCGAGTTGTCTGCAGTGTTTCTTCCAGACGTTTTTTTTGGGGGGGGGACTTCCCCCCCCCCCCCGGAGCTCTGAGAGTGCCCCCAGGTGGAGACCACAATAATGCGTCTATAATATAATAATAAATAGAATAGTACCAGCGCTGCCCCCCGGAACACTTTTTCTGAAAGAAGGACTGGTTGTGTGAGCCTGTCAAAACTTCCGGAATCCACTTGCACAAAACCGATGATAGTCTAATAACCTTCGGATCTCACCTTTATGCAGTCCTCTTCCCTATTTTCGTGAAATTTTCGTAAACTCAAATGAGAGCTCTGTTATCATAAAATGATTATTTTCAGGAATCTTCCGTCCGAATTTATTGACCTGTTCATCTGTCACAATCCTCGGTCGCCTACTTCGGTCTTCACTGTGAAAGTTTGTGCGGTCTTCTTTAAATATGAGGAGCCAATGTCTCACTCCACTTTCACTCATCACATATTAACCGTAAACTTCACAGAGTTGCCAATGAATGTTAATCGGTTTAGTTTTTTTCGCCAAAATAAATAAATAAAAAAAATAAAAAATCACATGATTGACTTCATTTCGCAACTGGTGAATTTTCAATTGGAGCACTGAAGTTAACGATAAATCATGAACAGAGCAGAAGCAACACCAACTTCAAACGCCCACAGCTGTATGCGCCAAGGATGTTATAAAATAGAGGATCTACCCATACAACAAAATCGTGAAGCCATACGTCACAGCTTCACCACAGCTACTCTGCCCACTTCGCGCCACTAAGATCGCAATGTTTCGAGCCAACAATCATGGCGGAAACGAGAGTAGCCAATCATACGTGCCGGCTCAGATGATCCTCGTTTGTTTTTCGGCGTCATTGAGTTCATATGATGAAGATACGTATGGGCACTATTTTAAAACATCCTTGGTATGCGCACTAAACGAACGCAAGTCTGTGCACAATATGGTGGCGCTCGCCTCGTCTCTAGCAACACTCAGCCAAAAAGTGAGTGCCTTTCTAGATAGTTCTCGTATAATCTAAACGTCGCATCCAATTCTCAATTAACTCCCTCGTTTTACAGCCTAAAATTCAATTGTCCAATTCCCGATAAATTTCTTCCTTTTACAGCCTAAAAGTCATATATCCAATTCTCAATGCACATCCTCGTGTTACAGCCCAATTGTCACGTGTCCAATTCTCAATGAGTTCTCAATGAACTTTACAGCCCACGAAGTGTTAGTTATAGCTGGGCAAAGGGTTTAAAGCTGAGTAGTAATGTGTGATAAGCATAATAGATCTCATCCTTGTGATTTCTAGCTTTCTACTTTGATACATCTTTACTTCAAGAATCTATCCCATTATCTCACAATGCAGGCCCAACTCCAAAATATCTAAGTCGTCATCAGTGGCGTATTTAGGGGGGGGGGCTTCCGGGCTTAAGCCCCCCTCCGAAATCTTACTTACTATAGTAAAGTATATGAAATATCTTGCAGAATTTTCATATTTTCAGGCAACCCCCCCCCCCCGAAAATTAGCAAAGCCCCTCCCGAAACAAAATCGTAAATACGCCACTGGTCGTCATATAGCAACTCGAAGCCGAGATCACAATTACCTAACAGTGCGTGAGGTAATCATTTGAATAAAGGTCGATAAAGCCTATAGATGGGCGATGATTTTAATTCCGGGTGTTTTGCCTTTCGGGGAGGAGGCGCGGTAGCTCAGTGGTAGAGCGCTTACCTCTGGTGCGTGAGGTTCCTGATTTGATCCCCAGCCAAGTAAGTTTGTGGTGGACATCATCGTGTCCGTAAGTTTTCTAGGTGTACTCCGTTTCCTCCCACTTTCTCATTCCACCAATTCTTCCATCATCATTCACTTGCCTTAAGGTGAATCACTAGGTGTTCTCGTTGCTATGTGAAACGCTGCTTGAACAGTGCGGCGTTGCCAGATAGTTTCGAGTATTTACTGATGCCAGATAATAAAGAGAGTAATCGTGGAATTTTGCATGGATACTTAATGGAAAAATTAGTTTTCGACCCTTACCGCAATCTCGCTTCTCGAACTGCAACGCTAGAATCCAGGAATTTTCTTATTGTGACTACTACGGTAAAAGTACAAATTTGGCAACAACGCATTATGGCGTTCTGCGCAAATTTTGTCTCAAAATCTATTTCCTTAAATGTAAATTAATATTTAAATAAAATGTGAAGCATGACACGAAAAACGGTCAAACAATATATCTATTTCTTAATAAGATCGTTACTTTAAAATACTTTACACATACAAATAAACATTTTATAAAATTGAGCACTTCTAGTAAGATCTAACACCAAGTGCCATCTTGTGTGCTCATCATAGGTGTCCAAACTCGCGAGCCCGGCGCTCGTGAGCTCGGCACTCGCACTCAACCGGGCTCGCGCTCAATAATTGAGCGCGAGCCCAAGCGAGCGCGAGCCCAGTTGAAAAAAGTGAGTGCGAGCCCGAGTGAGCGCGAGCCCACTTGAGATTAGTGAGCGTGAGCCCGAGTGAGCGCGAGCCCAGTTGAAAGAAGTGAGCGCGAGCCCGAGTGAGTGCGAGCCTACTTGAGATTAGTGAGCGCGAGCCCGAGTGAGCGCGAGCCCAGTTGAAAAAAGTGAGCGCGAGCCCGAGTGAGCGCGAGCCCACTTGAGATTAGTGAGCGCGAGCCCGAGTGAGCGCGAGCCCAGTTGAAAAAAGTGAGCGCGAGCCCGAGTGAGCGCGAGCCCACTTGAGATTAGTGAGCGTGAGCCCGAGTGAGCGCGAGCCCAGTTGAAAAAAATGAGCGCGAGCCCAAGTGAGCGCGAGCTCTGTTGGGAAAACTGAGCGCGAGCGCGAGTGAGCGCGAGTCCAGTAGAGAGAAGTGAGCGCGAGCCCAGTTACGATTAGTGAGCGCGAGTGCGACCGAGCGCGAGTGCAGTTAAGATTACTGAGCGCGAGCCCAAGTGAGCGCGATCACTGTTGAGAGAAGTGAGTGTGATCGCGAGCCCGCACTCGCTTCGCTCTTACGTGGACTCATTTGCTTCAGAGACAAGAACATAAGAAACGCATTCCATGTGCAGCATTGAAAAGGAAGATTTTGGTAGGTGAGTGTGAGTGAGAGTTAGCAAAAATACCCATCTCTGCTTCGTAAGCTCTGAATGAGACGTAGCGTTTTCAAAATTCTCCCATCATTCCGAAAGATGCAGAGATCATATGATGCTTGTATTTTATGGTTGAAGGTACAGAGCATAGAGGGAAGTGAGACAATTCTTGGAAATTGCTATCTATTGTTACAGAGCAGCAGGATTTTTGCACATGGGTTTGTTGTCCATATCGAAGGATAGTATGAAACTAGATTTATGTAACTAGATGTCAGTGGAAGTTTTTTATTTTTATTATTATTTATTTATTTCTAAAGAATTTGAAACAATGCTATAAGCAATGAATAAAACTACAACAGCTTACAACTTTTCTTTTCTTCTTCTTGGCCAAAAACTATATGAATACTCCGTATAACACATTTAAATTACGGCAAAATATTTACAATCATGCACTTGCGCCTTCCTTCCACCGTGTCCTGGGTTGGAGTCCTGATGAGGAGAGCCTTGAAATTTGATCGTATTGCGGTGCTTATGGTTCTACCTTAAATTGAAGGTCACCGTGTCATATAGCCTTTGTACTCGAAAGAGTGCAATAAGCAATTTTCTCTGCTAGTGTAGTGACTAGCGCGTATTTCCTTTGTTGTACGTGGTTCCAGGTTTGATTCAGAGTAGGAGAGCACAAAGTTTAATTTTTCATCATCATTCACTTTCATTAATCATTCACCTCCTTCAGCCGAAAGACCTTAATGGTTTGACGTTAAATTATGATTTTTTTCGTTTTTTTTTTTTTTTTTCTCCTCTCTTTAATCGGTAATCGAATATGGTTTAGTCTTTGAACTGTATACACGGAAGAATAAAAGTTTATTCAAAATATTTGAAATGTATATTTGACGTGCAATTTATTTGTTTTCAAAATTTCTGGTAGGTTCAATAGTTCTATTCATTTCTAACAGTTAGCATAAGGTTCTACGGAGATCTATTGTTCT
This sequence comes from Thermobia domestica, assembly GCF_964235325.1. Classification (NCBI taxonomy): domain Eukaryota; kingdom Metazoa; phylum Arthropoda; class Insecta; order Zygentoma; family Lepismatidae; genus Thermobia; species Thermobia domestica. Next base: position 23,630,350 of record NC_137461.1, read on the forward strand.
ATTAGACTAAACTTGAGCTTAAATGTCATCTGGACTCTCAACAATCAGTATAGCGACTCTAAAAATGTGTATTCGACATGAATGTAGGTCGTTCTCGATTATTTATACGTCACCCTTCTATCCACCGCTAGGGAGACCGGAGATATCTTGCCCTACAATATTATTGTGATTGTATGTCATATGTGTATCAAACTTCGTTGAAATTGCTCCAAGCGTTCTAGAATTAAACTTGAACATACGTAACATATTCTAATGGTGATGCCGAGACCGAGATTACTCTAAGTATCATGTTTCTCCTCTTTAAATTTCGAGACGAGACAGACTTTAGTAAATCGAAACTAGACCGAGATACAACATATCGATCGAGCCTTACTTGAGAGTCCTAAACAAAACCGTGAACGAGAGACAGTTAAGAATGGGCACGAGCGAGTTCGAGCGAGTTTTCATTGAAACTCAACTCGGCTCGAAACAGACATATTTGAGCTCGACTCGAAAACTCGGATCGAAAAATTTCCTCCAACTCGGCTCTAAACTCGACTCGAATTTGAGTCGAGTCGAGCCAAATCGAGCCCAATGTTGTGTGTAGTTTCAAATACTTTCTTCAGATATCCTACATTGACAATATAATTATTATCAATGATACTTACTGCTACTACAAATTATTATTATTATTATTATTATTATTATTATTATTATTATTATTATTATTATTATTATTATTATTATTATTATTATTATTATTATTATTACAACACCATGTATATACATGAAAGATAGGCGATTTGTATCTAAATACTAAAAGCGAGTTGACTGTTGACTTCGGTAGTCGTGAAGTCTAGGAGGGAAGGCATTATTCACGTGGTTCTGGGTCTGATTTCTGGAGGAGCAAGTATTTGGGCTCGAACCAAAAATCGTTACAAGTTAGAGAGCGCCGGCCAAACAAGTTCAAAACTGCTCGGCTCGGGTTTAGGGTTCTGAACGGCTCGAGCGGGTCGGCTTACAGCTCATTCACTATCGAGTCGAGCCGACAGCTCACTCAACAGAGCAGCGATTGGTAGAGATTAGAATTTCAGTATAAGGCAAGATCATGGGAAAAGGAAAACTATCAGATTAAACTAGAGTATTTGTTAAAATATCAAAAAATAAATTGCATAGTTGGTTGGCTTGGAATCTAGCGTCCCTTTTCAACATCAAAGCTGTACGAGATGTCGCCGTACGGTTTAAGATGGAATGTAAGCTACCGTTATGAGTTGAAACTTTTTAATAGGGATGGCCAGATCCGGATATTTTTGGATCCGGATATCCGGATCCACTTGGGTCCGGATATCCGGTATCCGGATATCCGGACACTGGATCCGGATCCGAAATTTCGGATCTTGGATCCGGATCCGAAATTTCGGATCTTGGATCCGGATCCGAAAATCCGGATCTTGGATCCGGATCCGAAATTTCGGATCTTGGATCCGGATCCGAAAAAACGGATCTTGGATCCGGATCCGAAAAAACGGATCTTGGATCCGGATCCGAAATTTCGGATCTTGGATCCGGATCCGAAAAAACGGATCTTGGATCCGGATCCGAAAATCCGGATCTTGGATCCGGATCCGAAAAAACGGATCTTGGATCCGGATCCGAAACTCTGTGTCAGAAAATTAGGGTGTTCCGAATAAGCAAAATTTTCGAAATTATTGACAAAGTGATTTTCATTCCTATGCTTAAAATAAGATTTTAAGACACTTTTGGTATGTTATCGTGTGACAGCCTTGAGTTCTCTTCATTCTGTTGATATTTGGTTTTCGTGCCTTAATATGTCACAATTACTCCAAATTTGATTGAATAAAACTGTCGACTTTGGTGAGAGCAATTTCATTGTCAGATTCGATTCTAGTGGAAAAATTTGTCCTTTGTTTTCTGTAACACTAGTCAAATGCTGGGATGAAACAGTCTCAAGCACAAGCTTCTTCATTAGGCTCAGGCTGCTTAGTTTCCTAATTCTTTCTGAGTTATTGTGGTCACTGAATGAGGCCATTTCCTAGTCGTGATGGGCTAGGCCATTGCTAATAGAACAGCTCATAAAATATAGATCAAATCAAATTAAGGAGCAACTTCTTTTTCTTGCTCTTGATAAACTTTTTTTCTTTCTTTAAAAATACGTTTCTCTGTGACCGTACCACTCCAGATAGAATTAAGAATTATAGTAGAAATAAAGTTCTAAATGGCAATTAAGGTATCAAAATCAATGTATTAATGTATACAAAATACCATATGGAGCCTCGAGCAGTAACACGTATCTTTGTAATTAGTAATCCACTACTATTAACTCTGCATAGGTTGTATAAGGAGCTATATCATTCATGTAAACACATAGGCGGATCCAGGGGGAGGGCGAAAAGTCGTTCACCCCTACCCAGCGCCACCATTAACAGTGTACTTTAGTAGTAATTTGTGGCAATTTCAGATCATCTAAGTAATTTTTCACTACTAGCATCCCCAACCGCCCCCTAAGAATCCATCCGGCCCCTCCAAGAGTCCGTTCTGGATTCGCCCCTGCGTAAACATAATATACAACTCATTCAAGAGTACATTTTGGTGGCTTTTTTAAAATTTTCATGTTAAAGGATTGTCATTTCTCGTGGCTACTTATACAATTTTGTCCACAGGCATACATGCAATTTCCAGTCATTACGCAAATACATTTATATACTTAATAGACCTCGGCTAGTTGGGGGCTTCGCCACTAGACCACCGTTACTAGGGCCTCGCACCTCAAAAGCCTCTAATCATAATCAATTTAAAAAGAAATGTCTGGGGATTTGCCCTTAGACCCTCTGATATCTCATTTGATCGGCCTATGACCTCGTATCTCGTAAACCTACAACCATACCGAATCTCAGTTCAAATATCAAGTTGTATGTAATATCCGGTATCCCGAGATATACCGAATTTCAGTGCGAGTACATGGGGGCTTTCCCCCCAGCCCACACATTTGCTCGGTCTACGGCCTCGCACATCATATGCCTGCAAACATAACGAATTTTTAAGGGGGCGTGGTGGCTCAGTGATAGAGCGTTCACCTCCGGTGCTGGGGGTCCCTGGTTCGATCCCAGCTCGCGCCGTGTGGACTTTGTTTTGGACAAACACCGTGCTCGTGGGCTTTCTCGGGGTTTTCCCGTTTCCTCCCACTTTCTTCATTCCACCATTTCATTTATTTCTTATAATCACCGTCTCCTTTAGCCTAACCGGGATAAGCGTGGGACTTAAAACTCAAGGATTTCATTTCATAACGAATTTTTGTTCAAATAACAAGTTTCATTTCTATAACATTCCAGGATTCCGAGATATAAAAGTCTTTTCTCCCCGTCAATTTTCTTCCCTTCTAAGACATACATAAAAAAAAAAAAAAAAAAAAAAAAAAAAAACGCTGAAGTACATACCTAATTATTTCAAATGAAAAGTCCAAATACCAAATTCTATGCTCCTAACCTTCAGAGGTTCCCAGATATCGACATGTTATTATAATAATTACAATCCCCACCCTCTTTCTTTTCCATCTCTTTTCTTTTCCTTTTTACTATAACGTCAAAAAACACTGAAACACATGTCAAATTATTTTCAATGAGAAATATAAATACCAAATTTCTAGTCTCTAACCTCAAAGGATTGAACATATTAATAAAATAATTGTAATCCCCACTTAATTTTCTTCTCGCCCTTTTTCTTCCCTTCTGGAGCACATATAAAAAAAAACGTTGAAATACGTATCTATTTATTTTAAGTGAAAAGTCCAAATATCAAATTCCATGTTTCTAAACCTTTAAGTTTCCGAGATATAGACATATTATTATACTAATTGCAATAATTGCAATTACCACCCCTTCTTTTACTTTCTACATCTTCTCTGCCCCTTCTTTTACTTTCTACATCTTCTCTGTCCCTTCTAATTTAAATATCAAAAAACACTTAAACAAGTATCAAATTATTTTCAATGAGAAACCCAAATACCAAATTTGAAGTATCTAACGTCAAGAATCATCAATATTTTCCACCCCATTTTCCCCCTTCCTCGTCGAATTTCCCAAAGTCCTTCCTTAGTGGTATCCTACGTCACAAAGCCTATAAACTGTCCAAATTTCAAATTTGTAGCTTAAACGATTTGGCCTGTACGATGATCTGTCACTCACTCAGGACTTTGCCCTTTTTATATAGAGAGATTTAAGATTTTATAGGAAAGCCATGGATTTTGTTCTAAGGCCGCCAGTGTCTTAGAAATGTAATAGCTTTGCTATAAACATTAAGCAATCAACTGACTGATCTGCGTCTATATGTATTATGTAAAATACCGCTTATGATATTTATTTTGCTCGTAATAAAAAAAAATAGAAACGATGAAAATTCAAAGACATCCATGATTTTAGCGTAATACTGCAGGAGTTCAGATCATTGGATTAATCATAAAAGCCGACTGTATCAGATAGACTACATTAATTTCCAATGTGGCACAAAGAAAATATGCAGCATTACTATGCAGTTTTTCAACGTTTTAACTCATTCTGAAAATATTATCATAGGTCTCACAAACAATCGAATTTTAATCCTAACTTGATTAATATAGTATAACAAAAGGCAGATCTATACAACTACTGACTTGAGATGAAAGTGGCATACTTGTAGTACGTTTAAAGATATACTAAAGACTAAATGATGGATGGGGTGTGCGCAACAGTGGTCTAACCCCGAAAAATGTGAAAATGAGATTTTGATGTAATCTTTTCTCATTTGAATTGAATTGTCTTCCCACTGAGTTAGATAAAATTCACCTAGTAAATTTTATACATATGGATATTTTAGTTCTGGGTCTCAATCTAAGGCCTAAAATATTCAAAACAGGAGTCCGAATCTGAACTTCGAAATTCCGGATCCAAGATCCGAAACTTCGGATCCGGATCCAAGATCCGAAATTCCGGATCCGGATCCAAGATCCGAAACTTCGGATCCGGATCCAAGATCCGGATATCCGGATCCGGATCCAAGATCCGAAACTTCGGATCCGGATCCAAGATCCGGATATCCGGATCCGGATCCAAGATCCGAAATTTCGGATCCGGATCCAGGAACCGGATATCCGGATCCGGATCCAAGATCCGAAATTTCGGATCCGGATCCGAGATCCGGATCTTATAGGATCCGGATCCGGATCTTACAGGATCCGGATATCCGAGATCCGGATCCGTCTGGCCATCCCTACTTTTTAATGATCTCCCACCAAGATTCAAACCTGGAACCCCATGCTTCAAAGACATGTGCTCTGGCTATTCAAGTATAATGTAATGCAAAGTGTTGGAATTTATTTATTGGGGTTTAATGTTGGTTTTCGGTACCGAGGATATCTCAAACAAATTTCTTGTTGCTCAGGCTCTTGCGACTATTATCAGCGGGGCCACATCAGATGCAAACTATAGCTTAACGTGGGATCCGAAGCACATAACCTGCAAGGAAACGAACCCGGGTCTACCACGCCAAAAGTACGTACGCTAACCGCTTTGTCAGGAAGGAGCTGCAAATATTGATCGAAACAAGACCGAGACTGATACGTTGTTTTTCGTATACAGATACATATATTAATATGGATGTAGGAATAAATTCAAAATGACAATATAACACCAACTAAATTATTTTCCAAGTTTGATTAAGATAAATAAGCTGTTTTGGTCGTTTACTTTGTTTATACCTACTTCAACAAAGGGGAAAAAATTTCGTGACAAAGTTTCCTATATGCTAATGCTGTGGTGATAAATTTACCGATGACAAAATTACTGTGTAAAATTTTCCGGTGACGAAATTACCTATATGCTAATATTTTGGTGAAAAAATTACCACTGACGAAATTACTGTGACAAAATTTTCGGTGACAAAATTACCTGTTCGGCAAATTGCCAAGAATGGAAGTGAAAAATGGCCAGCTTTAAGTAAATTTGGTGCAAGTTGATCGATGTCAAGTTGACATACAGCCCTTAAATGGGCTTTTTATCTAGTTAATTTTGAAACCAGATACACGATCATTATGATAGCGCTAAATTTGGATAACATAATTCAAACCATCTTCGAGAGAAAATATCTGTAAATAAACGTTTACATGTGGACGTATAAGTTACATTCGTTCAGCTTAATAAAGCTTAGTTGACTGATTAAGTTTAACGAGGTTTATGAAAGGGAAACCTCTATATTAATTTGGAATCTAAATTAGATGGCTTGCCAGTTCCCACTGGTGATCACACCACTTCTCCTGAACCCTAAGTCTTGTCTCGTCTTGTATAAATTCTCGAAAACTTCTTTCTTGTCTGGATTCTCGAGGATTCACTTCTCGTTTCGTTTTGTAAATTTAAGTACAAAATGTATTCCCTTATGTAATAGTTCTCAGAATCCTTCTGCTTCAGGAGAGAAATCTAAGAAGGATGTAATTTAACAATATTTAAACCATATTTCTTATTGGGAAGCTTAAAATATATAAAACGATAATCATGCCTGTTGTTCTGTATGGTTGCGAAACACGGTCGCTTACTCTGAGGGAAGAACATAGACTGAAAGTATTTGAGAACAGGATCCTGAGAAGAATATTCGGACCCAAGAGGAACGAGAATGGGAAATGGCGGAAGCTTCATAACGAGGAACTACATAGTTTATACGGTTTACCCAACATTGTTAGGGTCGTCAAGTCTAGGAGGCTTAGGTGGGCAGGTCATGTAGCTAGAATGGAAGAAAGTAGAAACGCTTTCAAAGTCTTGACTGGTAGACCCATAGGAAAACGACCATTAGGAAGACCTAGGCGCAGATGGGAGGATAATATTAAGATGGATCTCGCAGAGATAGGAATACAAAGTAGAAACTGGATCCAATTAGCTAAGGATAGAAGTCAGTGGAGAGCTTTTGTGAACGCGGCACTGAACCTCCGGGTTCCATAGGCCATAGAGTTAGTTAGTTAGTTAGTTATATTTCTTATTGGAGTATATTGTGTAATGATTTGAATATCTTAGGCGTTCCTATATGCTCTTCATTGTGATCGTATAATTACTTTTATAATTTATAGGTTTTATATACGGATCATTTAGCACTGAAATGATGTTTGAAATCTAAGACTTCGATGAACTAGTGTTGCTCACGAGACTCGAAAAATTTCTCGTGTCGTAGAGAAAATTGTAAGAGTGATAACGGTGACGAGGTTCAAAAAGTGTTATTTTCAACAGTAACTTTCAACATATTGTTTCTTATAATTATTAACAATAAAGAGAGATATAAAATTTATATAAAGGATTGAGTTAGTAATTTGCACGAAATTAGTTTAGTAAATTTCGTTTAAAATTCCAGCAATAATACTCTTTGTAATAGGCCTATATGGTATATATTTTTTATGTGGAAAATTCTTTGATCCACTTTTTAAAATTTGAATACAATACACACCACAGAAGACACCTGCACTAAATTCAAAGAAATCTCTGCAGCACGGGACGAAGGGTCATTCGCCGCTCCCCACTGGCAGACCATCGCAGAAATCTTTCACTGCCCCTCCCTCCCAGGAGCCCGTCCTAGATCAGGGCCTAGATTTCAATAATAGATTACCTGTAGGCGTTATTGCTGCAGATAAAAGGTTTTTTTGAGTACCGTAAAGTGAATGCACAGAAACATTATGTTGGTTCTGATTGCTTTTCCAAGAAATGTATACAGCTTCGTGAGTAGGTGATATTGTTTAAGACAAAGATCATCCAGTACCGTAAGACGGGGTTACTTTGCAGCAGATGTAAAGAATTTTAAAGAAAATCGCATGTAACTTATAAACGTAATGATTTAGAACATTATATTTTAAACATATAATAGCTAGATATATAAGGAAAACATTCGTGCAAGTGCATTTGTAAACATTCACGATGACCGTGATTACTATAATATAAACTTTGGTGCAAAGTAACATCATAGGTCAGGATACTTTGCACCACATACAAAAAATATGTTGAACATAGGAACATAATGTTTCTGTGCAATGTTTTCCCTTAGTATTTATACATTTCACTTCCTAAACAAAACTGCATGAAATCTACAAATATTGATATTAGAATCATGGTACTGGTATCAGTACTTAGTATGATTTATCGATATTTGTAAAGAAAATTGTGTATTTTCTGGACCGGCACAGGAACCATATTCTGATTTTTTAGCATATATCCAACAAAAATGTCAACTTAGGAACGAAAAAAAAATCCCCTGAACTGATTTCCCTTGGTAGCTCTTTGTGCCCAAGAATATCATCCAACCGTAATCATTGGAAGGTTTACGGGGTTTGGGGATTTCAGGCTGAAGCCTAGCCAAATTTCAGGATTTCTTTTTTTTTTTTTAAATAATGTTAGTAATTCCTATGTGTGTAAGCTTCAAGCCCCCCAAAACGTCCAGCGATAAAAAAGAAAAAAAAAAGGAAAAAGAAAAGAAAGAAAGAAGTGAGTGAAGCGAATGAAGCGGATCCGCCATTGTTCGCAATTTATTTTCCGACAAGAAATTAATTCCAACATCTACCTTTATAGGATATTTACCTAAAATTAGAAAGTAGGAGGTGCCAGTAGTAATAATTTCCTCTCTAAGCTATATTTTGGACCGGTGGAAAGTAACCCCTGATTAAAGGCTGAAGCCGCCTACTCCCAGTTTTATTTTTTCTATGTAAACTTTGAGTATTTCTTGCGAAGATTATTCGCCAAAATACATCTCTAGGAGGAAAGTACAGAATAGAAGACTTTCGCAAGTATAAAAATTACATATGTTAATTAGTCTTGTTACATTGTATGTTCTAAATAAAAGAAAATTAAATCTTCGAATTTTACGTTCCACGCTTATAGGCTACTGTGTAGGGTACAGAAGAGGGCGACGATGACATGAACGAAGAGGAGTAGTGATGAGCTAATGCAAGACTAAGACCAAGACCCAGGTGGTCTTGGTCTTACACACCGAGTCTTGGTCTTGGTCTTGCACTGGCAAAATTTTTTTTTTTTTTCAACTACAGTTGTGTAATGAAACTATGACATGAGTTGAGGAAAAAAAAGGAGTGACACACACTACGGTGATGTTCAGGAACAGTTCCTCATCAGTGGGGGACTGTAATAAAACTATGACATGAGTTGAGAAAAAAAAAAGCTCAACATATTGCAAAAAGGAATATATCAAAAAAGTTTAGTGAAATAACTAGCATTGTTTTCTAGTAATTATATGTAAAAAAAATGTGTATGTGTACTTAAATTAGGTTACAAAAGAATTTTGGATAAACAGTCACACTTATCGTGGACTAATGAGGTTCTCCGGCAGTCACGCAGCGTAAAAGGTAATTAAGTGAACAAACAAGGCTGTTATGGAGAACCTCAGGGTCTGACTGACGAAATTTATACAATATAAAAAGGTAAGGGAGAGGACCAAGGATCATCTGAGCAACCAACCAGCATCTCGTCGAGTAATCGACCAGCATCTACACAACATGGGTCGAAAATTAACATTTATACCGTAAGTTGTATTTTTCATTTGTACCAACTCGCTGTCATTTATATAAGGCTCCAAGCTTGTCGGATTGGTCTCCTGCGAAAGTGCATAATCTGAATTTATATTTTGGTCTTTAGTTCATGTAAAATAAAGTCTTGCTTGTTATAGAAGGAAATTATTAATCTGTTAATTGACATCTGATAGGCAAGAGATTCCAAACTACCTCAATATTTTAACATAATTGTATTTCCTTTTTTAACGCAGTTCGTAAAATTACCTCATTTTATATAATGTAGCTACTATTTTTTCCGTTATGTTATGCGATTTAAAAACTGGCATTTATATACTAAAAGAAATGTAAAGATGAATCGAAAACTAGAACCACATTATGCTTATCATTATCATTATCATTATGCTTATCATATATAACTTCTTTACTCAAAGTGATATTATGATGTAAGTTTCATATTCACAAACATCTTGCTTGACCTTTCATTAACTTGTAATTTTCTTTGATAGGTGTTGTTTTAACAAATTACAGGCTATAATCAACGCACAATTTCAAAAATTCAGTTTTAATACTCTTAAATTTGACTTAAATTAAGAAATGTTCATATTTACTGTATTGTAACAGGACAATATGCCTTCAAACAGCAAACACATAATTAAAAGTAGAGGCTGCTCCGGAGGGAAGTCACCGTTAAAAAATTAGTTGTCTTTCTTCAAGTGAGAGAGAAAAGATAACCTAATGGACTTACAAGACGTGGGACTCGATTAGAAACACTATTTTACGGGCATATATATATCTATGAAGGGCTTGGAGTAATATAACTTTAAGCCACATTTATACGTATTGTGCAACGAAATTTATCGCTGCACTACAATACAAATTAATGAAGGCAAGAACACCATTTACGATATTTACTGCCATCTAATCTCAATTTTTGCAAATTTGTCAACAGCAACGGGTAGATTTTGGTTTTACAAATGCGGCTTAGCACTATATTGCCCCAAGCCAATTATCTATCTATCTATCTATCTATCTATCTATATATATATATATATATATATATATATATATATATATATATATGTAGGGTGCAAATTACTGGGAGAGATGAGGGGGAATTTCCCCCTCAATCACATTTTCTTCCCCCCCAAAGAAGTCAGCTGAAGTATATCCACCGGGGATGCTCGCTTCCCCCCCAAACTATGCTCAGTATAACTCCAAATTTCTTCGGAATGATCGATGCAAACTATTCAGTTTTGGTCATTTCTACTTAAACCTGATTGTCCACTATTTTCAACGTTGTTTAGTTGAACTATATTATTATGACTATGGTTGTTACTTGCAACTGTACCTTCGTACCCTTCAGTTTGTCATCGTTCGTGAATTTGAATGTACTAATTGCGTATAACAAAGCCACATATGGATTTATAAATGTTCTTAGCGGTTGGTCAAGAAGAAGTAAACAAATAGCTTCTTCCACCATACTTGGCGAAGTTCGGACATGCCATATTCATCCTCTACATTTCTATCGATTATCATCTTATTTTAATTTTTGTTATAACATGTTATTTCATTTTCAAGTGTACTCTTTGTTAGTACATGCTCTTCATTCCCTAGTAGTTTGTGTGTATGCAACTCAAAAGTTGCAATTAATTTGTGATAGCAATTTGTGATAGCATAGCAATTACTGCCTTTACAGCTTACGGAAATGAACTTTTGAAACTGTACTCAAAAGCTGAGTACATCATTCGTCGTTATAGGTATTCTCTCGTAAGTATATGTTAACGTACACGCTAGGGATTCGCTCCTAGTGAGCAGACATGTTAGTGAAGGTGATTTTTAGGTGAATAAGCGCATAATTGAAGATTTGTTTCAGCATTTGTTAATACGACTGGTTCTCCGTGTCATTGTCCGTGTCTGTATCATAGGTGTACAAACTCGCGAGCCCGACGCTCGTGAGCTCGGCACTCACGCTCAACCGGGCTCGGGCTCAATAATTGAGCGCGAGCCCGAGTGAGCGCGAGCCCCAGTGAGCGCGAACCCAATCGAGAGAAGTAAGGGCGAGCCCGAGTGAGCGCGAGCCCAGTTGAGGGAAGTGATCGCGAGCGCGAGTGAGCGCGAGCCTAATTAAGAGAAATGAGCGCGAGTGCGAATGAGCGCGAGCCCAGTTGGGAGAAGTGATCGCGAGCCCGAGTGAGCGCGAGCCTAGTTGGGAGAAGTGATCGCGAGCCCGAGTGAGTGCGAGCCCAGTTAGGAGAAGTGAGCGCGAGCCCAGTCCAGAGAGATGAGCGCGAGCCCGAGTGAGTGCGAGTCCAGTTAGGAGAAATGAGCGCGAGCGCGAGTGAGCGCGAGCCCAGTCCAGAGAGATGAGCGCGAGCCCGAGTGAGTGCGAGCCCAGTTAGGAGAAGTGAGCGCGAGCGCGAGTGAGCGCGAGCCCAGTCCAGAGAGATGAGCGCGAGCCCGAGTGAGTGCGAGCTCAGTTGAGAGAAGTGAGCGCGAGCGCGAGCGAGCCCAATGGAAAATGGCCATCTATGGTGCTCATTGTAAAACGAATCAAATGTTTTCTTTTATTTGTTACATTTTTCGATATCAAGTGAGACAACCAAATGAATCAGTGTCTTGTGCTGTAGCTGAAACATTATTCTATCTTATAGTACAATATTTATAATATGTAACTTTTCATTGCGCAGTAGTTAAGGGAATGAGCTAAAATATCTACTGACTTCCGGATGGTGATCCACCTTAATCACCGTCTCCCTTAGCCTAACGGGCATAATCATAGGACGTTAAACTGAAAGATTTCATGTCATTTATTCTACCTTTCGAGCTAACGTACACAGTAAAAATTCTATCCCTATTCACAGATGATTTTTCTTTAGTATGAATTTGTTCCTTTAATAGAAAAATCAACTAAAAAATTACAGTTATTTATATATGATGTTGAAAATGGTCCTAAAGGCTAAATAGAGGATTGTGAGAAAATATTGCAGGGGCAGGTACACATTCCCCCCCTCCCAAGAAGCAATTGTTCCATTTGTTCGCCCATGCTAACCAGTAGCAGTATCAATCTTCCAATTTGCTGTCCTGAAAAGTTGACGCTTTTGAGTTGTGTAATATTTTTTTTAATAAAAGAAAGGTATATAATCAAGTGTTTTCATCCAAGTGAAGATAAAAAAACAACAACGCGATAACTAAAAATGAAAGAAAAGAAAAAAGAAGTATGTTCAAAAGCATCAACAATCCTGAAGTTATATTTTTATATGAAAAGTTATCTTTACCTGTGGAATGTTCTCATTTACGTGTTGCCGCATACGTAATTAAAGTCATATTTTTAAATACTTCTAACCTTGGAATAAATAATGTTTATAACACATGTTCTTAGCTTAGAACAATAGATATAGAACTGATTTTTTTTTCAATGGAGTACACAGCTAATTTGTTTTTCAGGAGCATAACTTTGTAATCTACGTGGATTTCATAGTAAAAAAAATAAAAACTTCAGTTTAACGTCCCACGTTTATGTCCATTTAGGCTAAGGGAGACTATGACTTAAGCACGTTAATGATGATGGAAGAATTGGTGGAATGAGAAACTGCGAGGGAACGGAAGTACCCCAACAAAACCCATGGACACGATGTGTTGTTCTCACAAACTTACTTGGTCGGGGATAGAACCAGGGACCCACGCAACCACAGATAGGCGTTCTACCACTCAGCCATCGCGTCCCCTATTTTACAGTGTAGTTTAGGATTACGTTTTATTATCAGTAAAACTTGGAGAAATTTAAACATTTCAAAGAAAGTCATCATTGCTGAAAATATCAACTTTAGATAAAACTGTATCAAATCATGGCTGTAAGAAGTGTAGACATGGATAAATAATAACCAGGGCCCGGATCTCGTTGACAAGTCAACTTTTTTCTGTTACGCATAGGACAAGGCAAGTTCAAATAAAAACGTTATCCATCATCTCTAGGTTCTAAAAATATAGTTTTTTAGGGTCAACTTTTGGTCACTTTTTGCTGTTTTGAAATTTCAGGTCATTTTTTAATATTTTAAGGTAACTTTTAGGTCACTTATGGTCTTTTTATTCTTTTTTTCTACATAAGGAAATCTTTAAATGAACAGGTTTACGGATGTGGAAAGGACGAAGTTGAATAATCTCTTTTCTTACCCCCTGACTATTTGAGTGGAAAAACTGCATTCTTAACAAGCTAATGAAAACTAAACTGTAGCTGGTTAACGAAAGGTGGGGGTTGGTAGGTGGCCAAACAGATAGTTTTGGGTTATTGACCAAAGAATGTGATCACGTGAATAACTAAAAATGCATTAAGAGGTTTTTATCTATTATTTTCATGTAGTCTAAACTTGCTAAGTTTTATTATTTAAGAGTGCTTCCTAGTTTTAACTCGAGAGTGAATTGACACTTTCAATACTTACAATACCGTACAATGGACTGATCAATAGAAATGATCAATGGACTGCAACTAAGTAAAACAATACTTTTTGAATATGAGTGAGAAATGTTAATTAAAAATCCAAAAAATGTCAATGTTTAATGAAATAAAAGTTTGAGAAAACGTAAGTTTTCTCAAACTTACGTCAATTTTTGTGATTTTTAGGGTCATTTTACAGGAATTTTAGTGTCATTTTATAGGTCACTTTTTAAAATTTTTTAGGTCAACAAGATCCGGGCCCTGATAATAACACACTGTATGTCTCTTAACTTTAATTTCAAACACACTCGCGTGTTAAGGATCCCTGGTTTGGCATTACAATCTTTCCACGCATATATATAAATAACATGAAGTGTATCTTTTTATTACATCATTAGGCCTAAACGGGTGAATAACTTTCATGACATTCTACACAAAGACAAGCCCTCGGCGGGGGAAAGATTTGCGTAATTTCACTTTGATGAAACAGCATCAAGAGCTGGGGTAATTGATCATTCACAACAAGGTACGTCCAGTTCGTATCTCATTTATAATACAAAAACATGTCCGTCTGTGAGTAACGCAAATATGCAAACTGCAAAACATTTAAGAATTGCGTAAACATCTGGGTGACAATTTATTATTTATACAGTGTGTCCGTAAAGTTGTGCAACCTAAATAAAGTTTGATTGCCTATATCTTTTGAACCAAGAATGATAAAGACCTGATACTCGAAACAAATATAAGCGTGTTCTATGTAGATATTTTCGAGATCATGACCGAAGTTGAACTTTGTAACGTTTTTGTGTAATAACGAAAGAAAGTACCGAAAACGTAAAATAAAAAATGTACAAAATGAAGAAAATCAATATTGAGTTCCAGAAAACTTATTTTCTGCGGGTGAATCTCTGTGTATATGTGTAGTATGCATCAACATTTATCCATTGGTGTGAAAATGTGACCAAGTTGATGCAGTGTTGCCATGTAAAAAGGCTATTTAATGCAAGTCCTTTTTTTTTTTAAACAGAAACGCGACCCCTCCAAACACTGTTGTTGTAAAATTACTGCTACAGACGTGTTTTAGTTTAATTAATGATTAAAAAATGAGAATTTGAAAATAATTAACCTGAGTTTCTAAGCAAAAATTTGCGATAAAACAATTACACACTGATAGCTAGCAACCCTGGAATACTTTAGAAAGAGAAGAGAATGCTTTACTGCAAATGTTTTAGAGGATTTTTTTAGTGACCACATCTTCTTCAAAAATTTGTGGCCCTCCCGTTCTCCAAACTTAACATCACTTGACTTTTTCTTATTGGGTTACCTGAAAAATGTGGTGGTGTATAAGAATAACGCCAGAGCCATTGATGAGCTGAAGACGAACATTGAAACAGAAATTCAATCAATCACCATGAACACTTTAAAAAGATGTCCAGAAAAATGGTGAAACGTGTAAATTTATGTCTACAAGAACGCGGCAGCCACTTCGAGCATTTGCTGTAAAGTGCTCTTCTCTTTCTACGAGGATTCCAGGGCTGCCAGCTATAGGTATTTTTTAGCGCAAACTTTTGCATAGAAACTCAGGTTATCAATTATGTACAAATTCTCATTGCTTATTATTAATTAACCTAAAGCACACCAGCTACAGTAATTTTACAACAACAGTGTTTGCAGGGGCTGCGTTTTGTCAAAAAAAAAAAACACCTATTTTATGGATTTGCATTAAATAGTCTTTTTAAATGGCAACACTGAATAAACTTGGTCACATTTTCGCACCAATGGATAAATGTTGATGCATACTACACATATACACAGAGATTCACCCGCAGGAAATCAGTTTTCTGAAACTCAATATCGATTTTCTTCATTTTGTACAATTTTTATTTTACGCTTTCGGCACTTTCTTTCGTTATTACACAAAAACGTTACAAAGTTCAACTTTGGTCATGATCTCTAAAGTATCTACATAAAACACGCTTATATTTGTTTCAAGTCTCAGGTCTTTATCCTTCTTGGCTCAAAAGATATACGTAATCAAACTTTAGGTTGGGCAACTTTACGGACACACTGTATTATATATTCTCAATCTTATTATAAACGCAAGATGTCTCAGTCGGTTAGATACGCTGGTTCCCAATAGTTCACAGCCAGGTTAATAGGTGTCGCTAGCTGTGCTCACCTTACGACAAGAGACACAAGAGGTGTCGCTAGGATGCGGGCAATTCGCAGACAAGCCGACAGCTTGAGTGCTAAATGTTTTAAGATCTGAGAAGCAGGCAACCCCGGTCCGAAACTGAAATGTTGGTCGCATAACAATGTGAGGGATACAGTTAGTGATGTGAGATGGAAAATTTTCCGTTCTAAAAAAATATCAGTAATCAAGTAACAATTCCTCAGCAATCATAAAATTGGTTGAATTCATGTACAGAAATGTTAAAAAGTGAAAGATCGTTTAAAGAATCTGAAAATTTTCATGGCTCAGACAATTTTCAGTACAAGTTAAACAAATTTTCATGAATCGAAATATTTTCTGTCTTATATGGAAAAATTGAAGAACTTTTTATGAGTCGGAAAATTTTCATTTTGAAGCAAAAAGTAAAACAACTTTTTGTGAATCGGAAAGTTTTATTGCTTTGTAGAAACAAGTGAAAGGAATTTTGATAGTTTGGAAAATTTTCATCACGATGTAGAAACAAGTGGAAAAAAACTTTTCGTAAGCCGGACAATTTTCGATATTATGTATAGTGATGTTAGATGGAAAATTTTCCACTATATTGAACTGCACATTCAGCTACAAAATTGAATTTCTGTAGAGGAAAGTTAGTCAGCAACAAATCAGAATTTTCCAATTAGCTTTCGGGAACCGGAAAATTTTCTAATATTTCAAGTTGGGAAGTAAAATTTTACACAGTGTTTTTCTCTCTCTCTCTTCATCTGGAAGCTTCTTCTTTGCAAGCGGTTAGCATACGCGCCTTTGGCATGGAAGGTCTGGTTTCGATTTCCAGCAGGAGCTCATATAGTTCGGATTTCACGTTAATCAGTTGGTGCCGTCTTATATAGTCTCGCTGCTGAAAGGGACGTTAAATTCAAAATCAACTCAATGCAACTCCTCTTCCTCTGTGTGTGTATGCAAAGTGCAGAGAACATACATTGAGTTCGTAGAGTACAAATACCCCATTCTATTATTTAAAATTTCAATTTATTAAAAGTCATGAATGTTTTCCGATTCATAAAAACATACTCCACTTATTCCTACATCGTTGTTTAGCCGTACATTTTATTGGTAATAAATATTATCTTAAAAAGTTTCATGAAGTGAAAATCTAACGATTTTTCATTTCAAGAATGTTTCAAAAACTTCAATGCGTTCTTCCCTCAGAATCCACCTTTGATCTTACAATATTAGATTTCGTCAGTTTAATATGCATAAGACTGTTTTCTCATAGTTTTATTCCTTTCCAATTTCTTGTTACATTTTAAATATTGGAATGGGATATTTGTTCTCTATGAACTCGATGTATGTTCCCTGTACTTTACACTTACACTTACACTTACACTTACACACACACACACACACACAGAGAGAGAGAGAGAGAGAGAGAGAGAGAAACATTGTATATTTTTACTTCCCAACTTGAAATATTAGAAATTTTTTTGATTCCCGAAAGCTAATTGGAAAATGATAATTTGTTGCTGTCTAATTTTCCTCTACAGAAATTCAATTTTGTAGCTGAATGTGCAGTTAAATATAGTGGAAAATTTTCCACCTAACATCACTATACATAATATCCAAAATTGTCCGACTTTTGAAAAGTTTTTTTCCACTTGTTTCTACATCGTGATGAAAATTTTCCGATTCATGAACATTCCTTTCATTTGTTTCTACAGAGCAATAAAACTTTCCGATTCACAAAAAGTTGTTTTACTTTTTGCTTCAAAATGATGAAAATTTTCCGACTCGAAAAAAGTTCTTCAATTTTTCCATACAAGACAAAATATTTCGATTCATGAAAGATTGTTTAACTTGTTCCTACATAGTACTGAAAATTGTCTGAGCCATGAAAATTTTCAGATTCTTTAAACGATCTTTCTCTTTTTAACATTTTAATACATGATTTCAATCAATTTTATGAATACTGAGGAACTGTTACTTGATCACTGATACACGGCACACTCAAGGGGAGCTCCACCGGGTCCGGGCCTCCTCCCAAAACTTCATTCATAACTCGACTAATATTTTAACAAAGAAATGATTGATGTAACCTTAAGATTTGATTATACATTGCATTTGTATTCTTCCTTTCTTTGCTTAGTTCTATAACTAATAGAACTAGACAAGGAAAGAAAGAACACAAATGTATTGTAAAATCAATATGACATTTTCTGAGAATATTGGTAGCAGTAATTAACATTAGCTAATCATTTTTTCGGGTGCAGAATAACACATAGACGTATTGCATCCCCCTCTCGCGAAAAAAAAAATGGAGCCTACCCAATAAAAAAAAATTCTGGGTTCGCATTTTCAGAACGTTTTGGTGCCCCCCCTTTTTTTTGTATGTCGACTCAAGCGCCATCCGTGAAGGCACTGTTTTCAATTCTGTGTGAAATCACTGTCCCTTTTTCTGGAGAATCCAAATGTGCAATAAGAAATGGGGGGTCCCATTTAAAATTTTAAAGTTACCCCTGTACCTTCAAAGGGGATGGAGATGGGGTTGCGTTTGGTATCATTGACAGCTTTTTTGAAAACTATGTAACATGTGTTTTATTTGTTTTGCTGAGCTGTATATTTTGCAAGATATTGAACCGTCCGGGACTTTTTCCGCACCCTGTATAATGCCTATTTTCTCTTTCTATAAATTTTAGTGCTGCTTCTTTTCAGATTTTTTTTTTTTTTATCATATTAAGTTAATTATTTGAAAAGAGCTGAGTCCGCTACGAAGCGCGAATACTTCCGCTACAATATTAGTTTTATCATCCCGGTGAAATTAAAATATCGCTAATTTTACAGTAATTATGTGATATCTTCAAATAGATAAAAGATAATTGAAATATGGAAGAAGAGCGCCCTAGACAATATTATTTTGCGTGAGGTACCGTTATCACAAGTCACCTAGTGGCTTTCCGTTTTCAGCTGTTTAGAAACGCGAAAATAAATGTCGATTTCTCAAAATGGCTCAAAGGCGAAAGCAGATAAGTGAGTCGTGATAATGGTTTCTCATGTAAAATAATATTGTCTAGGGCGCTCTTATTCCACATTTCGATTATCTTTTATCTATTTGAAGATATCACATAATTACTGTAAAATTAGCGGTATTTTAATTTCGCCGGAATGAAGACTTTTAAACCAGAATTGAAGGAGCTTCTCCCCTCTCGTGTTCTGACTTTCTAATGATCGTGTTGTGTGAAAACATTTTAAATGTCTGACGGAGTGTTTTTATCGTTCTACAAAGCGAAAAATCACAAATTTATGTCCTTGTTATTGATGCAATGAAATGTATGATTGAGTATGCTGTTCTGTGGAAACAATTATAATCGGGAGTTGAAGTCACCTAAAAGGAATCCTGCATATCTTGTAGTCACTTCAAGAACAATATAAATACACACATAAAACGTGAGAAATCATTGTAGTTTTATCAGCGCTGGTTTGTTTTTAAATTATTCACGTACAAAAACAATTTATCGTGTTATTTCTATGTCTCGAGTACAAAGGCGCCTAAGGTAGGCCTAGTAATAGCAGAGTACCATTCAGTAGAATACAATATTAGAATAACCTTTAAGCAATACCTTTAAAATTGGAAATACCAACCATGGGCGTGTGGCCCCGCGTAACTTAGTCGTTAGCGCTTTTATCTTCGGTGCCAGCAGTCCCGGGTTCGATTCTCGGTGGGGACACACCGTCGAAAAAGAATCCAAAAGCTTTTTCCGGCCATCATCCTGAGTAAGGGTTTCCTCATTCATACAAGGCAAATGCCGGGATTGTATCTAACGTAATGGTCCCAAGCCGATTTCTTCCTCCCCAATTCTACGGATAGTGTGACGTCATCCCTCATACACGACGGACTAACATGGCCATAGATGTCGAAAGCCCAGAAAATCTAATACAACTGTGAGCGATTTCTTCGTTTGCGTATCTCCGCGTCCTGATTGCTTTTGTGGATGTTCTCACCCTTTCCGTGGATGATTTTTCCTTTCCTAGATTATAATATTCCTTGCACTTTTAGAAGTGAATACCGTTTCACCGGTCAATCTGTCTTTCCAGTAATTATTACTGTTGGCCACGAGACAAGACAACAAATCATGTTTCTCGTCTCGTACATTTTATTATAAGTCTCGTCTCGTCTTGAATCTTTCTTCTCTCATTTTGTAAACATGTAGGCTACACTCATGTCCAAAATTATTGTCGCATGTCTATAAATGTGTTGTTGTAGGAATAAAATTTGGTAACGAATTCGCTCGGTATTTCTTATAATGTTACTACGTGTATAATCGGCAAATACATGTATGTGGCAAATTTCATGTCAGAAGAGCAGTAAATAAGAACAATTAAACGAAAATAAAAAACTTTCTTGTCCATTTAGCAGCATTTTATTTTACTCATTCTAATTTTCGTATTTATAATTCTTTTCCTATGAAATTTACCACAAATATACATTTCTCGATTAAACGCATAGTATCTGTATTAAAAGTACACTACAAAATCATGATCACATTAGTATATTGTTGCAAGGAGACATTTATAGATATGCAACAATCATTTTGGACATGGCTGTACAAAATTTATGCCGTTATTTTCTTCTTATTTCATCTAGAAGTAGCCAGAAGCCCTCTGAGTCACAAGAAGTCTATCTACTAAAGGTGTGATATAATACATTTCAGGTTAGTGTAAAGGGACAAGTTTTGCCGATAGATGTCGCTACAGTCTTCGTATCTCTCCCATGTATTTTTTGTCTTTCACGAAAATTTACGATTTCTCTTACAAACTTCAACCTAGAGACTTCAAATTTTTAGAGAAGGAACTTCATAACCTATTAAACGGAACAATCCGTGCGTGTTTTTTATTTAGAATTTTCTTCACAGTTGAAACAGTTCCATTGTTAAAGGTTTGGGTATCTATTTCAACAATCAAGCCATTTCAACAATGAAGAAAATGCTAAATAAAAAAATCGGCACGGATGGTTTCCTTTAATAGGTTATGAAGTTCCTTCTCTAAAAATTTGAAGTCTCTACGTTGAAATTTGTAAGAGAAATTGTAAATTTTCGTGAAAGATAAAAAAAATACAAGGGAAAGATACGAAGACTGTAGTGCCATCTATCGGCAAAACTTTTCCCTTTAAACCAACCTTAAAACACATTTATTATTAGAGTATCTTGTGTAATGCCTTGCGCATCTTTAAACATTGATAAATGCTCTTCATTGTGTTCGTACCCATGTTCCAAATTGAAAAAATCGCAAAATAATATCTCTCTACGACTTATGGTTCCCGAGATATGACTCCTTAAATCTCCCGAAATCCAAACTTTCTAGGTCAATATCTGGGGAACGGTCATCCGTTAGCCAGTGGTTACTATTTGACACCAAAATATTCACCATCCTCTTAGATATTGATAAACACCCATATGATCTCTCTATGACTTACGGTTCAGGATATATATATATATATATATATATATAGAGAGAGAGAGAGAGAGAGAGAGAGAGAGAGAGAGAGAGAGACAGCTCCTTAAATCTCCCGAAATCGGAACTTTTTTTGGCCGAAAAATTCCATCACTTCTTTCAGATAGTTTCTGATGCTTTATGGAATAGAGGGCTCGAAATTGAAAAAAAAATCGCAAATTACAGAAAAACACAGACATAGAGAGTTCAGTAACGAACTTGGTTAAAGTTCATTGATAAGCGTCTTAAATCAGATGAAAAGGACATGACTCTGAGATCAATACAAAGGCATTTCTTATGGAATGAAATTGAAAATGCCACAGCCGTTGCTTTATGAGTTATCACCACACTTTTTTTTTTTTTAATGCGTGGTAAATAAAATTTGTTTTCGACGAAGGAATGAAAAAAAATAAATAAATCCAGTAATGTTCCCTGCAATGATCTTCCATCGTGACGGAGAGCCCAGACTATATCACGTGCATTCATTCGCTCTTTCTAAATGCTTGCGAAAGCCCTGAAGGTCATCTTTTCCTCTTCTTCTTCCTCTTTACCTTTACATGAAGTGCTTGGTCAGGATGTTGTTATGGTTATGTAACTGGAAAATGACTTGAGATACCTCGTTCATACACAAGTGTGTAATACGTTTTATGCGTGATAAAATAAAGATATGCATATACATATAAAAATAAAGCCAACTGGGTTTACAAGGATGTCAAACAACAAAAGAGTTGTAGTCAACTTTTAATATTTTCGAACACCAGGGCTGGATTATGGGGGGGGGGTCTTAGGGGGTTATAGCCCCGGGTCTCCATGTGAACAAGGGCCTCCATTGTGATCAAAATGTCAACTGGCTATTTAAAGAAAGAATCATGAAGATACAATCATCATCATCTTAAAATAAAATATGACAAAAAATATGAAACTCATTCCCTTAAAATTCCTACTGTACTTTCACAGAAATGTATTAGGTTAAGTCAGCCGGTATCACATATTTTTTTCTAGCCCCGGGCCTCCAGATGCGTTAATCCAGCCCTGCGAGCACCCCTACAGATCTTTTCCATTCAAGCGTGCACCCCCAGATTAAGTTATTCTTAATTCAAATTATAGAATTTACTGCACATTAATTAAATAATTTAAACCCGTAACAAACATCTTGGCATTTGAAGGCGGCGCTCCAAGTTCCCTTTAAATGCTGCTAGCAAATGAGAGTCCAGCGGTATTGCCACGTTTATTTTGAACACATCCACGCCTATCCTCTGCCACCTGATCACGCTGTAGTTCGTCTGCTTAGCCATAGCCACACCCCTTTACCACTTGGCAACGTCGCGCCAGAGCTTGCGCTTTATTCGTTTAGCTGAAATGCCAAGATGTTTGTCGCAGGCTTTAGTTCTACTATAAACAGGGGAATTAAGATATGAATTTAATATGTAGATTGTAGATCGCGTTTTCCAGGTTGAATACCATTGCTCTAGAGCAGCGTTATTCATTTTTTTTTTCAAGTGGTTGACAACTTATTACTCAGCATATTCTATGGACTACCTAATCTTCTCCATTCGACACCAAATTTATCATTTGTGTTCTGGTCTTCTCTTATTATTATATTATACGAGGAGCAGTCAAAATGTTCTCAGAATTTTGCTGTAGCTCTTTATTACTACACATTTACTTAATCCCCTGGATGCGCACGAGACAAGGTTTGTGGTTGTCTCGTCTCGAAAATGTGCTGTAAAAGTGATGTCTCGACTCGAATTTTGTCAGGAAAATCCTGTCTCGACTCGTCTCGTGCGCATCCCTAAAAGTTGGCACCTTCGGCATACACACACACACACACACACACACACACACACACAAACAAAAAAACTTGTTCCACCACTTCTGTGATTGGTGGAAACACCAACGAAAGGCCTCTTTTGGTAGCTTCCAAAGTTCAGTCGTCGCATTACTTTTGATCCCTTCTACGTTAGCGAAACGGAAAAAAGGCCCATTTTTAGCTTTGAAAAGCGCCAAATATCCGATGGTGCTAAGTTAAACTGTTTTTAAGGCTATCAAACTCTCTAAATCAGATTTCCCCAAATTTGCACATGAACTTGATGTTTGCGCGCTGCTTGATCTAAGGAATTGCGCTGACTGATCACTCACTACACACACTCCTCTTTTCAGCTACAGTACTCGTACACTCTGTCTGTTAGGAACTGCTCTCAGTTGTCAATTTCTAATTAAGCAACTTAAGGACTTTACAAGATTAATCGTGACTGCATCACAAATGCCAAAATTACAACACTTTTTGACCGTTCCTCGTATATATATATATATATATATATATATATATATATATATATATATATATATATATATATATATATATATATATATATATATATATATATATATATATATATATATATATATATATATATATATATATATATATATATATATATAGTACTAACTAAAATTCTGTTAATTTTATATGTTTTAGAGATGAAAACACTTATCTTCTCAGTAATTGAAGGCCATTTATAATAATACATCTACAGTAGAAACTCGATTAACCGTCAACCTCGGGACCGGGACCATGACGGTTAAGCAAATAGACGGATAACAGAAATATCGTTATACCTGTAAACCTCTACAGTAAGTAGATTTAAAAGGTTCTGGAAGAAATAAATAATCTTATACAAGTGAATAATACATGTTTATACTGTATTTAAATTACTGTACTGTACTTACATACAAGAGTAACACTGAACTGGTACTGAAATAACCACACATTTAAAAATGTCATCTTCTGCTTCTTCGAACGCCGAGCTTTTTGTGCGGCAATGTTGCGTATTTTTCTAAGAAGAAGTATCTGCGTGGCATTCGCTTCCTCTTGTCTCTCAAACCAGTCGATGCACTGGGTTAACATTTTTTCGGCTTCGGAGTGGCTAGTGGCTGGTCGTTGCTCAGTTTCAGGTTCTTCATCCCCGTCGTCCGCTTCGCCATTGGCCTGCAGAACATCCGGAGCAGTGACGGATAACAGAGAGTGACGGTTAAAAGAGTGACGGTTAATCGAGTTTCTACTGTATATAAGCTATCAAAATCTGTACAAATATTAATTTTATTGAAGTTTATAATATATTCTGAACTATAATGTGTGATACGCAATTTCCTTACATTTTCTTTTTTTTTTTTTCCTGTACCTTTTAGACTAATATAAAATCTAAAAGAACCACAAGACCAGAGGACCACCTGTGCTCCGTAGATGGCAGTTTAAGAAGCGCGTCTTCTTATAGGACTCTTTGTATAAAAGTTCTGTAACTTATTTTATATAGTGCTTCCACGTTTAACTTTGATTACAAAACGCGCTCGTAATCTAAGAAACTGGCAGATTTACCTCTGGGCCGGGGGGACTTAGACCCCCAGTTTTTTAAGTTACCAAAAATAATTGAAAATGTTATGAATATATATTTTTGGAAGTTTATAGTAAATTCATGATATAACTATCATAATCTGGGTTCTGACTGCCTCCCTCCGCTCAGTTTTTACCCTCTAGGTCCGCCACTGTTAGAAAAGCTGAAAACCCATATAGAAAAAAGTAATTTCAAGTCTTGGGGGAGGGGCGTGAAAACCGAGCAAAGGGGGTGAAAATACTCACAGAAATTAACTTTCCCAATTATAAATAAAGCACCATTTGTAATGACCATTTACAATCTTAAGTAAACTTAATACAAACTATATGTGTGACGTTTTGTCATGGGAAGAATGAGAAACGTGATGTGGGCCTATGCAGAATTTACGAAGGGGTGCCAAGTATACAAGGTTGAGAACCACTGTTGTAGAGTAACCAGTTCAGTGTCCTTGCTTTCCTTATGATCATTACGTAGACTTTACCTGTCATTGAAAGCCTACGCGATGCAACAGCCTTCAAACAATCTCAAATACTAACTCAAGCTAAACTAAGACAGCATGTATATTTATGACGGTATAGCAAATATAAAAGGAAAAGTACAATATGACCTTTTTTTCCGGTTTCGAAATCTCGCAAAGCTATTAAAAGCTTAACAACAGATTTTTTTACTCTTTCCTTTAGAATGGTTTCTCGCTCTAGTTGATGAGGGTCAGTCAAGTTTTTATTCTTCTATATCATTAGTAAACAATCCTTTTCACAGATCACGCAATAAAATGAATCGGGAACAGGTCAAAACTCCCACAGCCAAAACCCCCACACTCAAGAAATGTCAAAACGCCCACACAAACGGTCATAACCAGGGGTGGACTGGCTAAGTAAAAAGGGCGCGGTCATATACTCTGGGAGGGCGTCGTCCATCTGAGGCTTTCGCTTGTATGGAATACCCCCTCCTAATAAAAGAAAGTGCCGGGGGGACTTCCCCCGGAAAATTAGTACACAAAACACAACAAAAGATTAACTAGCTATTGCAGTTAATCATGATAGAATTATACAAATTCAATATTTTCATAAACAAACAAAGAGACTTTGAGTACTAAATACGAGGCGTGTAAGGTCCGTTTTGTTGTAGACACTAGTAGTTTGCGCGCATACCGCAACTAGCGTGTGCGTCGTGTACCGGCATGCCTCGGGAACAAATGTGCTCAGTTTCAACTCTGTAGCTGACCTGTACGGTTGTGTTCTGTGCTTTCACGATGTTTAAGACTATCAAGTCCCCCGCCGCGTGTGAGGTTCGCTCAGTGATACGGTTTTTGTCAGCAAGTAAACTGTATGCTGCAGAAATTCATCGACAGAAATGCGAAGTGTACGGTGATACTGTTATGAGTGCAAGCAAAGTGCGTAAGTGGGTACGAGAATTCAAAAATCGCCGTGACAACGTCCATAATGAGGACCGCTCCGGTCGCCCTTCTTCGATTGCAGACGATTTGGTGGCTTCAGTTGAAGCGAGGGTTCGTGAGAACAGACGCTGCACAATAACAGGTCTCTCAAACGAATTTCATGGCGTGTCGAGATCAGTGCTTTACAAAATTGTTTCTGAACACCTAAAGTTTAGGAAACTGTGCTTCCGTTGGGTCCCGATCTCCTAAAGAGGACCACAAAAACCAAAGATTTGAGTGTGCCATGAAGTTCTTGACTCGTTATCACGAAGAAGGTGACAGCTTCTTGAGTCAGATCGTAACTGGAGACGAAACATGGGTTTCGCATATCACGCCCGAATCGAAGCAACAGAGCATGGAATGGAGACACACACACTCGCCTGTAAAGGTGAAGGTCAAACAGACTCTGTCCCAGCGCAAAATCATGGCGTCGGTGTTTTGGGATTGGCATGGTGTTTTGTTGGTCGACTTCATGCAACGAAGAACAACTATCAATGCAGAAGCATACTGCCAAACCCTGTGAAAGCTACGCAGAGCGATTCAAAACAAACGAAGCGGCATGCTGACAAAGGACATTGTTCTTCTCCATGACAATGCAAGACCTCACACTGCAGGTCAAACCCACGATTTGTTGGGCAGTTTTGGCTGGGAAGTTTTAAACCATCCACCTTACAGTCCTGATCTTGCGCCGAGCGATTACCATCTGTTCCTCCACCTCAAACAACACCTCAGTGGCAACCGTTACAATGATGACGACGATGTGAAAACGGCAGTGAACTCTTGGTTATCGGAGCAGGCGGCAAGTTTTTATGAAGAGGGTATTTTGAAATTGGTTGAGAGATATGATAATTGTTTGAACAAACTTGGCAACTATGTCGAAAAATAGAGTAAAGTATGTACTTTCTGAAAATACATTTACTTTTTTGAAATAACCTTTCGTTATGTACTTATGTTCAAACGCCTCATATATTAGGCCTATATAAATCTGCACACTTTAACTGAGACTACAAAAATCACACCAGTTGTTTAAATTTTTCGGCTACATTTGTTAACAGCCTAATTATAACTGAATATTTGAGTTAAGTTTGGGGCTTATGCTATTTTTCATACTTCTGTCCTTTTAAAGCTATGTTCGTCATAACATTAACTTATTTTTCATCTATTTTTAAAACCGTTAATAAAAAGTACACATGAAACATTTACTACAAATTAACAAAAGTAAATTGAGAATTATATACCTACCAAGCGAAAAAAGAAATTCAAAAACAAAACTGGAAAATTAAAGTAAAGTCACCGCTTTATGCTTGAAGGAGCCTTCGCATCTCCTTGCTTTTTCCACACATTTTGTCAATAATAAGATTGTTGTTTATTTTGGTCAGAATGTCTCTTTCTGAGTTCATCAAGAACAATGATTCCAGATGTTCATCTGTAAGTCTTGAATGGAGTCTTGTTTTTATGTAACGCCACTAGCATCTCTAACGGCGGGAGTGGGAGGGAGAGACATGTAAAAATGATCCAAAATGACCGTGATTAGAGTAAAATCAATGTATTTCGAAATCGCTGAGATCATTAATGGTACCACCAAAGCCTAACACAGAAAGGGCAAGGCCGTAGGCCGAGTAAAGACGGGATCTGGGGGTGGGACGGTTGGTATATATAAATCATCCAAAATGACCGATATTAGAGTCAAACCTATAAATTTCAGGGTCCCTAAGATCATTATAATGACATTCTCAAAGCCAAAAACAGAAAGAGCGAGGCCGCAGGCCGAGCAAATACTGGGATTTGGGGCGGAACGTGGGGTTGGTAAGGGTGATATGTAAAAATCGTCCAAAATGACTAATATTAGGGTCAAATCTATATATTTAGGGGTAAATCTAATATCATTAATAGCATTCCCATACCGAAAACAGAAAGAGCGAGGCCGCAGGCCGAGCAAATACCGGAGTCTGGGGTGAAGCCCTAGCTGGCCAAAGGCTAGCGAGTTTATAAAATAATTATGTATCTTTGTTTTTTTTTTTTTTTTTTTTTAATTGTGTTCAGAGAGGAAACTGTGCGCCTTCTCGAGGCTAAGACGGATCTTAGCTCCTTCCGAGGAGGGCGCAAAGGCACTGATGTAAGGAGGGCGCAGCGGCCATCGGGCCGGTACTTGATTATGGCCAGTCCACCCCTGGTCATAACCCCCACACAAATGGACAAATCTCCCAAATACACGAACGGTCATAACCCCCACAGCCAAAACTCTCACACACACAAGAAATGTCAAAATGCCCACACAATCGGTCATAACTCGCACAGCCAAAACCCCCACACTGGTAATCGGTCATAACTCCTACACAAATGGACAAAGCTCCCACACATAGCAACGGTCACAATCCCCACATAAATGGACAAAACCTCACACACAAATGAACAAAACTCCCACATGCGGAAATTGTCACAACTGCCACACAAATGGACAAAAACCCCCACACAATCGGACAAATCTCCCACACTCTCAAATAATCCTGGTTGTATGTCTTGCCCTTGTACTTTTTAATAACATTTTTTATTCCACTTAAACTGATGTTGCAACTATTCTTCTTGCACTGTTTTCTAATGACAGAAACACTAAAGTGGGCGTCATAAAGAGCCGCAACAAAGACGTGCAATCACGATCATTTCAGAGTGTGCGGGATTTGTCCGATTGTGTGGAGGTTTTGTCCATTTGTGTGGCAGTTGTGACAATTTCTGTATCTGGGAGTTCTGACCATTTGTGTGGGAGTTTTGTCCATTTATGTGGGGATTATGACCGTTACTATGTGTGGCTGTTTTGTCCATTATTGTGGGAGTTATGACCGATTGTGTGAGCGTTTTGACATTTCTTGAGTGTGGGAGTTTTGGCTGTGGGGGTTTTGACCGATCGTGTGGGCGTTTTGACATTTCTTGAGTGTAGGGGTTCTGACCTAGACCCAATGAATCCAGAAAGCTTAGTTCCACATTTTCCAACATAAACACAGAATTTAAAGTCTTGTTGGAAAATTCCTAATATTTAAAATATTTCAGTTTAACGTCTCTCGATTACGTCTATTAGGCTAAAGGAGACGATGATTAAGGCAAATGAATGATGGAAGAATTGGTGGAATGAAAAAGAGCGAGGAAACAGGAATACCCCGAGAACACCCACGACACGATGTAATCCACCACAAACTTACTTCGCCGGTATCGAGCCAGGAACCCCGCGCATCAGAGGTAAGTGTTCTACCACTGAACCACTGTACCCTCTCCTAATATTTAAATAAGAAATTATGCCTATATGCATTAACTTATATAAAAGCTACACAGAAATATTTCCACTAAAGTGAGAATCCATTTTTAAGAATCAAAAATGTCAGTATCAACCTTTCACGATAAATTGACGAATAAACATATTTCAAACTATAACTTACATATACGAGGAAGGATCAGAAACTACGGTTACAAGGGGGGGCCGCGGTGACTCAGTGGTAGAGCGTTCACCTCTGGTGCTTGGGGTCCCGGGTTCGATCCCAGCCCCCGCCAAGTGAACTTTGTGGTGGACAAACACCGTGCTCGTGGGTTTTCTCGGGGTTCTCCCGTTTCCTCCCACTTTCTTCATTCCACCATTTCACTCATCTCTCATAATCACCGTCTCCTTTAGCCTAACCGGCATAACCGTGGGACGTAAAACTTAAAGATTTCATTTCATTTTTACGGTTACAAGGCCGATATTTCTGGAGTTTCGTCTGTTAATTCCTTCTATTCATGATACATTCCTCATATTCAAGATTTGACCTCAACCCCTGTACTCGTTTCAAAATTAACATGACATTTCCAGACGTTTTTTCTACGTTCTATCTTCGCACTTTGCCCTCATTTATCTTCCACCCTGTATATGGTCTGCCACTAAACACCCTCCTTTTTCTCTGTTTCTTTTGATGCTGAATCCAGTGCTAGCAATCATTTTCAGCATTTGAATTCACAAAATTAGAATGGTCCCTTGTTGGCATACAGTAAATTTTCGTTTTTTTTTTAAAAAAAAAAACGATTTATTGCACGTTTTTGGTTGATGATCTAATTTTGTTGACCTCACCATAAATTTAAAACCCTGCTCCTCCCACAGCAGTGGCTGATCTAGCTCGGGGCCAGGGGCCCTAGTCCCTCAATTTTTGAGTGACAAAAATAATTGTAACTATTATTTATATATTTTTGAAAGTTTTATAGTAAACGTTGGCTTTTATTCTTGACTTTTATTCTTTATTGGAATTTTTTTGAAACCTTGGATATAGTTTCAGCTGCAGTTTTTGTTATGCAACGTGCAAAACAAAACTTGAGGTCCACAATGTCAACATCCAACTCGCCATAATATCCATCGGGACAGAGTTAAATAGAAGACTTCTGCAGAATCCACGAAAAATTGCAAACTCATAATATATCTATCATAGTCTGGGTTCTGGTTGCCCCCCTCCAATTTTACCTTCTAGATCCGCCACTGCCCCCTCAGAAGTTTGTTTCATCAATAAAAAGACATAAGTGCAATTAAGGTATTTATAGTGCAAATAGAAGAGTAAAAGAGGATAAAATACAAATTTAGAAAACTTTATCGTACATGCGGCACATCAAATTATGTTCCGGATACTCTAAAATTTTGTCTTTTTCACATCAAAGAGTAACTTTTCAGCACAATTAGAAATTAAATTACAAAATTCGAGTTTTTCGGTCCACCGTAGTTGTATTTGTAAGTTGGGTTTGAAATGTAGGGCGGTATTCAGACAGAATTCGTTAATTAAGCGGTAGCATGCGATTAGTTAATGTTATATTAGTTCTGTACTAAGGAGGGGTACCTTTTGGTTTTCAGAATGTACTTGGAGTGCAGCTAGCAAGTTAATTTGGGTATGGTTTTCCAATTCAATGGATACGGAAAACAAATATGGCAGCTACGGAAATCTAGACGTGCGCATGCGTAGTCTGTAAAAATGAAAATATATGGAATACGAAATTCGAATTTTTTTTCTATGTGGTTTGACATCGAAACAACTTATAAATAGTTTAAGTTATCCATTTCTGAGGGATACAGAGGGTAAAAGTGAGGGAGAACGCGAGGAGATCGCCGTTCCTCAGTTCCAGAAAAAACTATAGCATCCCCCACTTCCTAAAAAATACAATGGGCAAAGACAGGCACGGAGTACGGCGTGACGTCATACGTCCCCTGCCTTTTCAGATCCACTTTTACCCCTGGAGGGATGTATTTGTGATAGGAAAAAGACAATTAATATTAACAACAATAGAAGGATTATGTTGTAATTACAAGAGAAGATAATTTATCGATCAGTTCTATGTATCTCTAAGAAAAGTGGGAACTTTCTACTCATCTCTCACACTGTTCACTTTAATAAACAGTTCTATTGTAGAGGACTTAGCTTAATAGCTGCTCCATAGTTAACTCACCCGATAAGGTGAAAGGAAAGAGACAGGTAATTAATTGCCTTTGTATTCTCTTAATATAAGTTTATTTTGACTAAACCAGGAAACCCTCTCCTCTAAATTAATTAGTCACATATGATTAACTTAGTCAACTACTACGTGCTAATCAAAGGTTTTGAATACACTTCTGATATCCATGCGTTAGTCAAACCCGTAATATGGCGTTAATCATACGTCAAAAAAGATTCTGCAAAAAGCCCATAATGTTTATTCTTCGATTTATCGTGAAAGATTGATACTGCCATTTTTAATGCATAAAAATTTTATTCTTACTTTATATGTATTTTCCTTAATATATATTGATAGCAACGTACTTCTACGTTTTCTTCCCATGCCTTTGTAAGATAAAAGCTTTAATATCCCGAATATAGCCAAGATTACCTTATGCTCAGGGATAAAAGTGAGGGGGAACGCGAGCGGACGCCGTTACCCCACTTCCAATAAATATCTATGGCGTCCCCTCACTTCCTAAAAATTACAATAGGCAATAAGATAGGCATTGGGGGACGTCGTGGCGTCGTGCGTCCTCCTTCCTTCACAGACAAGGGGGCGCCGATCCTGGGGGGCCGGGCCTCCCCCAAAGCTCATGTGGGCCTCCGTGTTGTATTTATGAATATACAATATTTTGCATAATTTGAATGCAATTTGTCTTAAAATCCTCATATATATAGCATATATATCTTCTGTATCTGAATGCCCCCCCCAAATTTACAAAGAAATCGGCGCCCTTGTTTACAGACCCACTTTTACTCCTGCTTATATTGTACTTCCTACCTTCATATGATACGGACTTTTCGCCTACCCTGTAGTTAGGATTATAGGATTTGCAAAAGCTTACAATACTGACATTAAGAGAGACAATGGGATATGCCTCTGTAACACACATTTTTTCTACTTTTAAGCATTTTATAAATCAAGACTGTGGAACTTAATAATTACGAAAGCATCATTACACTACGGAAGTGTTTTAATACCCATGACACTATTATTTCTGAATCGGAAGCGTAGATATCTACAAAAGAGAGAGAGAGAGAGAGAGAGAGAGCTGTGTCCTTGAAACTCTACTTTTGTTTTATTAAGTTCACCAACCTATGGTAGCCATAATGAAAGAAATTTTCACCATTACAAAGTATCCGACAATTATATCATGCTTTTCTTATCTGATGTCAAACACCATACAGTAAACTTTAATAATAATAATAATAATAATAATAATAATAATATTTGCTTATTAATTCTTCCGCTTGTTTTACGGAGTTCAACGCACTAGATGAAGAAAAACTTAAACTATACAGCACAATGATTAGAATCATTAATAAATGGTGTACAAGGTCGCTTTTATTACACTGGTCTGGTTTTCAATTTTTCTCCTGGTTTATCTGCTTTGACGATTTGGCTTCACTTTTACCAAAGGTAGTAGCACAAGTAGATTTGTTATGTCTTGTTATTATTATCTAGCAGGAAATGAATTTTCGACAATCACCGCACAATTTCAAACAATAAAACCAACAAAATAAGTGGTGTAACAAAAAAAAAAAAGAAAGAAAAAAAAGGAGAAAAGCTGGTTGCTCGTTCAGGCCTGTAGCCAGCCCAAAAATTTAGGGGGACCCGGTAGAAGTTAGGGGGGTCCCGATCCAATCATATTATACTTCATCACCATATTATAGTTCATTTGCAAGCCTACCGTGAAACTTTTAGGGAGGCCAGCCAAAGTTTAGGGGGGCCCAGCCCCTCTAGCCCCCCGTGGATATGGGCCTGTGCTGGTTTCAATTCTGCAAACTTTCAGTGCCTTTTATTTTTTTTTAATAACACACAATGATTAAGTCGTTGTCACGAACTGTCCTCAATGGAATTTCACACATTTTTAATAATTTACAGTTCTATCTAAGAGCTAGGTCAAAAATAGAACTCTGCTAGTGCACTATAGTCGGTAAAACGATTACCTACCAATGGGATAACTAGGGTTAGTTCTAGGATTGCAAAGTAGTAGGTATTTTACCGGCAGACCGGTTTTTTAAAGGCTCACCTATAGATTTCAAGGTTTAAAAAAACAATTATTTTTCTTCATCTGTTTTGAGGATTATGAGAAGCTGGCGGTAATTTTATTTTTAGAGTTGGCATATTTTACATATATCACTACGTGATCAAAAGTATCCGGACACCTGGCTAAAAATGACTTGCAAGTTCGTGGCGCCTTCCACCGGTACTGCTAAAATTCAATATGGTGTTGGCCCTCCCTTAGCCTTGATGATAGCTTCCACTCTCGCAGGCATACTTTCCATCGGGTGCTGGAAGGTTTCTTGGGGAATGGCAGCCCATTCTTCACGGAGTGCTGAACTGAAGAGAGGTATCGATGTAGGTCGGTGAGGCCTGGCACGAAGTCGACGTTCCAAAACATCCCAAAGGTGTTGTATAGGATTCAAATCAGGACTGTGTGCAGGCCAGTCCATTACAGGGATGTTATGGTCGTGTAACCACTCCGCCACAGGCCGTGCAGTAAGCTCTATCGTGTTGAAAGATGCAATCGCTATCCCCGAATTGCTCTTCAACAGTGGGAAGCAAGAAGGTGCTTAAATCATCGATGTAGGCCTGCGCTGTGAGAGTGCCACGCAAAACAACAAGGGGTGCAAGCCCCCTCCAAGAAAAACACGACCACATCATAACATCACCACCTCCGAATTTTACTGTTGGCACTACACACGCTGACAGATGACGTTCACCGGGCATTCGCCATACCCACACCCTGCCATCGGATCGCCACATTGTGTACCGTCATTCGTCACTCCCACAACGTTTTTCCACTGTTCAATCGTCCAATGTTTACGCTCCTTACACCAAGCGAGGCGTCGTTTGGCATTGACCTGCGTGATATGTGGCTTATGAGCAACCACTCGACCATCAAATCAAAGTTTTCTTACCTCACGCCTAACTGTCATAGTACTTGGAGCGGATCCTGATGCAGTTTGAAATTCCTGTGTGATGGTCTGGATAGACGTCTGCCTATTACACTTTACGACCCTCTTCAACTGTCAGCGGTCTCTGTCAGTCAAGAGACGAGGTCGGCCTGTACGCTTTTGTGCTGTATGTACTTGCAATCTTTCCTCATCCAGCAGAAGCTCATTGTGTCTCGTGGCGTTGTACGGTGAGATAGTTCTTTCTTTGCCCTGTGCAGCTAGATTTTTGTTTGTTCTTAAACGTTAGTGGTCTTATAACTTTGTTCTGTTTACACACAATGGGTCGTAAGTTACTGACAATGGCAGAGAAATCCCAGGCCTTAACTTCTGGAGAAAGGTGATTCGGTAATTGCTGTATCCAGAAATCTTGGAGTGTCAAGAGAGACAATTTATCAGCTAAAGCGTTCAGCGGCGTCATTGCCTCCTAGTACTGTACCATGCAGGAAGTCTGGCTCCGGTGCACCTAGAAAGACTTCACCAAGGACTGATAAACTTCTAAAGCGTGAAGTAATGTCAAATTCTTCCATAACCGCTGTAGAATTGAAAAACAAATACCCTAAGCTCCTCCAGAACGTCGCAACTAGGGCAGTTCGTCACCGTCTGCAAAAGGATCTGGGCTTGCCAAGTCACCGTGCTGGGAAGAAGTCCCTGCTCACAGCAGCAATGAAGACAAAAAGGATCGACTTCTGTAAGATATATCAAGATTGGACATCTGAAGAGTGGAAGAAAGTGGTGTTTAGTAATGAGAGCACTTTTAGGTTGATCCGGGATGGATACAAGATGGTGCGCCGTCCGAGTACTGCTTCACCGTATGGCCCGAAATTTACAGTTAAGACCGTTAAACACCCTGATAGTGTGATGGGGTGGGGTGCATTCAGTGGTAACAAGGGTAGGGGAGGTTTGTACTTTCTTTCCAAGAATGAAACCATAAAAGCAAGCCATTATATTAATGTTTTGGAAGAACATTTACTTCCTTTTTGGGACATTCTTGAGTGTGATTATTTTATGCATGATCGGGCCCCGGCCCATATGTCCAAAGCCGTGGAAAAGTTTCTCAGTGACCATAATATTACTCTGTTAGAGTGGCCAGGTAATTCTCCTGACCTTAATCCAATCGAAAACGCCTGGAACGTCATGAAAAACAACGTTCAAGAGACACGAACAAACAATATCAAGGATCTAAAGGAAACGATCAAAACGCTGTGGATAACCATGAACTCTACATACTTCGACAGCCTGGCTGAATCAATGCCTAAACTACTACGGATGGTGATACAATGTAAAGGCGATATGACAAAATACTAATTGTAAAGTATTAGCCACAATAAAATAATTCAATATTATGAATTTGTAATGATTTCTGATTTGTTTCACAATGTAAAGATTTTTTTGCCTGCACTGTATAGAACCCCTTATATAAAAAATCATTTCTCTCGATTTTCTCAAAAACTACTCATCGGAATTTACTCTCTAGCATGTCACTTTATCTTGATGTGATTTATTGACTAACATATTACTAATCCCCGGACGATATTAAAGTTAAAAGGGAAAAATTAGAGATTAACAGTTAGTAATTTTGGGCTTTATCTCATTAATTATAACTGTTTACTGTTGCCTTCCTAGTATCATATTGGAAAGCTTAATACAGTCGAGCCCCTAAAACTCTGCACTCGGTAACCTGGCAGTCAGAATAACTAGGCCATACTCTGGCAGAGTTAGAAAAAACCGCGCACAGATCAGTTCAGGTATTTTTCTGAGGTCTGTCCTATCAGGTAAATTACTGTACAATGTGTATTCATTTTCATTTTCATGTATAGTAAAGGCTCAATACCTTCATAAAGTACGTACTTTTCCTTTGTTTAAGGGTGATTGGAGAGTTTATTCTCTATTGTATTCTCAAACAACCAATACATACAAGTACAGTACTGTATTTTCTAAGAAAACACTTGTACTTATTCTTTTTTAAAATCCCATTCCCGAAACCTGGTATTTTACAAACTCGGCCACCCGTCGTTCTACATTAGGCTGAGTTTTCGGGATTCTACTGCATTTATTTCAGAGGCGCACTAATCGGAGAGGATACATCGGGGCCAGATTAGGGATGGCCAGAACCGGTTTTTCGGATCCAGGTCTGGAACCGGTTCTTCGGATCCAGGGTTAGAACCGGTTCTTCGGATCCAGCTCTGGAACCGGATCTTCAAGAACCGGTTCCGCTGGAACCGAAACTTTGTGACCATCCTGACGCTAAACCCGAGCT
Organism: Thermobia domestica; assembly: GCF_964235325.1. Taxonomy (NCBI): domain Eukaryota; kingdom Metazoa; phylum Arthropoda; class Insecta; order Zygentoma; family Lepismatidae; genus Thermobia; species Thermobia domestica. Next base: position 23,667,475 of record NC_137461.1, read on the forward strand.
GGTGGCAGGCTGTGAACAGTATGCTAGATGAAATGGTGGAAGCGACAGGCAGGCAGGCGCCCAGGCGGTGGCAGCTTGTCTCATTTGGCAAAATAAACGAGGTAACTGGCAAACTCATTGGCTAAACAGGCAAACTGGCCAACTCATTTGGCTAAACACCCACTGGTGGACCAAATTTTTTTTTCTAGGGGCACAAGCGGGTCTAGGCGGGGAAGGCACAAGCGCATGATCCTCTTTGCATTTTTTTGAAGGTGAACTTTGTTCCTCTTTTATGGGTCTTTGGGGCTTTCGGATCCAGGTCTGGAACCAGTTCCTAAGATCCGGTTCTGGAACCGGGTTTTCAGATCCAGGCCGTGAACCGGTTCTGAAAACCGGATCTCCGAGAAAACCGGTTCCTCGTGGAATCGGAACTTTGTGGCCATCTCTAGTCCAGATCCCCCTAAAGTACCAAACATATATTTGTATATTTTCTCAAAACTCTACTTGTTTATCAGGGAAATGATTCATGTAGGATGAAAATTTGATCCTACACTTCATCTGTGTTCTTTGTCTTATAAGAACAATCTAGTTCTGCCATCCCCCCCCCTGAAAATGTAGGTGGGAGTATTTTACAATTACTTATCGTCTTTTCGGGTGCAAAATAATACCCGTTCCATACTACATGTAGACGTAGAGGCCTGTAGTATTGGACGCCTTCTCCAAAGCTTGGACCCATCCGAACAAAAAATAATGTGTTCGCGTCTGCTTCAGTATCACTTTCATTTTAAACGGCCGGCGTGACAAACATCTTGGCATTTGAAGGCGGAGCTCCAAGTTCCCTTTAAGTGCTGCTAGCAAATGAGAGGCCGGCGGTATTGCCACGTTTATTTTGTACACATCCATGTATATCCTTTGCTACCTGATCGCTCTGTAGTTCGTCTGTTTAGCCATAACCACACCCCTTAGTATTCGGCAAAATCGCGTCACAGCTTGCGTTTATTAGTTCAGCTGAAATGCCAAGATGTTTGTCACAGGCTTTAATAGATAGTATGTTTATTGTACAGTATCGACATTTAGGTTTAGAAAAAGAATTCATTTTTCTCAGAAAAGACGCATGAGGATTCACTCCCCCATGTCATTTTATTTAGCTTGAGCTCGTAAATGTCTCATTTTTGGACAATTTCCTATCCGTTAATCACTAATAGCATTGGAAAATCTTAATGTATTATTTTGTCTTCTTCGGGGAAGCAGCGTACCAACACCGTCAACGGATTAAACGCCCCTGGATTGTATTACCTACCATTGCATACAGGGGCATCATTTAGGGAGGCAGGAGAGGGCAATTGCGCCCCCAAGAATTTGAGGAATACATATACTTTAATCGATTGTCTACTAATATACTAGTACGAAACGTGAAAGTCTTATGTCGGTGGTGCTCATTCCCCCCCCCCCCCCCCGCCTCAAGCAAAGTCTGAAATGACGCCCCTGATTGCATGATAGGAAAACAGTGGAAAAGACTAACAATAGCTTAAATTGGTTCTTTGTAACGAAAGTTTAGATTATCTGAGAGTCAGAACGTTAAACTATCTGGCATTATTATACGAAAACAAAGCAAAAAAGACTGAAGAGGATGTCCATAATGTTACGCTATTACGTAAAGGTCTGGAGGTCATTTAGACTAGTCAAGGTTAAAATTCTTGCTTCTTCAATAAAAAAACACAAACAAAAACAATATCTGAGAAGTTTTCTCACATTTTAATGGTTTTCTTTTCTTTAATGGATTTCCCACGAAGATAACATTTGTTGCTTCACATTCATCTTAGGTGGGTAGGTGTCCTGCCCAAAGGCAGACTCTTAGCTCCATTTACCTTGCAGACTTAGGAGGGCCACTAGAGGCCAGTTTCGGTCCTCTCTGGTTTAAAATATTAAATAAGGTTGTACTTGTAGCCCTCTTACCTAGCACAGCAAATTGGGACAGACTAGGGTTACCAACTGTATGTGGACCCATTCAGTGACAAATACTGTAACTGAAAATAGGCCTGTACATATTCATTCGTCTAAAAGTTACTAAAGAATCGAGGAAGAAAACATTTTTATATTAATTACAACCTAAATTATAAAACTAGATTTCTTAACATTACATAACCAATGTTATTGCTTTTTATATTTTTGTAACTCCCCAGTCTGTGATGTCCACTTTTACAGCATAAGTGTAATGAGGCACACACTTTTATGAAAAAAATAAATTTCGCAAAAATATTATTATTACCATGACAAACACAAGATTTTTAAAAAAAATCATCATCATAGGTATTCTTCCATTATTGGCAGGTCACTTGTCGCAACTGAAAGGCTTCCATGCTCCACGGTCTTCATTCTAATCTCCCCGTCTTCACGTACAATTTTTCTGTCTTGATATCGTCCATTAATTGTAATCTCCTTCACCCCCTCCGTCTTCTTCCTACCATACCCTCTAGCATGTCCCTCATGATAATGTCCCAACCAGTTTCTCTTCCTCTACTTAATAATATCTAAAATTGCATATTTTCTCACCCACTTTTTTTAATACTCTCTCATTCGTTTCCAGCTAATTCTCTCCATTCTTCTCCACACCCACATTTCAAAAACTTTAAGTTGTTTTTCATCATTTTGCGTGATGTCCATGTTTCTGACCCATACCCAACACTTTATGAATCTTTTTCTCAACTCAGATTCCCGGCTGGAGCTCATGTGGTACGGATTCCACGTTAATCAGTAGGCCCCATCTTATACAGCGTCGCTGTTGAAAAGGACGTTAAACTCAAAATCAATCCAACACAACTTTTTCTCAACTCTTTGTTCAAGGCCCGACAAAATAGTATTTTCTTATTCCTAAAGGCTTCTTTCACAATTCGTAACCTTGCTTTTATTTTACGTTCCGACTTCATATTAGAACTAATAATACTACCCAGATATCGAAAACTAGTCACCTGTTTTATTTTCTCCCTCCTACTTCTGTAATAACTGCTTATTCCTCCCAAAGCTGGGATGCAACCCTCCCAAATTGGGCATTCTCCACTCGCCAAATATAACATTCTCTGAGTTTGATTGTTCCATTTTCAATGAAAAATAATTTCCTCTCTCTGAATATTCTCATGAGTGGAACCTGTGTCCTAAAACCAGTTTATGGATACTGCTGCATATAGCCACAAGGGAGCTCAACTTCGAAAATGGACATACCTGTTTGTTGTACGAGTTGAAAACTGGAATCTAATAGCCAATTAAGCTGGAAGAGAGATCAAATTATCTTCTCAACTTGAGGAACAGCAACCATCTAGAACGGATTTAGTGAACAAGGAATTCCCATCCGTTACGTAATGGGTTTTCTAGAACAAGAAAAAACAGAGCTTCTCAGCCCTTGCACGCCGTAATGATTTCTTTGAGAAAGCCAACAGCAGTTTATACACAACGACCAACCAAGCATCTGCTTCCGGCCTTCCTGTCGGTTCAGTAGGTACGTTCTTGGAATTAATTTCAAGGGCGCACAAATATTAATTCTTGTTTACTGAAAATTCCTCAAGTAATGAATGTAACAGAAACAAGCAAAAAACTTGCTCAGTAATACTTAGCATTAACCACCTTCGTGTCGATCAATTATTATGTAGCTCATAATTTGTTTGGAATTTAACATTCGTCTTCTACAACGAGAGTATCAGAAGCGGATCTAAAAAGTAAAAACTGGGGAGGCCAACCAGAACCCAGATTATGAGAGGTACACTCATGTCCAAAATTATTGTCGCATATCTATAACTGCCTTTTTGTAAGAATATAATTTGATAATGATTTTGCAGGTTGCTTTTAATACTGATACCATGTGTATAATCGGGGAATGTATATTTGTGGTAAATTTCATAGGAAAAGAATTAAAATATGAAAATTAGAATGACTAAAACAAATGTTGCTAAATGGACTAGAAAGTTTTATTTTCGTTTCATTGTTCTTATTTACCGCTCTTTTGACATGAAATTTACCAAATACATGTCTTTGCCGATTATACACATACTAACATTATAAGAAATAGCGGACAAAGTCGTTATCAAATTATGTTCCTAGAACAACATATTTATAGACATGCGACAATAATCATGACTGGACATGACATGACTGACATGACTGTACATCATGAGTTTACTACAAACTTTAACAAATATATAAGTAATAGGTTCAATTATCTTAGTCACTCAAAAAACTGGGAGGACTAGGCCCCCCGGTCCCGGGCTGAATCCGGCTCTGGAAAAATGAAATGAAAATTTAAAAGAATACGTAAATCAGTTTAACGGCCACGATTATGTCCTTTAGGCTAAGGCCGCGCCTCCATTGCATCCGAATGCGACTGCGAACGCGAATGCGAATGCGAACTGCGAATTCATGTGCCTCTACTACATTCGAAGTTTTGTGAATGCGAATCAAGTTGTAATATCTCTTTCAAACCTTCAATGTGAAATATTTTTGCTTGAAAATTCATATCTTAAAGTTTTCAGAGCAATAATAATAATAATAATAATAATAATAATAATAATAATAATAATAGTATATTAATTTCCTTTGTGTGCAAAATAGAGTAAATGTCGCAAATGTCGCTCCTGTTATTATTATGCTTCTGTGGTAACCGCTATGTTCACTTTAAAATAAATAAACTAAACAAAATTAGAGATTGCAAAATCAACCAACTTTCTAAGCAAATTTTCTCCATGAGTAAAAAACCCGTTTTTGCTATTTCAAACATATTAGTCAATAATTATATGTATTCGTAAAATCATTATTTGAGGAACAAAGAGGAAATATAAATTGAATAAAAAGTTGCGGTTTGTGTATTAATTAGATCTTCATATTTTAAAGAGAAAACAAATAAAATTATAAATATCTTCCACTCCAAGTTCTTTACTTACATCTGCCCATAATTTGTTCACGACGTGTCGTTTGTGGTAATCTGGATGACCTTGGATCCACAATGGAACTTTATAAAAAACACAATTTATTAAAACATCAACATCTATTTCCATTATTATTTTCATTTTTAACTCCGCACCTCGCACCGTCGACTACTTTCACGCAAAAAGAACTTTCTTCTCTCACGTAGCGCTCAATTTCTCTGCAGACGACGCTCCATTCGCATCAATTCGGACGAACAATCCCAGCATGTTGGGATCGTTCGCATTCGCATCTTTTCGTCGGTTTTCGCAATTCGCAGGTCGGAACTAGTCGAGGCACTCCAATTCATTTACACGTGCTGGGAAATTCGCATTCGCATTCGCAATCGCATTCGGATGCAATGGAGGCGCGGCCTAAGGGAGACGACGACAAAGGAAAGTGAATGATAATGGATAGGGATGCGCACGAGACGAGTTGAGACAGGATTTTCCTGACAACATTCGAGTCGAGACACAGCTCTTCCAATAGAGAAATATACATTTTTCGAGTCGAGACATCACTTTTACGGCACATTTTCGAGTCGAGACAACCACAAATCTTGTCTCGTGCGCATCCCTAATAATGGAAGCATTAGTGAAGTGAGAATGCGGGAGGAAACGGGCTTACCCTGAGAAAACCCACGGACACGATGTTGTCCATTACAACTCACTTGACCAGGGATTGAACCAGGCTACATAGCACATATACGTATATCATATGTATAATGTACGTAATATCCAGCCGTTGCATACGTATATTATCTGTGTAGGTTTGGTATAAGTTACGTACATTATATGTATATCAGTAGTTTAGATGTTCGCTTTCGTGATGTATATCATAAAGTAGATATATATAGTCTTTCTCAACGCAATTTATAAGTTCGAAACTTCGCGCTATCGCTTCGTTTTGAAGGTGAAAGTTTCAGATTTATCGTCTGTTACCCGGTTGGTGTTCCGTTTTTAATATATTACAAGTTCAGTGCAAAAATTAACATTTGCACGGCGAAAATGCCATCAATAGAGTACACAACAAAAAATAAGGAGTTAAAACCACACAAAATGACTACCACTACAGCAAATAATTTATATATTATTTTGAACACAAACAACATTGCCTTCTGAGCATATCAGAAATAACTCTTAACTGACAGTGAGAGGGAGAATTTGCATTTATTATTATTATTATTATTATTATTATTATTATTATTATTATTATTATTATTATTATTATTATTATTATTATTATTATTATTATTATTACGCTATGACGGAAGTTTAACGCTGTATATTTGGCATTTACATTAAGTAACGAATAACGTGCTATGTTTTCTGTATTCGGACATGAAAATAGTTTTGTTTGACATTTACAAGAGAAGCAGCGTTGCCATCTATTGTCCTTACGTAATAGGAACTTAGTGTAATAATACAACAAACAACAGGCTATAACAAGCAATGGCGTCTGAACTTTGACGCATGCGCAAACTAGTTGACATATACACCATCTAGTTAATGTATATTCGCTACGGATAATACCCGTATATTTTATGTATGACTATCTACGCTTTGGGAAACGGCTAAAACTGATTTAAAATATATAGATATTATACGTAACAAATCTATGTACAGCTCACAGATGACGAGAAGAACCCTAAAACAGGGGAAGCGGGGAAAGATCAACGACACGGTCAAGTTTATTTTCGGTTTTTGAGGTGTTGTCTATACTTAGATGTCGTCTGCTACTCCGGGTAGTAATCTGTGTGCTATTTCGTGTCATTTGAAACCCCCGTGCGAAAAGTGGGCGAGCCCATACCTACGTCATACTACTTCTGCTAGGGTTCTTCTCGTCATCTGTGAGCTGTATCTATACAGTAGCTCTATCTACCTAATATTTACGTATAATACACGTAAGGTGCTGTGTAGGAGGGACCCCACTCACCAGAGGTAAGCGCTCTATCAAGAGTATATTATGAGGTACGATTAGAGACGAAATTATACGCAACAATTTTCATATTTTGTAGCATTAATTTTCACAATTTTCGCATTTATGTCGCATTTATTTTTTTAAAAATGTAGCACAAGTTTTTTTCTTTGATATGGAACTTGTAAACAGTATATTTTTGATAGTAAGGTGTATATCTAATACAAAAATGAGGCTATACCTTGTTCAGGTGCACATTCTAACTAACATATTCACTGAAATATACAAACATTTAAACACTTCCTCTAACGCCATCCTTAGTTAAAGAATAACATGCAGCAAGACATTACCAATTCTTCCTTTAAGTTTGTTCTTCTGTCAGTAACAATTATATTATACTTGAAAAAGAATATCTCGGCATCAACACTCGAGACTGGCAACCATATTGAACGTAACGAGCTGACAGCAAAAGACCTGTGGTTAACTTTTAAACTGTTTAACAATGACACAATGTCAACTTCCTTATCCTCACTGTTGAAAACTTCAATAACCTAACTCTTAAATTCACGGTAAGCAACCAACAGATCATGAATATTTTCACCACAAAACCCAGTCAACGATTTAAACAACAGTTCAATTTTGTTGATGTCTACATCTTCATGAAGCGAAACAGTTTCTGGATCAAATAAGTCCAAGAGCTTTCTCGTAAATGCAATGAAATATATAAACAATATTGGAAATGCGCTTCTTTTAAGTTATTATTAGCAATAATTAACAAAAATTCCACTTTTTCGTTTTTATTCGCATGTATCGCAAGTAATGCCGAATTTCGCAAAAATTCGCGAAAATATAAACGTGATTTCTGGCTCTGAAACAATAAGTTTGAGGTTTCCTAAAACATATGCGCAATTTTTTTTTTTTTAACTTTTCGCACATATCGCATTAACGAAAAAGTTCCGTCTCTAGGTATGATTCTACAGCTTAACGTGCCACCCTGAACATGAGCTCCCATCTCGATTTCAACCATGGTCTACCAGACAAAAAGCAACAACGCTCATTAGTTGCATATAAAGAATTTCATCATGGACGGGTGAGGGGGTTCAAGATTCCAAGTTCATATCGTTTCAGGATTTTTGTAACTTTTCCTTGTATACCTTTTTTTTTTCATAATAGGTATATTACTGAAGGGGGTGGACGGGTAAAACGCGGGAACCTCCCTTTACGCACGCCATTGACGCTGCTCATTTAACAGCAACGAATTTGATCAGTTTAAAGGCCGAAAAATTTAGAGGATATAGTTGTATATCGAAATTTCACTTCTGACGTTGCGAACCCGTTACTGCAGTTCTCAATCTTTGAGATAAATACACATGTATAGTTCGTCTTTGAGACTATACTGTATAAGTACCTTGTAGATAACACTAAAACAAAAAGTTGTTAACTGTAATTTTTTAATCATCGTTTTCTACTGAATCCTCTGTGGCGTCAGTTAGCTGCTCCCAAGGGCGCCCATCAGAGGAGCAAGGTGGGGCGCTGCCTCCCCTAGAGAAAATTGTACTTTGGAAGATCAAAAACCCAATAGATTTTTTTAAAGAATAGTTACCGCAAAATTTGAGACTACATTAGAAATGTCTCTTATACTTGCCCCACCCTGGAAACCACAACATGGTCGTCATTGGCTGCTCCCTTCAAAAACCACACAGACAGGGAAAGGAGTAGTAAGAACAGCTGATGACGTTGATAAGGAGACAGCGGTAAAGGGCGCAAAAAAAAAAAAAAAAAAGGAACATCAATAGCATACGTCGATGGTTTTGCAGGAATTCTACCCGTGGATCTAGATCGACGGTTTTGCTCGTGGAACTATTAACTACATATACACTGCCAACACTTGCTCCCCGACATCATCACTACAACTCCTTTGCTCCAAGTATTGCTCACTGCAATTTCTATGATTGTAAAACCACGCTTCTATGTTGCGTATTGGCCAGCTGGAAATGGCTATTTTTGAGGACAGGATTGAATAAATAACCGTATTATTGACCTGTCAGAAGTGAAGTGTTATTCACATTGACGATCACGAACATATATTCTAAACGTAACATTCGAAGTCATTCATCATTTTTCCACTAACAACAATACTTGAGATGCTATAAAACTTGATTAAAAATCACAGCACTCTCTTAAGTACTCCTTTCAATTATAGAAAGTCAGATAGCAAAATTAATGATGAATAATTATCTTAATCAGACAGTTTTTATTCATCATTGGATAAAATTGATCGCAATACTGTCTCACATCTACGTTATCTAAAGCATTTTCACACACACACAGGGATTAATAAGTTAAACTTCTGCCGTCTTATGCAGAGTCGTTTTGACGTATGATTGGCGTCATACTAAAGACCTGATTACTGCAGGAAACGTATGTTAGTCGAACTATTTAATACGGCACTAATCACGCGTCAAAACGACTCTGCATAAGGCCCCTGAAAACTTTCGCTGCTTTGCAAGAACAACAAAATTTCTTTAATCACTTTAAAAACTTATTCAGTAAAAATGTGTTGCTTTGTTATTTGTTTCACCACATAATTCAATGATCACAAAAAATGCACATCGATTACATTACAATATTAGTGTGAAGACACAAATATAAATTTGAGAATGTTCTAATGGTTACGTATCTCTTCGTCTCAGGAGCATTTAGGGAGGCAGGGAGGGGCATTTGCCCTCCCCCAGAGTTTGAGATGTATATAGATTTTATCAATATAGTAGCACTGTCAGTGAAAAACGCGAAATTTTACTTATATCAAGGGGCCTTGCTCCCCCCCCCCAAAAGCCAAATCTGAAATGACGCTACTGCTTCGTCTAACCAATTCTCACACAATTCTGACCAGGCGTGCGCCCAGAAATGTTAGCTGGAGGGATCCAAAGTATTTGGGGATCCCATACATCATTTTCCACCCAAAAATATAAGACATTGTTAATTATTGTCACGTACATTTTTAGAAAAAAAAAATCATAGAACTAGATTATATTTATAAGAAGAGAAAGAGAGATGAGGCGTTTAGTCTTTAGCCTAGATCAATCATTTCTTTGTTAAACAAGAATAGTTCTGTTAAAGTCTACAAATGTTAGTCGAGTTACGAAATTTTGGAGTTTGTCCGGACCTGGTGGACTTCCCCGTGGTTACGCCCCTGGTTGTGACAAATTATATGTGTCCACCATTTTAGATGAATAAAAATCCTCGTATTCATCACGGCTAAGGTGGTGAACAATAATAATAATAATAATAATAATAATAATAATAATAATAATAATAATAATAATAATAATAATAATAATAATAATAATAATAATAATAATAATAAACTCTACTACGTGAAGAACTGAGAAATTGATATACACATATATATTGTTCATATTCATGGTACACTGACCACTCTTCCGGTCAATATTCGACACATTTTATTTGACAAAGTGTTAGACTTTTATCAACTAAACTAATGAAAAATGAGAAAGCTATTTAGATTTTTTAAAAATAAATGCTACTTTTATTTTCCATGAATTTAAGTAAAATGAATTAAGGAATATTAAATTAACTATATATATTAAAAGTAAACAAGTCAATTTAATAAGTAAACAAATAAATTAAACATCTGTAATCCTGATCTAAACTTCTAGATGAATACAATAGGACGCATTACAGAAATATGAAAATGAACATAATTCATTCTTTTTAAGTGGGGGGGGGCGGTGGCTCAGTGGCAGAGCGTTCACCTTCGGTGCTTGGGTTAATTCCCAGCTAGTGCCGTGTGGACCTTGTGGTGGACAAACATCGTGCTCGTCGGTTTTCTCAGGGTTCTCCCGTTTCCTCCCACTTTCTTCATTCCACCATTTCACTCATCTATCATCATCACTGTCTCCTTTAGCCTAACCGGCATAACCGTGGGACGTAAAACAAAGATTTCATTTCATTTTTTTTCTTTTTAAGCAAGGTTTTAAAAAAACACGAAGTCATCCGTTTGCACACATTTTTCTTAATTACATGTAATTCTCGCAAGATACGAGTTTACCGCCTCTTTTATTAGAGACAAGTAACACCGATACGTTTTATGAACTTAACATAGACAATTAGCATTGTCAAAGAGAAGAAACATTTCTCGTCTCGATTCTTGTCTCGGTGAGAAGCAGGCCCGTAGCCAGCCCCAAAAATTAGGGAAGGGGGGCGGTAGAAGTTAGAAGGGGCCCATATTATACCCAATCATATTATACTTCATCACCGTATTATAGTTCATTTGCAAGCCTACCGTGAAATTTTATGGGGGCCAGCCAAAATTTAGGGGGGAGGCCCCCTTGCCCCCCGTGGATACGGGCCTGGTGAGAAGTATTTTTTCAAATTCGAGACGAATTTTACGAGTTTCGTGAATAACACCAATTCACAGAAATTTTAGATTTCAAACACTGTTTTAGTATTGTACGATTCATAGTATAAAAATTATAAATTGACAAAATGATTATACTAACACAGTGAAGAACTTTTAATCAACGTTTAAAGATACGCAAGTCTTTACACACAACGTACTTCAATAATAAATATGGTTTAAGTGTTATTTCCAAGAATGTTATAAAATAGAGCAGCGTTTCCCAACCGGTGTGCCGCAGCACACTGGTGTGCCATGAATGGCCCGCTGGTGTGCCGCGAGGAATCGAAACAAAATTATTAATTTTATAGCAATCAAATGCAAAATGTAGGGAAAAATGTATATTTGTATTTCACATTACCATGAACCTCTACTATGAATATACAATTTTAAGTTTCATACCAGGTTACTGTACTATACATTTCTAGTGTTGAAAAAAAAATGGTTATCATTGTCATGACCATTATTGCTTTTTTATTATTGCAGACTATTTCGTAACTTAAAAATTTAAAATATTATTCAATCCTTTCGGCAAATTACCTACATTTGTGTTTTAAAAGTAAAAGAGAATTGTTTGTTTGTTCGTTATTTAGTGATCTTCCTTCTTAGTAAAAGGTTGGGTACAGTTTTTGAAAAGAAAACGCATTTTTAAAAAACCTGAGTCCAATATTTCATTGCAATTGTTTTCTATTTTTAAATTAGAATGAAAAATAAGCACAATGATTTACCACGAGAAAAACCCAGTGATCGAGCTTTTTTCTCTGTAAGAAGGAGATCAATAATCACATAAAAATAACACTGTGTTTTATATTTACAAATAATATCTATAAGTGTGCCGCGAGAATGCAAGTAACACCCGTAGTGTGCCGCAAGTTGGAAAAGGTTGGGAAACGCTGAAATAGAGGATCTATCAATGCATATCTTCATCCTATGACCTCAATGAACCCCCCCAAAAAACAAACGAGCATCGTCTGAATCGGCACGTCTGATTGGCTACTCTTGCTTTCGCCATGATTGTTGGCTCGAAACATTGCAATAGTAGTGGCGCGGAACGGGCAGAGTAGGTGTGGCGAAACTGTGACGTAGAGCTTCACGATTTTGTTGTATGGGTAGATCCTCTATTTTATAACATCCTTGGTTATTTCACACCTTTTGTGGACTTTTAGTGAAGCGGGAAGAGTTTGATAACTTCAGATTTAGTTGAGAAGGAAATCAAAGAAAATATTCCGTATATAAATTGCAAAAAGAGACGAGACCAGAAATTCAACTGACTTAACTCTTTGAACTTCTTTTGCCCAGCGTTTTCCAACTGGATGCTCGTGTCGTCACAATTTGCTGCTGCTTTTCTTAGTAAACCACACAGGGAGAAGACGAAGCAGTGTTATTCACGAAAATATCTCAGGAATTCCGTATTGGTGTCACCCTTGTGCTGCCCTTGTAACACACCCAACTGTGCATCAATAGAATCTATGAATAAAAATAATGGAGATTCAGTGTTACCCGACCTCGATCCGACACATTTTGTTCTCGAGATATGACTGTTTTGTATTTTTCTGATGATTCTTCGGCTGCTCATAGGAAGAATATCTACACCCACATTGGTCTGTAATCTATTGTCTTATCTTGCTGTCAAGAATCACCTCTCAAACGTTGTCGGTGTTGTTTTGAAATACCCTGTATATTCAAGTACATTATACAGGCAAGCAAATAACGATACCGCAGGTAGCAACATCTATTAATGTGACTGTTGTTACTATAATTATCGCAGCACACATACTAAGACGTTTACCATTTAATATCATTAAGATATATATACACACTCTCTTATATGGGGGGGGGGGGGATCGTTCCTGACTGGCTGAAAGCTAATTAAAAGTTTACTTATCGATAAAACCGGGATTAATGTGACAGAGAACCGCTCCCTTCTTATGGTTGAAAAGTCAATTAAAAGTTAAGCTTCAGGGAAAACAAAAAAAAAAAAAAAATTATTTTCCTCGAGTTGCATGAGCTTTTATTGTTTGCCATTTTAGGCAAAACATGTATCATTATTTCGCCTGAAATAGTGATACAGATCTAATCAATTACTTGTCATTAATTAATATTCTGAAGAGAGGATTAGCTCTAACCAGAAATAGGACAGGAATTCCTATAATAATAATAATAATAATAATAATAATAATAATAATAATAATAATAATAATAATAATAATAATAATAATAATAATAATAATAATGTGTCAGTTTAACGTCCACGATTATGTTCATTTTTAGGCTTAGGGAGACGATGATGAAAACAAGTGAATGGTGATGGAACAATTGGTGGAATGAGAAAGTGGGAGTACCCTGATAAACCCACGGACACGATGTTGTCCACCACAAACGTACTTGACCTGGGATCGAATAAGGGACTCCACGCACCAGAGGTAAGACTATCACAAGCCACTGTGCTCCTAACAAATAATAATAATAAACCTTACACCTTTTCCAACAATTACGAATTCTACATTGATAGGTTTCACAAATAAACTATTTTGAAAATCTGGTTCTTCACAATTTCGAAGCGATAACAGCAACAATACTCGTGCATTCGTCCGAAAACTGCTGATTAATAGAAGAAAATGTACGTTTAAAACAGCAACTTAATGTCACTAAACTTGACCGTTGTTACCGAATATCTGTAAAAAGTTTTAGAACAGCGATTTCAGTGCCGGTTTCTTTCTCCATTATCACTGCTGACATAACTGAGTGCTACACTGCATAACGAATGGTTCACAATTTCTCGGAAAACTATTCAGGAATTATGTCTTCCGTTCCACAACGAAAGCAAATCGTACTAAAGCTAAAAGTTATCCAATGCCGTACTACTGTAATAAGACTTAAAGTTGTCCAATGCTGTACTAATAACGCAGCAAATTGTCCAGCTGTATTTACTGTAATAAAGCTAAACGTTGGCCAACGCCGAACTACTGTAATAAAGCTAAAAGTTGTCCAACGCCTTATCAATAGGTTAACAGACAGCGCTGTATTAACAAGACTAAAAGTTATCCAACGCCATATTAATAAGGCTAAAAATTGTCCAACGCCGTATTAATCAAGCTAAAAGTTGTCCAACGCAATATTAACAAGGCTAAAAGTTGTACAACGTCATATTAGTAAGGTTAAAAGTTGTCCAATGCCGTATTAATAAGGCTAAAAGTTGTACAATACGAATCAAAAAACCTGCAACATGAAAGTTTAAGTTCATTGTGAAACTACGCCAACAACATAGGCAACCAACCTAACGTCTTTGTGGCACTAATCACGCCAGGATAACCTTCGGCTTCGCCCCCCTGCACACTTCGTTTGGAGCAAGAAATGCATAGACCACGTGACTACAAACCACAAATTTCTCACAAGATGGAGTAATAGATTGAGGTTCTTCTCATTTCTCTTCTCATTTTACATCCTCAGTTTTAAAGAGAGAGAAAGAGAAAAAGGTCAACGTGATAAAAACTAAATAAAGAGGAATATGTGAAATATAAAGGAAAAGAAAACGTGCGCATATATTGACAAATGACACATGCACTTCAAAGGAGACCATCTCAAATTTTGTTATGAACCATATATAATAACTGTGAGAATCAGCAAACCACAAAGACATAATTACACACAGTAAGTGTTATACAACACATATTTATTTAAACAAATAAAAATGCTTGCAGAAAGCTGAAGATGTCTTTAAAATCTCAACCTTAACTGAAACAAGAGATTACTTCTCTATTGTTCTTCTTCGTAGCATCCATCTAAATGGAGAAATGAGAAAGAGATAACATCTTAAGAGATTCGCACGTATACAATATCGGAAACTGCTAAATGGAAAAAAAAATACCGTCTTTGGCTGGGATTCGAACCCAGAACCTTAGTGTTAGAAATCCAACACTCTACCGATGTAGCTAGTCTGACATTAATACCCTGTTCCTCCATCATTACCTATGAAAGATGGAATGGAGTCTGCAGAAAACTACGTCTAACATGTCCACGACAGACCGCCTATAACCTATGTCTAATTGGTACTTAAAAAAGCTAGTTCTACACGTGCATAGAAAAGTAAAATCAAATGAGTAGTTAGTACACATCACTTTGTCTGTCTCACTCTATCTCTGACTATAGAAATAGAGGAAGAAGAAAAAAAATATAGAGGTTGAGAATACAGAAGAACAAGCAAAAATATAAGTTGCAGGAAAATGAATATCAAGGAGAGAGAGAGAGAGACATAGAGACAGAGAGAAAAATAGAGGGAACGGAGCAAATGATTTAATATACATCGGAAAAGAAGATTCACAACTGTGCTATACATTTAATGTATTGAATACTCTGCAGGCCCGTATCCACGGGGGGCTAGGGGGGCCGCCCCCCATAACTTTGGCTGGCCCCAATAAAGGTTTTACGATAGGCTTGCAAATAAACTATAATATGGTGATGAAGTATAATATGATTGGGTCGGGCTCCCCCTAACTTCGGCCGCCCCCCCTAAATTTGTGGGCTGGCTACGGGCCTGATACTCTGTTTCTTCTAAATTGCTTGCTAGATGACAAATATTAATTTGTAAAAACGTAGCAAATGCCCGCGTTGTCTTGTTTTCTTACTATTTCAGTAATAGTGGAAAACGTGGTTTATGCAACATAATAAATTACTAATTTTCCCACAACAACCATGTAGATGTTGTTGATGATTTTGAGTTTAACGTCCGTTCAGCAGCGAGATTATATGAGACGTTGACCTACTTATTAACGTGGGATCCGAACCATATGAGCTGCTGCCGGGAATCGAAGCAACCATGTACTGTTGGTAAGAAATTTCTAAGCAAAAGAAAAAACTGATCAGCAAAATACATAAAACGATAGTCCTGCAAACTATTACTTAAAGAGAATTTATTGTAAAATTAATACATCCATGTGGCGGTATATAGTCGTAAAGTGATTAGAAAACTTAATATTAAACTGTCGATCACATTGTTTTACTTATTTGAATTCAATGTCGTATAGATTCGGTTTTAGCTCTAGATTTCAGCATTCTCACTTCGATTCTTAACTTGTTGGAAATATGCATTAATCGAAATTATAAAAACATACGAAATTTAACTAGCTAAAAGAAGAGAATAACATAAAAATCCGGATTAGAGTACGTCGTCGCCAACATGTGCTTTTATTTCAGGGAGCATAAAGTCGGGAAGATCAACATTTTTTTTACCATTAAATCGGCCTATAATTCGATGGATACCACCTAACCTGCAGTCTCCATTATCCATCCCCAACAGTGAATCGTCACATGACCCATTCGCGCTGAACGGGCCATATATTGTGGATCAAACCGTCTTCCAGATGGGCGATACACACGTGTTGGCCCAAAATTTCCAGTGGAAAATATTTTTTCATCTGTAAAGACAACAGTGTCCCAGTGACAAGTAATATTTAGCTCTGCAAACGCCAGTCTATCGACTTTGTGATCTTCTGTCAATCTCTCCTTAACAGCAGCCCGGAAGGACCTTAAGCCTGCGGCCCGAATTCGCCGTCGGACTGTAGTTACATAACCTGGAAAGGCGGTAGACTGTTGCAGTTTTCGGGCACACATGAAAGGCTGTCGACAGCATTGATCAACTAATCGTTGGTCTTGTGTCGGTGAGGACACTCGTGGCCGACCACTTCCAGATTTTCGAGTTAGGCTTCCAGTTTCCTCATATTTTTTCCACCACCTGAACGCTGTTGCACGATGCACGCCTAATCGAGCGCCTGCTTCAGGAACACTCAATCCCGCATGTTCAATTAGAGCGATAACACTCTCGCGTACAGAATGATCATATTGCGCCATCCTTACACACCAAAGTAAAAGTGCTAGAAAGTCTTTGAATATAGGATAATGCAACATATTGCTATACATGACGTCGTATTATGAAAGGCATGCGTAGAAGAAGTAGATGTGCCTGTAATCAACTGTTGTTGCACGCAAAAATACTCACTCACTGTTAGTAACAAAATATTTTCCATTTTTTTAAATCCAATACATTAGAATATAGTAGCAGTTACTATTTTTTAAGAACATAACTTCCAGCGAGTGGTGGGCATAAACAAAAACTCGTAACTATGCAACAGTTAACTTCCATCAAAACCCACGAAGCACTTTACAGATTTAATCTGATTTATTTGTGCAATTTAGATACATATAAGATTACAACTTGTCCGGGAAATTTGTTTATACTCGTCTAAAACAGTTCTATTCTATTATTCGCCACTCGTATACATTATATGACAAACAACAAAACAGAAACAAGTAAAGTGCAAATACTATAGACAATATTTATCAAAACGTACTAGAGGATTAAGATATAGCCGAGCGGTTTAGTAGAGTAGTCCACTACCTCCGCCTTCTCGTGTTCAAACCCACCTGAGGTTTGTGTCTATTCTCTGTTTTTTTTTTTTTTTCTTGTGCTTTCACAACGAACGTTTTTTCTATAATTTCTATAAGCTATGACTTGCAAACCCTAAAGAAAATACACATGTTTATTGTAATACTCTAATCCGGATTTTTATGTTATTCTCTTCTTTTAGCTAGTTAAATTTCGTATGTTTTTATAATTTCGATTAATGCATATTTCCAACAAGTTAAGAATCGAAGTGAGAACGCTGAAATCTAGAGCTAAAACCGAATCTATACGACATTGAATTCAAATAAGTAAAACAATGTGATCGACAGTTTAATATTAAGTTTTCTAATCACTTTACGACTATATACCGCCACATGGATGTATTGATTTTACAATAAATTCTCTTTAAGTAATAGTTTGCAGGACTATCGTTTTATGTATTTTGCTGATCAGTTTTTTCTTTTGCTTAGAAATTTCTTACCAACAGTACATGGTTGCTTCGATTCCCGGCAGCAGCTCATATGGTTCGAATTCCACGTTAATAAGTAGGTCAACGTCTCATATAATCTCGCTGCTGAACGGACGTTAAACTCAAAATCATCAACAACATCTACATGGTTGTTGTGGGAAAATTAGTAATTTATTATGTTGCATAAACCACGTTTTCCATTATTACTGAAATAGTAAGAAAACAAGACAACGCGGGCATTTGCTACGTTTTTACAAATTAATATTTGTCATCTAGCAAGCAATTTAGAAGAAACAGAGTATCAGGCCCGTAGCCAGCCCACAAATTTAGGGGGGGCGGCCGAAGTTAGGGGGAGCCCGACCCAATCATATTATACTTCATCACCATATTATAGTTTATTTGCAAGCCTATCGTGAAACCTTTATTGGGGCCAGCCAAAGTTATGGGGGGGCGGCCCCCCTAGCCCCCCGTGGATACGGGCCTGCAGAGTATTCAATACGTTAAATGTATAGCACAGTTGTGAATCTTCTTTTCCGATGTATATTAAATCATTTGCTCCGTTCCCTCTATTTTTCTCTCTGTCTCTATGTCTCTCTCCCTCTCCTTGATATTCATTTTCCTGCAACTTATATTTTTGCTTGTTCTTCTGTATTCTCAACCTCTATATTTTTTTTCTTCTTCCTCTATTTCTATAGTCAGAGATAGAGTGAGACAGACAAAGTGATGTGTACTAACTACTCATTTGATTTTACTTTTCTATGCACGTGTAGAACTAGCTTTTTTAAGTACCAATTAGACATAGGTTATAGGCGGTCTGTCGTGGACATGTTAGACGTAGTTTTCTGCAGACTCCATTCCATCTTTCATAGGTAATGATGGAGGAACAGGGTATTAATGTCAGACTAGCTACATCGGTAGAGTGTTGGATTTCTAACACTAAGGTTCTGGGTTCGAATCCCAGCCAAAGACGGTACTTTTTTTCCATTTAGCAGTTTCCGATATTGTATACGTGCGAATCTCTTAAGATGTTATCTCTTTCTCATTTCTCCATTTAGATGGATGCTACGAAGAAAAACAATAGAGAAGTAATCTCTTGTTTCAGTTATGGTTGAGATTTTAAAGACATTTTCAGCTTTCTGCAAGCATTTTTATTTGTTTAAATAAATATGTGTTGTATAACACTTACTGTGTGTAATTATGTCTTTGTGGTTTGCTGATTCTCACAGTTATTATATATGGTTCATAACAAAATTTGAGATGGTCTCCTTTGAAGTGCATGTGTCATTTGTCAATATATGCGCACGTTTTCTTTTCCTTTATATTTCACATATTCCTCTTTATTTAGTTTTTATCACGTTGACCTTTTTCTCTTTCTCTCTCTTTAAAACTGAGGATGTAAAATGAGAAGAGAAATGAGAAGAACCTCAATCTATTACTCCATCTTGTGAGAAATTTGTGGTTTGTAGTCACGTGGTCTATGCATTTCTTGCTCCAAACGAAGTGTGCAGGGGGACTAAGCCGAAGGTTATCCTGGCGTGATCAGTGCCACAAAGACGTTAGGTTGGTTGCCTATGTTGTTGGCGTAGTTTCACAATGAACTTAAACTTTCATGTTGCAGGTTTTTTGCTTCGTATTGTACAACGTCATATTAGTAAGGTTAAAAATTGTCCAACGTCGTATTAATAAAGCTAAAAATTATCCAACGCCAAATTAATAAGGCTAAAAGTTGTCCAACGCTATATTATTAAGGTAAACATTGTCCAACGTCGTGTTAATAAGGCTAAAAGTTGTGAAACGTAGTATTAATAAGGCTTAAAGTTATGCAACTCCATATTAATAAGGCTAAAATTTCTCTAACGCCGTATTAATAAGGTAAACAATTGCCCAATGCTGTATTAGTAAGGCTAAAAGTTATCCAACGTCGTATTAGTAAGCCTAAAGGTTGTCCAACGCCGTATTAATAACGCTAAAAATTATCCAGCGCTGTATTAAGGATTAAAATTTGTCCAGCGCCGTATTAACAAGGCTAAAAATTGTCCAATGCCGTAATACTGTGCTGCATTTTGTTAAGCTGTTTCTATTACTTTGACAACTATTTGAAAATATATCTACATAGTCTGTTTCTCTTATAAGGAAGACATAAGGAATGAATATATCTAATAGATAAACGTAATACGCAGTTTTTCATTGATTTTCCGTATTACACGTGAATGAATTCTTGTGTGTTGATGAAACATTGTTACTTACTCATACAAAGCACTTGAGTTTAGATCAAAATTCCGATATTTTGCAATACAGATAATAATAATATACTTTAAAGTCCAATCTACGTGATTTCCTTTTTCTATGACAATAGGGGGGAAATCCCGGAAAAGCCCGATGGTTATAATGCTTACTTAACGTGCCAGAAATATCAAGTTCATTCCTGCTGAAAGCAGCTGCTATTAGTGGCGGCTTTAGCGGGTAGGCCGGGTAGGCACGAACTTACCCAAAAATTTTGAAAAATATATAAACGCTAAAAGATACAATAAAGAGTAAATACAGGATGGCCCAAAAGTAAGTCTACACCCCTGCAAAGATCAAGTATAACATTCTAGTTTATGGATTAATTTGCTTCGACTGTTCCAGGCTTAAGTTACAAGTAAAAAGACGTTAAAAACAAATAACAAAGAAACTATGTCTAACTGTTTGATAACAATAAGAAATTATATAAAATACGGGATGGAGCTGTATACCTACTTTTGGGCCACCCTGTATATTTTCCACTACTTATATTAATGCTAGGTAATTATTTAACAAAAACTATCAACCACTAGTGTAAATGTAATTTCCTACTGTCATTAATCATGTATATGTATCCATAAGCAAGGGAGTGGGCCTACCCAAAATTAAAATCCTACGGCCGTCCCTGGCTGCTATTATCCTAATCAACTTGTGAGTTGTTAACCCTTTAATACCCACAGCCTGTAACAAACTTAAAGTAAAAACGTGGCTTCCCATGATGCTGAGAGTTAGTAAGAAACGAAATGAAATATTTTTTTTTTAGTTTAACGTCCCACAATTATGCTTCTTAGGCGAAGACAGGTGGATGACTAAGACAAGTGAATGATAATGGAAGAATTGATCGAATGAGAAACTGGGAGGAAACGGGAGTATCCTGAAAAAAACTTCCGGACACGATGTTGTCCACCACAAACTTACTTGGTCTGGAATCGAACCAAGGACCGCACGCACCAGAGGTAAGCGCTCTACCACTGAGCCACCGTGTCCCCGCCCCCCTCAGCGTTCATTCAAGTTCTGTGGTTTCAAAACAAGCTAGAGCTGCATACATTTGAATTGTTAGCCTGATTTCATTACCTCTAATGTAATTATAGTCAATGCTAAGTTCTGCACCTTCCTCCAAAAGCAGTTCTTCATATGAAGGGCCGCGGTGGCTCAATGGTAGAGTGTTCACCTCTGGTGCTGAGGGTCCTGAGTTCGATCCCAGACCCCGCCAAGTGAACTTTGTGGTGGACAAACACCGTGTGCGTGGGTTTCCTCGGGGTTCTCCCACGCGCCTTTGGCGTGGGAGACCCGGGTTCGATTCCCGGCGGGAGCTCATGTGGTTCGGATTCCACGTTAATCAGTAGGTCCACGTCTCATATAGCCTCGCTGCTGAATGGGACGTAAAACTCAAACTCAACTCAACTCAACTCAACTCGGGGTTCTCCCGTTTCCTTCCACTTTCTTCATTCCACCATTTCATTCATTTCTCATTATCACCGTCTCCTTTAACCTAGCCGGCATAACCGTGGGACGTAACACTCAAATTTTTTTCTTCATATGAAAAATGTCATCACATGCACTACTGGAAACATTTCTGTTAGTGCTGATATTATAAATGATGGCTCCTTCGAAGTCCACACTGACTATCTGGGGGATTCCATTCTGGCACCTATTCAACAATCAAACGAAAAAGCGCATATAAACTCGTTTCTGCTCAATCGTAAGCAAAGAAAAAACCACTGAAAAAACATTTATTTCAGGAAATACCAAATACGAGTATATCCCCATGATACATCTATACTATTGCAAATGAGTACTTTTCTCATATTCATGCTACAAATGTCCAGTTAAAAGCAGTGCCGAGACCGAAGGACCGGTAGAGATACCTACGTCCAAAATAAATAAAGAAAAGAAAAATTAAACTAAAAATAAAAATATTTTGAAAATAACTTATGCTATTTTATCCAGTGTAAGTTTAAAAATAAAATCAACTGACAGACATATTGACCCTATATTCATCCTTACTACGGCCTTCGTAAAATGTAATAGGAAAACTAAAATATTCAATAAAACGTTGAAAAAATAGAATTCGCAGTGAAGCAGTTAAGCACGAAAAAAATAAATAACGTTAGTTTCAATTCCTGTTTGCTACTAGAAATAAATCACGCCTCAAAGATGAAGATCCTATCCGCGCGATCTGAAGCTCAAATCTTATAATTCCATAATTAGCAACTCTCCCCACATTGCTATTATTATAGTTCATAGATACATCTTACATTTTACAGTTTATCGAAATGTCAGTGTTACTCAGCAATATACTGTATCAGTAACAACAGCTGATATACAGTACAATCTTATATAAGCATAATACATGATTTCAGAGGAAATACTTCATTCATCTACATACCTGTATGATTTTCTTTGAATTTGACCATGAACACAGAAAGATAAAAATGCATAAATAAGCATTTAGTTATGTATGAAACCAAATGTCGTTAATCTAGCTATTTCAAACCTACTGAATATTTCTAATAAACATTAACTAACTAACTCTATGGCCTATAGAATAAATGCCGCGTTCACAAAAGCTCTCCACTGACTTGTATTCTTTGCCAACTGGATCCAGTTTCTACTTTGTATTCCTATTTCTGTGAGATCCATCTTAATATTCTCCTCCCATCTGCGCCTAGGTCTTCCTAATGGTCGTTTCCCGATTGCTCTTCCAGGCAAGACTTCGAAAATGTTTCTACTTTCTTCCATCCTAGCTACATGACCTGCCCAACTAAGCCTCCTAGACTTGATGACCCTAACAATGTTTGGTAAACCGTATAAATTATGTAGTTCCTCGTTATGAAGTTTCCGCCATTCCCGTTCCTCTTGGGTCCGAATATTCGTCTTAGGATCTTGTTCTCAAAAACTTTCAGTCTATGTTCTTCCCTCAGAGTAAGCGACCATGTTTCGCAACCATACAGAACAACAGGTATGATTATCGTTTTATATATTTTATTAGATGTTTATTTAAAAATGTTTACTAAAAGTAAATGACGGGTGCTTATAATACAGTAAATGAAAGTGTCCATTCTTCAGACGGGGAAAATAAAATTTAATGAATATGAAACCTGAAATTTGAAAATTGTAATAATAATAATAATAATAATAATAATAATAATAATAATAATAATAATAATAATAATAATAATAATAATAATAAATAAACTCCCTCTTTTCCCTTTTAGAAGCAGAATTGTTAAAAACGCTGAACACAAGTTTACTCATTTTTGATTATGAGTTTATATATCGAATTTCACGCCTCCAACTTAAGCGAATCTTTACAAGTATTTTCTGAATAAAGAATCGAAAATTTTAGTACTGGAAATTGTTCCCTTTAGGAACCGAATTTTGAAAAGGCCGAAACACATTTTCGATTAATTTGAATTAGGAATTTAAGAACCTGACGTTCTACCTCCAACTTAAACGAATGTTCACAAAGTTTCTCTCTATAAAGAATCGAAAATTTGAATATTATAGAAAATGAAATCTTTAAGTTTTACGTCCCCGGCTATGCCAACTAAGCTAAAAGAGACATTGATGATTAGAAATGGTGGAATGAAGAAAGTGGGAGGAAACGGGAGAACCCCGAGAAAACCCATGCTCACTATGTTTGTCCACCACAAAGCTCACTTGGCGCGACCTCAGAATTGTTTCCTTTGCCCATTAGAAGCAAAATTGTCGAAACGTATTCTTTCATTTTGAATTAAAAGTTTTAATACCAAATTTCACGCCTTAACTTAAGTGAATCCTCATATGGCAGTTTCACAATAAGGAGTAGAAAATTATAACAGAAAATTCCCTATTTAAGTGAGGAATGGTCGAAAAATCCTGAAACTTATACTTAGTTATTTCTAATGGGAATCTCATATGTCAAGTTTTACAATCTTGATCGCATGGGCGGAGTTAGGAATTGTCTGCTGGGGGGAAGGGGGCACAGTCTCGCAAATTTTGACAGATCTTGGTAGGTGGTCATTTTATAGGTGGCTTTTTTTTTTGTCAGAAAGTTGGGGTCAATGTCCCCCCACAGCTCCGGCCATGTCTTGATGTTACCAACTTTTACTTTCATCCTTGGAAAATAGATTTAAACCCCGCTTAACCTCCCTTATAAAATAAAGATAGAATTATCCCAACGCAAAGATTTAGCTGTTGACAGCTGGAGGAAACCGCTCCTCAAGCGAGGGAAAGGGAATTTTACGTGTAACTATAGTATATCTTCAACTCAGTGATTTCTCCATGATGATGATTCACACAATCTCCAAGGCGATGATTTAATCAAATTGTGAAATAAGCAGTACGTCTGGTTTCATGTAAGATTAGTGGGGAAAAAAGGGGAGAAACATTTTAGTATGACAAGTGCAATGTTGTTCTGACTGATAGATGTAAGGCGATACGTTTAATCCTATTACTAAGTATGAACATAAAGAAATCTTATATTTTATCTTATTTACACAACATAGTTTTGCTTGACATATTTTTCAACGGTTTAAAAGTAATTATTAAAAAACTCACGTATGCTGCAAGATTCAGTGTAAATAAAATTACCTTAGTTTTGCATGATACTCTCGTGTATTACGTGTTCAATATCTCCTTCATATGTCTTGAGTTGAGTTGATTTTAGTTTAGCGTCCCTTTCAGCAGCGAGGCTATATGAGACGTGGACCTACTGATTAACGTGGAATCCGAACCACATGAGCTCCCGTCGGGAATCGAACCCGGGCCTCCCGCGCCAAACGCGCGTAAGCTAACCGCTTAGCCACGAGGGAGCTCTTCATATGTCTTGTCTGTTAATGGTTTGATTTAGAATACAATTCATGAATTGTATCACTCTGCTTCTTTACAAGTTTTCAACAAAATGTTTAAAAGGCAGAAGGTTCAGAATAATTATGTTTATGTCTAGAGAACAAAATTACCAGTGCCGTGCCGTCGGGGCCAGGGCGAGTGGAGCGACGGACACGGTGCCGAAGTAAGGGGGCGCAAAATTTGGGAGGAAAAAGAAAAGGAAAGAAAAAGAGGAAAAATTACTTTGGATATTTTAGATCAACAGCAGTATTTTAAAATCTAATATTTAATTTGATCAGGGTCAGATTTATACTTTTTGCGTCCCTATGAATTATTTTCGAAAATTTTCTTACGTTTCGCGCCAACCATGGCGGTGCTTCGCGGCTAGTCTGTCGACCTCACTCATATGTACGGGGGCGCCGTCGTATACTCTTGTCCCGGGCGCTAATTTTCCACGGCACGGCACTAAAAACTAATATAGAATAGATAAACATTAAGGCTGTGTATTACCATGTATGACACACATATACTAACTTCAGTTTTTATAATTACTATTTGTTCTGCTATAGTATCAACAGGTTTCTTTCTTTCTTTCTTTCTTTCTTTCTTTTTTTTTTTTTTTTTAACTCAAAGAAGCGGAAAAAGTTAGCAAGGTACCTTTCTTGGGTCGGCCAAAAAGTGACGCACAATTCACTATAAAACGAAATGAAATGCTTGAGTTTACCGTTCCAAGATTATGCCGTTTTAGGCTAAGGGAGACGGATGATTAAGGCAAGTGAATCATGGAAGAATTAGTGGAATGAGAATGTGGAAGGAAACGGGAGTACCCCGAGAAAACCGACTTACATGATGTTGTCCACAACAAACTTAATTGACCGGGAATAAAAGCAGCGATCCATGTAGGAGAGACCGGGGCACATTGAACAACTCTCACATTTTATTTTTTTGTGACGCTCACGTAACACTGAAAATTATAGTCTTTAGCATACACATACTTGGTTATCTTATGCATAACATATATTCCTCTGTCTAATGTAACTCGTCCTAAACTGGACTTATGAACTAGGTTTTATGTATGATCAATACAGCTATGACAATGTTCCCCATGTGCGGGGTAAGTTGTCACAGTATATGGGGCAAATTGTCAGTCAATGTTATTTTAGTGGCAGTTTCTGGAAATAGGTAGATATTATTAATGCAATTATTATTAATGCAATAGAAACTGTGAATGTTACCAGCATTATATATTTAGCGTTTGAAAGAGATTTAAATGAAATGGAAATTATGCTAGTTACACAGGAAAGAAAGTAGGAGGACCTGTAGCCTACATTTTCTAAACATAAACGATTTATTGTTATATCAAGCTTTGTAGGAAAACCAAAACTGCAATGAAAACAACACTAGCTCATACCTAAGAATCAAAGCTGCAAACTGAAAGGTCATAACAAAATGAACGAAATTATCAAACGATAGGCTACATTTCCAATAGGCCTACACAAAATTTGCCAATGACATTTAATTTGCTCCTCATTCTAGTTTATAAATTGCAAATGAATTCCTATGATGTGACTACTGTATAGCTAGAAGAGGAGTAAATATTACTACAAAGATTAGTTGCGTTCTATCAGTACGCACCGCAAACAAGTTTGAAAATGTTTATCCTTTTGCTTCTATAAAGTACCATATCTAGAGGTCATCGTCAGAGTCACAGTTAATACACACGTAAAACAAGTTCTGCACTCCGCACTTTTCGTGGGCCCATCCCTTACATTGAATGCAATGAATTCACTTCTCGCTACATGTACTTGCACTGTATGAATTCCAGCAAACTAAACATAGTGTGTCGTCGTTCTCTGAGGAAGAATCGTAACCTTCTTCGGTTTTTAGGTGGAACTGTTTTCGGCTCAAAAGACTCAATCTTTTCTTTGTAGGGGTTTTGCCTTTCACTTCTTTTTTCTGGAATTCGCATTTCTGTTTCTTTTTGGAGTATCAATGAGAATGCATGACTTGCAATTTCTTCTGCTGATGCTGTTGATTATCCGTAGTCTAGCCTTCGGGAGGGGTTTGATATGTTCAGGGATGATTTCAAACGCTGCTTCAGATGATGTTCATACTACCACTGCGGAAGGTGAGGCTGATGTTCTCTTTGTGGATGCTGATGCCATTACTTCAGGTAGTGGTGATCTTCCTGGTTCAGCATTTGCTTGTGATGTGCCTAAAGTGGAATTTGATGTACTTGCTTCCTGCTCTTGCAACTGTGAACTCATGCAGCATCGGTCTGTAACATAACCTGGCATGAAATCCTCTTCACTGAATACGTCCGAATTTAACGGAAATATACCAGTAACACGAAAACCAGCCGTAATATTTGGGGAGTGGTTGCCATTGACAAAGCTGTGGCAACAACCTCTGCTGCGTTGTAAATTGTGAAAGTTTTTCCAGGGTTACTTTGCAATCAGTTCTTTCATGCTGAGTTGGTGAATTTCTTGAGAGGCCCGAGCACTGACCTATCTAATGGCTGCATTGTGTGCGAATAGTGAAGTGGAAAAGAGAGAATAACAGCACTGTTTGCTCTGGCGTAATCCAAATCCTCAATTGACAGTTGAGACCCGTGGTCGTCTACAAGCAGTAGCACAGGAAACTCCTTACAGTATTTAACGTTTGCAACAATATGCTTTAAAAACTATACAAAATTTTATTCCTTCATCCATCCGGATATGTTTGCACATCCAGCGTTGCTCGGTGGCCCACCCCTGATAAAATGGTCTTTGTAGTGCATTCTGGGAAAAACGAAAAATAGAAGCACTGTGTTTCCCGTTGCGGACACAGCAACTACTAGAATTACTAAATTTCCTCTTTCAGCTGACGTAATAGCTCCTAACTGTTTCAAACCTTTACGAGCAAAAACACGGTTTGGACATTGCACTGTTGAGATTTTCGTCTCATCCATATTATAAATATCTGAGGGACGAACTTGTAGCGTTTCATAAGAAATTTTAAATTGTTTAAGAATGCTTCGACATTTGTTTTGTTGAAGCTGGTTGCTTGGGGAGTTCTTATAGCAAGATCACAGTGTCTTTTCAAAAATCCCGAAAAACCAGACTGTGCCAGCAATGTCTTTTTCATTCAACAACTTCGGGCACTTCTTTTCTTAGCGCTTTTGCATAGTTGTAAACCAAGTCACAAACCTCTTTTGTCATGACTCCAAAGTAAATGTCCGAAGCTTGTTTTAGGTATGATACTAGTAACTCTACCTCGTGTTCCGAAAATATTCTGTTACATGTGGAGTAACCCAATGTAAATGACCATTCACTGGATTGTAGTTCACAATCTGTAACACATGCACAAAATCTTGCCTACGTTCTGTAGTGGACATGAAATTTTTTTTAGCAGATTTTTATATTGAAATGGGGTTGTCGTTTCTTTTTACGGCTCTTTCTGCAGTCAGTAAGTCTTTCATTGGTGGTGCTTTCCTCTCTGTGTTCCTTTTGTACGTTCTCACCATCTGCGAAACAGAGAAATCCCTTTACTAAAATAGGAATACATCGCTTGTTATCATACATAACATACAGTGGGGTACATTTTCACAGTGACAACATGTCCAGTCTTATTTGTGACAATTTGCCTCACGCGTCGCCATTCCTCTTTTTACAAAATATCTGTACCAAACTACAACATTAGGCGCATTCACAGTAGCACATTATGAAACTTTCTAACCTACATAACAAACACAAAAATACTTTTCCCGCTTTCACGATCACACAAAACAGCAATTCCAGGACTCGCAAAATTTACACTCCAGCACTGAAAACAAAGTTCAACTGCCGCAGCACTGTTGTTTTCGCGCACCTCGAAACGAGTACAGTTAGTAGTGACATTTAGTAAGTAAACAAGAAAGGAGCAAAGGCGCGTTAACGTTTAAGCTTTTTTCAGAATTACTACTGTGATAACGTGCCCCTTGTGACAATGTGCCCCGGTCACAAAGGTAAACGTTCTACCGTTGAGCCACCGTAACCCCCACCAATTCACTGTGGCTCGGTTTATGGTAAGCAGGCCCGTAGCCAGCTGAAAAATGTAGGAGTCCCGGTAGAAGTTAGGGGAGGGAGCGATCCAACCATATTATAGTTCATTTGCAAGCCTCCGTGAAAATTTTAGGGGGCCAGTAAAAATTTAGGGGGGCCGGCCTCCCTAGACCTCCCTGGATATGGGCCTGATGGTAAGCACTAGAAAAATAAAATTTTGTGAATACAAGTATTTGTCTTTTACTTCTTTGAAAATGCCATTCAATATATCCTATGAGACCAAATTCGAAAAGGTCTCTTGTCCACTTGTTCTTTCATTTTTTTTTAAGTATGCTTTTTTCATTGTTTATGACTCCTTAAATTTGAGCTAAATTATACCGTTTAATGTGTTCCAATGGTATTACATTTTATAAAACTTATTTTGTTCATTTTCAGATGCAGAAATTATGATGATGAAAGGAAACACATGATTTTCCGACAGTTTTGTAAAATGGAGAAGATACTTTCTTTCTTTCTTTTTCTTTTTTTCTTTTTCTTTCTTTTTTCTTTTTTTTTTTTTTTTTTAATTAAGCAACTCCTATGATCCATTAGCTTCATTGCATTGCAACAACTTTGCTTTCATGACACGACCACACATTCATAAAGGTCTTGAGGTTAGTCATTACAGCACATTTTCAGACACGCAATGAGTTCGTTGCCATCTCGAAAGTGTTTCTCATGCACATTAGTTCTCAGCTGACCGAACAGAGAAATACGACGGTGTAAAGTCGGGACAGTATAGGGGTTGTGGCACCACTTTCCGTCCCAATCTACCAATCTTCTGAACTTGCCGTGGAACCCAGGATGCAAGCATTTTTCTCTATTTCAATAGATGAATTAGTGTTAAGACAGACCATTTTGGCATATGTATGTGTTCCATGATGTGTATCATGGTGATCCACCTGCTTTTCGGATGAGTTCCTCAATCACTGACAAGTTTCCATCGATTGTGACGACTGACGGTCTACCCCATTGTTGCTGGATGCTGTAATTATCACAACACAACCTCTGAAGTATTACCTGCTATCGTTGTCCTCTTAAGCTGACAACAGATTACTGTAAATCTACGTTGCTAAGTTATCCCTGGATTTGTACAGGAACTCTCGATTACTGTGCATTGGCATAGTAGGGTTAGTGCCCGGGTCCTGGGTTCGATTCCTGATGGGAACCCTCGGTCGAAAAGGTGTAACAGTTTTCTCAGGCCAGCCATCCAAACTGGATGTTGCCAACATATGATGCCTTAAAAACTTAATATTAGAACCGAGCATTGCTAAACGAAATCACGACTAGAATAATGAAGTTTAATTCAGCTTGTAATAATAATAATAATAATAATTTCTTCTGGCATTTCTGTGATAAAAGTGTTTTTATCAATTCGATTAATTCGGAAAGTCGGTTGGTCCTTACTTTTCCACTTTCAAATTATTATTATTATTATTATTATTATTATTATTATTATTATTATTATTAATAATAATAATAATAATAATAATAATATTTAGTTTCACGCCCCTAACATAGTTTCATATCAGACTTAAGTAACCCATGAGAAAAATTAGCTCAATTGAATAATATTAAATGGTGCCAAGCGATTTCAAGTTTTGAATACATTTACTGCATACGAGGCAAAGATGGGTCTACTTTGTAAATTTAGAAAGACAACTGTAAGTTAATGAACACATTAAACGTATCGTCAGAAGTATGTTTGTGGCAGTGTTGCCACACTTGGTACAATTGTACCAAATTCAGCCCTTTTTATCAGTCATCGGCCCGTTGGTACCACGCTGGCATTTTCAGCCCCTTTTGTGAAAAAGTTGGTACAATTCTACGCAATTCAGCACCATTTAACAAATACTTATCACATTTTCTAAAGTGTTAGTAAGATTTTGCTACATCTCACGTTACTTATACTGTGTGTTGGATTCTTAAAAAAATGCTGTTAAACTTGTATTCTGTGACATTGCATCGCTTAACACTAGGAACTTTGTGTGGGAAATTCGTAATTCGAACTATACTGGGATACAAATGACGCTAGATGGGCGCATCCTCACCGCGCATGATGGAGACGAGAAGGAAACAGTGTGGTGGAAATATTATATTCAAATCCTAAAAAAAATAGAACCACACAAACACGTTGAATCAAGTGTTGAATATTCTGAAGAAGACCAGCGTTTGCTCAAGTAAATATATAACTTATGTCATTGCAAAGATTCTACACCAAAAGATAAAAGCAGGAAAAATAGATTGACATAATTGCTGGCTAAGTAGTTTACTAGTGATGCCATATTGACGAATATAAAGATACCCGAACATTTCTGCATTTTATAGATCTGTATCGACACGTTGATTTCTACTCTTGGAAGAGGCGGGGTTGTTCTAGAACATTACCTCTTTTAGTTTCATGTTATAGAGCCGTGTATTACCCTGGTATAAAATTCAGTCCTTTTTGTTTCAATTTGGTACTATTTTTCAGCCCACTTCAGAGCTAGGACTGTGGCAACAGTGGTTTGTGGTGAACTGGTATAACGCAAAACAATATGTTGCATTACTCCCTGTTTGAGCTGCCTCCAAGATGGCGGTCTTCAAGATGGCCCACCAGTATGGTAGTATACAGCAGTAGATGCAATTCTACATCTATTATCCCTATCCAATACGGTGTCACTCCCTCTAGCCATTCCACACTTACAAGATACCTTTGCCTTATATTATAAATGCATTCAAAACTCGAGGTCGCTTGGGGCACCACTTAATACTATTCAAATGAGTCAATTCTTTGTAGATAGACACAATTTAGTTTAAGGCCCTACATTACTTGCACAGAAGCAAGTGTTGAAATGCACAGCAACTTTACGGATACTATATAAAGAACAGAAGAATTTACTACGCATAATTTCTGTTAATCTTAGTTCGACTAAAATAAGACCACAATAATAATACTAAATGTGCTGCTAAGAATATGCAGTGAGTACAAGAATTTCCATTCTGACGTAATATACGTTGGAAATTGTTAATGAAGCACGCAACCATCTTGATCAAACTTACCCAATAAAATGTACACTAAAAAATTATATTTAATAGCAACTACGAGGTGTATTACGTGATAGAACATAAAAGTAACGACCTTCTAGAAATGAGAATCTGGCAGAAGGAAGGAAAATAAAGTACGGATTTTATAGACACATCTCAGAGTGAAACATCGTATAGTAACGTATACATTCTTTGTGGCCTTCTTTCTGTGCGCGTGATCTCGGGTTCGATCGTGGTGAGGATACATGCATCGCATAAAAATCCGAACAGTGGTTTGGATTTGATCCAATTTTCAGCAGCGTTCTGTCTCTCTGGCATTTTTGCAGATAATAAAATAATTCTAATAATGTCTGTATCTGACACAAATAGAATTTTCTCGGAAATTGCTTATGAAGCTACACGCCTAAAATAAACCAATACATTGTTGAAAGGAAAACGTGGACAAGGAACACCGGAAGCAAAACATTTGCATTATTTCACGAAAGGACAATTATTTTAGTGTCAAACAACTATCATAGTATTGTATAAACCAGAGTTTCTCAAAGTGAGTTCCGCGAAACCCATGGATTCCGCCGAGTTCCTAGGTTTCCATACAAACCGACCTCGAGGAAGCAAATAAAAAATCCCCAAATCTCTACCTGATTTAAAACTTGCTTTAAATTTTGGGTCCTTCCGAATTTGTTTTTGGAAGTTTAAACAGAAATAATTTGATTTTTTGAAAAAAAAAATCGAAAATGACAAAAGCTGCTTTCCGATACTTCTTTCGAACCGTAACGGAAAAGGTTTCGAAATTTAAAAAAAAAAAAAAAATCTTTTGGGAGGCTATCACCCCTTTTTCGAGTTAAAAGACTCAATTTTTGGACTTTTTTCCACGTAAAACCAATATCACCACAAGCAAATACCGAAACACACTGGATGTGGAACCAAATACGAGTATAAGACTGCAGCTTTCCGCCATAAAACCTGTAAAGAACTCTGCAGGCGCAAAAAAACAAGCCCACTACTTCCACTGGTCTCAGCACAAGTGGTATGTTTTGTGTGAAAAATGATTCTTATTTCACATTAGGTTTCACGTCACAATTCAGAAATTATGTTTTCATATACACTTCAAAAGATTAAATTACTATAAAGATGATCATTTTTACACTTTTATATGCACATGAGCACATGTGCATATAAAAGTGTAAAAGTGATTATATTCACAGTAATTTAATATTTTGAAGTGTTTATGGAAAACTAGATTCTCGTGTGCGTATAAAAAACAGTTTAAATGGCATTATAAATTGTCAATTAATTTAATACTATTCTCATGAGTTCCGCCATTTTATTATGGACGTGATAGGGTTCCATGAATGAAATAGTTTGAGAAACGCTGGTATAAACAGATGTTGCCCACCAAGTTTTGTTTAAGGAGAGATTACTTCCTTTAGTTCAGTTCCGTATTATTTTGTTTGAAAAAATACCAAAGGACCAGAACAACATATTCGCTTTATTTCTTCTGTAAATCTTCGGACAATAAGTTGCACTGATAATATTAAACCTGCAGCTATCATCTCATCTTCTGTTTTTCCTTTATAATATGCATGAAACAACCATAAGAGAAGACTGCAGTTTGTCAACAGTGATGGAATAGTGTACACCGCATGATTCGTCATAAATATTTAAAAACCTTTTGTGAAGAAGGCCTTGTGTACAATATGTGTTATCTTCCTTAAACACATACTTAGCACTGATGGCTACATCAAATGTAGTTAACCTTGAGAAGTATTCTGCAATAGATTATATTAATTTTTGTTTGCAAATATCTTCTGATCACTTAGTTCATTTTGTCTAAGTATGCATAATTGAATTATTAAATTGATTGTAGTAAAAAGAAATAAAAGCAATAGACTGACTGCAATGTTTTCATATGTGGGAATACGACTTCACTATAGTATAGAAGGTATAACGATAACGTCGTTGGCTTCCTGCGACACGTTGTAGTGACGTATATGGGGAGTTGCCAGCTTGGTTACTCGTGGCTTGCTGGGTGCAGTAGACGGTTGGTGGTGATTGGCTACCCTCTTACCACACCCCCAGTGACGCGCAGGTCCAAGCGCAAGAAGCCAACGACGTTATATCTTCTGGACTATAGGTTTCGATTTTTGGAAAGAAGCTTGTGGGCAATGGTAACGCAAGCTCTAATTTCTTAAGGGCGGGGAGGGGGGGACGAGCGGAGGAGCAGAGACATTGTTGGGGATCAACTATATTTTTGTATAGTGAATATAAGAGTTTAATATTACTTGACCTACATTAGACAAAATGTCTGGCAGTGCAGTCAAAGAACGAACAATGTCATCCTGAAGTCGCCCGCCCCCTTGCTTCCATCTAGCGTCATCAATCATACTTATGGAGCTAAAGGGATCTGTAAAGGGACTCCAACAGCAACATGAAAGAATAGTATAAGCCAGAATTTACGAGAGATGACTAGCAAGAATTATGAGTGGATTTGATATATATATACAGTGGCGGATCTAAGGGGGGCTATAGCCCCTCCCCTTGACGCTGAGGTATACACTGGATAAAATGGGCTTCAATCCTGTTTTACACTAGATAAAACGACAAAATATGGTTTAGCCCCTCCCTTGATCATATCCTGGATCCGCCCCTGTATATATTATATATATATATATATATATATATACTAGCTGTTATGTCCGATTTTCGCACGGGTCAGATAAAATATCTATGTAAACAAACTGAAAAACGAAAGGAAAAAAAGCTCTTATTTTACTAATAGATTTGACACTAATATCGGCCATTTTGGATTATTTTTACATGTCTTGGTACGCCCCCCTTCCCGGGGGACCCCCGCCTCGCATACAATGGTAGCTGAATTTGAAAGTATCGCCAATGGAAATGTCACCATTGATCTCAGCGACCGCGAAAACTATGGATTTGACACTAATATCGGTCATTTTGGATTATTTTTATATATCTCTCAGTATCCCTCTCCCCGCGGCAACCCCCGGTTCGCAGCCTAATGGGGTGAATGTGGGAGTTAATAGGATCGGAGGTTCACCATTGATCTCAGCGACCTCGAAAGCTATGAATTTAACACTAATATCGGCCATTTTCTACTACTTTTACATGTCCCAGTAAACGCTCTCCCTCCGACCCTCTGGTTCGAATTTTTTTTTTAAAAGAAAACGCTTCGTCTTGGTCTGGGGCCTGGACCAAGGTACCAGTGATCAAAACTTGGTAACTTTTGGTCTACTCATCTGATACCCAGGCCGCACAAAGACCAACAGACAGACACACAAACATTTATTTTGCTCAGAGAGTGAGGGAGACTGTGATGAAGGCAATGAACAAAATGGTGGAATAAAGAAAGTGGAGAATCCCAAGAAAACCCACGCACACGGTATCTGTCCACCGAAAAGCCAGTCTATTCGGTGAGAGCAGGAATCGAACCAAGAATCCCACCCACCAGATGTAAGCCCAACCACTGAGTCACCACGGGCCCCGATTGGATTGACTGACGCCAAGGTTTTGCTTCTGTGGTGATAAACGATTGGTTTCTAGAACCATAAAGTTACTTAAGTTCTGAAGAAAAAGCTCATAAGGAGCTACAACAGTTTCAAGATAATTATTACTATTATTATTAATTATACAATGGTAAATCTTACTCAATTTTGTCTGAGGATGATTCTACTTACAATCAGCTTGAATTCAGGCTTCTGTCAGTAATAGTCTGTCCCCTTCAATGTTGCCAATTTAGCGACTTTGTCGCTAGAACTAACGACTTTTGGAAGTGTCTAACGACAAAATTTTTTATTTAGCGCCTAGCGACACATCTAGCGACATTTAGGAATTAAAATATTTTGTTCTATATTTGTATTAAAGTTTCCAAAAATTTTGCAGTTTGTGATACTAATAATTACTTTTACACACTCGGTTGCACTACTGATATGAGCGACTTACTTCGTTGTATTCATTGCTGCTATGAGGGTTATGCCCTTCTTCACTGAGGTTCGGAAATCCGGGAATTTCCCGTATCTAACTAGTTGCGTAATAGCTGGTAACCTCTTGCATCGCACAGTGCGTACAGTGACAGTGACGCTGGAGAACATTGTGCTTTTCTGGTTCAGTGTAGTGCGTGTGATTTATATATTAATTCAACTGCGGTTGTTCTTAATATAAATTATACAGAAATTTCGTGGGGTTAGTTCGGTGAAGTGTTCCAATACAAAAGCAACATGAATTCCCCCCCCCAATAAAAAATAATCGTACTCTATTAAAGGGAATGGGAAAAAGTGATCCAAAATTTTAAGTAGGTCTATTTGCAAACTTTTAATGCTTTATTTATTAATTTTGTATTCTTCAAAGCACATAGTGTAGTGGTTTTGTCAAGATGGTCATTTTTTGAAAGAAAAAATACTCGAGTCTTTCATTGTACATGAAAAATATTTAAATTATTTTAATTCTTTTGTAAAATTATATAGCGACTTTTTTAGCGACTTGGCAGGAGGCGTTTAGCGACTTCCAGCGACTTTCGAGTACTAAACTAGCGACATTTCACACTGGCGAGTTGGCAACAGTGGTCCCCTTCCCTGAGAAAAATAAGATTTAATACACTTTTGCACGGAAGTTATATATAATAATGATACTCTTATTTCTTAAACAGCCCTCCCCTTAGGAGGAGGAAAAATAAATTCAACAATGCATACAATCGATCATTGATGTGGTCAGATGAAATAAGCTATTCCATGGATGAACGTCGAATACGCAACTAATGATTCTAGAATTTGTCAGTCCCGTGCCTCAAACTGTTTTACTATGCTGTGAGGTGCCGGTAGCCAGAGCCGAAACTAAGGTTACCAAGAAACACCAACACAAGTAAAATTAAATAAATAAGGTGGAGTGGCTGGGAATATTCAAAATAAGCTTTAGAATTTACATAAGATGCAAATTACAGGCATTTACATACCTAATTCCCTGCTTGGAGATGAGGGATATCTCCTGTAGAAGCCGCCACTGCCCCAATTAAATTCGGTAGAGCATGAATAATTTCAGTTAATAAGAACAACAGATCTCAGGGTTATCTGTGCAACAGTCATGGCCTTGACGTTACTATAGTGAGTTTATAAAAAGTAACAAAAAGTTAATAAAAAAATTACTTCAAATTAACAGGTAGCAGCCTGTTTTAAAACTCACTATCTCATGACTGTAAGCAATGGTTCTCTGGGCAAAATACTCCCTGGGCCCCATTCAGAGAGCTGGTCAGACATACACACAACAAGGGAAAATGCTTCCTTGTCTCACACTCCTGAAACAGAACATTTTAATTAGTAGTAGGTACTCACCCTGCAGCAAATTGAGATGAAGACAAATTCTGATTAGAGATGGCGGTTTATTTCCATGATAAGAATTGAACATCAAGATGAGCGCTGATGTTTGTCAACACTCCAATACTCTTTGACACACAAACTTCCTTCTGTAGTGCTCTACTAAACACCTACACTTATTTATAGATCATTAGATATACAACACTTCTTCCTTTTCACTATATAAGATAGCATTTCAGAGGGGAGGACGAAACTTGATATTTGAGGTCTGGTTGACCTCAGAAAAAAATGAAAAATAATGAGAGGAAAATTTATATACAAATTTCTTTAACTCCTCATTTTGTGAGTTCACAGTCTGACAGTCTCAGAGAGGAGAAAT
The DNA here is from genome assembly GCF_964235325.1 of Thermobia domestica. NCBI lineage: Eukaryota > Metazoa > Arthropoda > Insecta > Zygentoma > Lepismatidae > Thermobia > Thermobia domestica. The sequence continues at coordinate 23,705,499 of NC_137461.1, forward strand.
TACTATCACACACATTTTTGTATTAAAAACAACACGTTATCGAAGAAAATTTCTTAAAGAAACAAAATATAACTGATCCGAATCTTAATAGGTTCACTGCACTGTTCTGGTAGCTGATAGAACACTTCCGCAAACAGTTCTCGCCTGAAGTTACCATGTACTTTCACATTCCCATTCCACTGCATAGGTTGAAATGTTCCTCACAATGTTTACTACGCTGGATGGCGAATTTTCTTTGATGCGGACATGTTGTATGTCCGTGAAAACAAGCAAATACCAATTGCTTGGAGCCTTGTCCAAACGTCCAAGGAAGGCACTGTGTTAGTGACGTTACAGGCCTTTTTTTTTTTAAGTATCTCAACTAGAGATCTTTAAGGTTTACTTTTCCACTGTCAAACTGGAAGTGTAAATGCTTCCCATACTCAAAGCGGGGTGTTGACAAGATGTCTACTTAGTTCTTCTCTTACGAGACACGTAGCACTATGTCATAAAAATAAAAAAAATAATAATAATTTTAACTGTAACTTTTCATTACAAATTGTCGCTATTAGGTACGACTTAGTTTTCACTGTTTCAGATACGTGCACTGTTCATCAAACTATTGTAAGTCACAATTGAGGTGATATGCAGAATCAAAGTTCACCAAACACACGAGTTTCCGATACATGTCGGTCATGTATTTCTCATCAGGAATCTCCTCGGGGACCGAATGTCCACACATCTCCTGGGTTATAACTAACCGATAACTAAGGAAGTATAGAGGACTTCCTTCTGTAGATTTAACATGTATTCTCTTCCAGCGATATGAACGAACTACCCCCTTGTTCACCAACGAACAAGTATATTTACTTCACAAAACTTCCGAAAAAGGAGGACTCGCTCCTTCTTGGGTCTTGCAACAAAAGGTTTGTTGCCCCAGGAAATCTTCTGGGTGGTCTTTTGCAGAAATCATACGAAAACCTGCCTATGTCTGCACATACTACCCCGCAGTTCTTTGACAGGTGCTGCCATTGCTTCAACTGTGGTCACTTTTGATAGCTTCTGCTACCCCCAGAAGTCTATGAAGTTTTGAAAACACATAATTGTTTTCACATATAAATAGTATTATGAATAATAGAAGAACAGGTTATCATACACAAAATAAAAGTAAAATACACATAGAATACATGGTTATAACTGACACAAACTGTCATCTCTCTCAGTACTGGAAATAAGCCCATTTTCCTGCGGCTGCCTTTAAAAACGTCTGCTACTAATTGGCATCCATGTTTTTAAGGAGAGAGAAAAAGGAAACATCTTTGGTTATTATCAATTTTACCAATTACAAGATCCAAATGTCTTGTACGAAAGGGATACACGTTGATAAAATAAATCAGAATTTTGTACGGTATTTCCAAGAACGATTTGAGCGTAATACGTTAATATTAATATTTTACATAGAAAAATGAGTCAAAATAATGAAAACATTTTAAACTGGCATTGCATCTTGGGAAAAAAAGAATAGGTCCGCTCGCAGACGGTACCGGCTATGGGAGAAAAGGGGGGCTGGAAGTGACGCTTGAGCTTGCTGCTATCCAAAATCACACCTATAGAAATCCAAAAACTCACATGTTGACGCTAAAATTTTTACAACTTTTTATACAATAGAAGTTGAGCGTCTGTAACCACTATTTCCAAATCAGTGTTGATTCACTAAGAAAGTGAGTAGGATACTTCCTGTGTATAATAAGTCTTATTCTGTCCCTCATCTAGTGATTTCTTGAAACAGTGAGTTGGGAGGGACCTCCTATCTAGTATGCTAGGCGACGGTGAGTCGGGAGAGAACGAGAAGAAAAAAAAATTCTCTGTCAGCGCTAGCTCCGTCTTCCACGATTCTAAAATCAATGCATGATTCCCACAGAATATGCCTATTTCTTCAATAATTAATCCATCGTAGAGGATTTTAATATCATTCTTCCTTCGTCCCCATGTATGCTGTATATAATACAGTAACCCAGTAATTAGATGCAAGCAGTAACATACAATATAATTAGCCTATAAGGAAATAAACATATATGAATAAATACAATATAATACAATATTGTATTAATATTTCCGTACTACACTCGGTTTTTAAACATCTTTAATCATAATAACTGAATAATATTCACTATGCATACTAATTAATAAGCAATTAATTTGATCACAAATTAAGCTATTTACATATTGATATGTAAATGTGCCCCTCATCTGCATTTTGATATGCAGATGATGGAGAAGGACATTGGCCTTCTACAATGCCACCCGACAGTTAAAGAAAAAAAAAATCAAAATTAATGTTTAATATAGTGACATATTTTCCATCTTGGTTAAAGTCAGTGAGAGGGAAAGGATAAATCACCCCGAAAGTTTCACTGCTTTTTAGTCTTTTTTCCCTTGTAGTCAGATATTTATATAGCATGGCATGTGTTTGCTCAGTAATTACTTCTATTATTTGGAACTACAAGAAAGATGTCATGGGTGAAAATATTGAAATCCTCTAACTTAATGAAAATTTCCAATAAACCACTATTTCTATGAATCGAACTCTGGAGCATATATACTATATAGCATTAGTAGGAGCAATTAATGACTCCTTGTGGAACACTGCATGTTTGATTCAGCATAATTTTCAGGAGCGGAGAATTTTTAGATGAACTAGTCGCCTGACTCCGTGCCTGAACCTATGGTACTATTAACCATCACACATCATTCCGTTAGATTCGAGAATCAGTGCTATTTTGAAGTTTCAAGGTAAATAAGGTTTCAGAAGTCGAGAAATGTCATGAGGATAAATGAAGCGGTTGAAGAATTATAAGGTGGGATCAGGTTGGGCTTGAGCGGCCATGAGATTTCGTGAAAGTGTTAATTTGACTTATCGTGCTCCCGTTCATTTAGGAGTCCTTGATTTAATGGGGATATCAATGTATATTATATATATAAATATATATAACGTGACTACTTAGCTGTTGCATGGGAGCTACTAAAAGGAAGAGAAAGTTGTAGTTAAATCTCCCAGATTGGTAGTTTTGTTTCGTGTAATGAGCTCATTAATAACTCAGAAAACATCACGCATACGATTTCCGTTTAAGACTCAAATGTAATATCACTCATGGTTTCCACACAACAGTTTCCAATATATAGAAGCAGCCAACTTAAGTATTCAGATATGCTGCCAAATAAGCTGGTAGCCAGGGTAGACGTATAGATGACTTACAGGTAGAGAGAAAACTTTTTCGTTAATGCGATGTGAGAAACGTTAAAGCGTACAGTATATGTTTCAGGAAAACTCGAACTTATCGTTTCAGAGCCAGAAATCGCGTTTATATTATTGCGAATTTTTGCGAAATTCGGCATTACTTGCGATAAGTGTGAATAAAAACGAAAAAGTGGGATTCTTGTTAATTATTAGAAATTAATTATTCTTGTTAATTCAACTTTTCTTAACAGTCGCCTCCATTCGAATAAACATAGTTATTGTTCTGTCTTTTGGACTATCACAAAAATATCACTGAAATATAATTTTTTAATTTCAAAAGAAAAACAATAGTCCCTCAGAGTATAAACACTTCACCCAGTTCTTTGCCAGGTGGTAAAGTGCCCAGGACCGACGAGACGTTACCACGTTGGATAGAAACGGATATGCGCTGTATTAGATAGGATGTGGAGCGAATTTCGCCGGAAACATCAGAAATGCGTCTTCTTGTTAATTATTGGAAATGCGCTTTTCGTTATTATTAGCAATAATAACGAAAAGCGCATTTCCAATATTATTTAAGTTAAAAGAAAGAAAAAAAACGTTGAATTTACGGATGAGTTATTTGATCCTTTGCCCTTCTACTAATTCTAACTACAGTAGTTTCTAACATGTGGCCCCGCGTAGTAACGTAGTTGCAAACGCTCTTGCCTTTGGTGCGAGCGGTCCAGGTTCGATTCCCGGTGGGGACACTTGGTCAAAAAATGTAAAAAGCTTTTTCAGGTCAGGCATCCTGAATGAGGTTTTCCTGGGTCTTCCTCATTCACATCAGGCAAATGACCTGATGTTACCTAACTTATAGGTCCCAGGCCGCTTCCTTCCTCCCCTTTCCCCGGATAATGCGCTCGCCGAGAGACGTCATTTCTCATACGTGACGGGCTAAATGGCCTTAGATGCCGAAAGCTCAGAAATCTAAATCCTAATTTCTAACATCCGCTGTTTCTAATATACTTGTTACCATTTACGTTTAAGATAATGCAGTATTTATCAAGCTTTACCGCCTACTCTCATGTAGCATACTATCATTAACAATTAACAAGCCGTAACTGCAAGTTATTTTGGTTTTAAAAAAGTGAAATGTAAATAATGTGTGCTTTCATTTAATCACTATTTTACCCTGTAGCGTAATTACAACGAGGCTAAAGCATGGGAAAAATAACTTAATAAAAATAAAATTAAAAAAAAAAAAACTCTGTACAGTACTTCCTAGTTTGCTTTTCGTAATATACTGTACTGTTTTATGATATACTGTAGTTATCTTCATTGATACAAGGAAACGCAAAATGCTGTAAAAAATAAGCTTGTTCTAACAACTTTACATCTCACACAAAACCTTGTATCAACAGAATAACATCCTATCAACCATAACAACATACAGTAAGCAATAGGTTTTTACCAGCAAATGTGCTGTATTTGTCTCTGTAAGGCACGTGACGTCATCCTCTTTGTTAGGTGGGAATTACGTCACGTTTCGTGCTAGATACAAAAAAGTGACAAAAAGAGTGCAATAATCTCTTGGAATCGTCATTCTCAAACCCTTAAAAGAAATAAAAATAAAAATAAAAGAAAGGAATTCCCTCTCACCTTGGTTAATAAGAAAAGGTAAAAATGTACTTTGAGGTTGAAAAACAATGTAGATAATTTTCATAAAGATACAAGCTGTTTTACTTTGGATAAGTGCAAATTCTATAATTTGGCCCGATTACATTCTAGGTGTTCTTATTTAACCCAATGACTCACCCTGATAGACAAAAAGGTCACTGGATTACATACAGGGTGTTTCAAAACAACGCCGACATCGTTTGGGAGGTGATTCCTGACGTCAAGATAAGACGAAAAGTATAGACCAACTTGAGTGCACAAATGCTCCCTTTTGGAGTTATAGGCTGCCGAAAACATGAAAAAAAAAAAAAAAAAAAAGTAAGTTTAAAAGTCCATAGCCCCCAAATTATGGGGTCTACTGCAGTCGGGTCAAGACTTCACTTAGGAGTATGTACCCTATCCAAATATCCATGTTTCAGAATCCTGCGGTACTTCCGCAACAATTTTTATAGAGGTAGTTGGTGAGTACTTCAAATTACATGCCCGTAGTGAAACTCACTCTACAAAAATTGTTGCGTGAGTACCACAGGATTTTGAAACATGTAAAGTGAAGTTCTGACACAACTATGGCAAGTCCCATAGTTTTGGGGGTATGGACCTTTAAACTTCATTTTTATTTTCAAGATTTCGGCAGTCTGCAACTTCGAAAGGATGCATTTGTGCAGTTCGGTCTATACTTTTTGTCTTATCTTGATGTAAGGAATCACTTCCCAAACGTCGTCGGTGTTGTTTTGAAACGCCCTGTATATAGGATATGGATACATAATGCTGCGAAGATTCAAATGTCAACTGTAAAAATCGAACTCCAGACATTTGATTCTCGACCCACCTAAATCTTAGAAGTGGTTTCTCACAGTATACTGCAAAAAGAGATAGAGAGAGAAGTGAAAAAATAGAATATGAAAGTGATAATTGAACGATAAAGAAGTCATAATTCTATTAGCTGTTTTCACCATAATGAGTGCTTCAGCTATGAATAATGGTGCAACCAATAGGCCCGCAATGCGGAGAGAACTAGGGCAAAAGAACGTCCATTTATGTTGTAAATAGCTATTACCTTTTTGATATGATGTTATCATCTTTCTGATTTCATATTATTTTACACTTTCTCCTCATTATTGTTCTTTTGACTAATACTTCCCAGATTGGTGACTAAAAAGCCATTTAATTTACGGGGAACACACTGTATAGAAGCTGGAATACTAAACCATGATTAGACAATATTATATAGCTGAATAAATTTTACTTGTTTTCATGAACGTGGAAAGACTGGCCCCTTTTGACATTTTTGCGACATTACGTTACTGGCAAGAGTCAAGGCATTTAAAAAAAAAAAAAAAAAGAAAGAGAAAGAAAAAGAAAAAATTGGAAAGGGCTTCTCTGGCAGCTTGAAGTCAACCACTAAGGCTCCGACTATATTTATTAGTAGGGCTCACATTAGATTACCTGATTATTTTTTCACAGTATGAAAGTAATTTCGAAAAGTTAACTTTAAGGCAAGAATCCAGTGAATGCTTCAGTCCCTGAAACCCATGTAATTGGTGCCCATAGTTATTGTTCTGTCTTTTCCATTTTTAAAATAAAAATCATAATTAAAAATATACTTTCAGCACTCCTAATAAAATTTATCTGAATTTCTTTGTATTTTGGTTTTAAAATTAACATACATATTAAGAAATATATGAAATACTTAGTACACGATTAGGAAGAGACGGGAGAAACTTTCCAATTGGTCAGCAAACAATTTTTTAATGAGCCGTATTTAAATGAGTTAATAATAGTTTCTCATGGACACGTTGGAGGTGTTATCAGGAACTAACGACAGTGTAGAATACGTTATATACGGAAGTGGCTGCACATGTCTTCGTACTCTAAACACATTTTAACCTTGGTCACATGTTCAGCTATTTAACAATGTAAAAAGCCGCTTGCATTACGAAACACAATCAGGGTGTGAAATCACAGGGGAGATGAGAGTTCCTCTTATTTATTTATTTATTTATTTATTTATTTATTTATTTATTTATTTTATTATTATTAATATTAATAATAATAATAATAATAATAATAATAATAATAATAATAATAATAATAATAATAATAATAATAATATTGAAAAAATAAAAAATCCAACACTAAAAACTTACTGGAAGGTGAAAAAAATACTACTGTCAGAAGGTTGTGAATTAATTACAATAACTCATATATAGGGTTAATTAAACACATTTCACATTTAGGCCTATCGCTATTCTTACATAGTTTAGTAATTATTAGAAATGGGCACGAGCAAGTTCGAGCGAGTTTTCTTCGAAACTCGACTCGACTCGACTCGAAGCAGACATATCTGAAATTGACTGGAGAACTCGGCTCGAAATGTTTCCTCCAACTTGACTCGAATTCGGGTCGAGTTAAGTCAAAACGAGCCAAATCCTGTATGTAGTTTCAAGTACTCTCTTCAAGTATCATACGTAGACAATATAATTATTATCAATAACACTACTACTCCAGCTTTATTATTATTATTATTATTATTATTATTATTATTATTATTATTATTATTATTATTATTATTATTATTAAGAATACTGTGTATAAACATGAAAGATAGGCGGCGTGTGTCTGAATACTAAAAACTAGTTGACTACTGACCTCAGTAATTGTGAAGTCTAGGAGGTAACGGCATCGTTCACGAGGTTCTAGGTTTGAGTTCCGGAGAAGCAAGTATTTGGACTCGAGTCAAAAATTGTTAAAAGTTATAGGACTCTGACCAAACATGTTCAAAACTACTCGGCATGGGTTTAGGGTCGTCAACGGCTTGAGCGGTTCGGCTCACAGCTCATTCACTATCAAACCGAACCGAGAAAGTAAGCCGAGTCAACAGCTCATCCAACCGGGGCGATGGCTCACTTGAGCCAAACCGAACCGAGGCGATGATTTGCCCCAACCGAGCCGGCTCGAGCCATCGGTTCAGTTCAGTCGAGTCGAATCGAGCCGACAGCTCACCTGAGCCAAGTCGATGTCTCAACCCAACCGAGCCGGCTCGAGCTGTTTGCTCAGTTGAGCCGAGCCAAGCAGATTGACATCACTACCCGGCATGGGCTTCTGCTTGGTCTCACCTTTGATGGGTAAGAATCAGAGTATATACTTATACTGGTGCTCACGACATTTCAGGCTGTCACGTTATAAAAATCTATTGTCGTCTCGTTATCAAGACGAGACGAGATGCGAGCAGTGTCCCCTCTCCTGAACAACACTAAAAGTATTCCACACTACTGCTTGGATTTTTCATGGCTTTCATTTTTCCAATTTAATCAGGCCATGATTACAAAACGAGTTAAAATTAGCTGAACGACCGAGCGATTAATCAAACTCGACTCGACTAGACTTGAAACTCGAGCTCAAAAACGGTGACTCATCTCGAAACTCGACTCGAGAAATTTACGCTGACCCGACTCGAATTCAAGTCGAGTTGAGTTGAGTTTTAGCTAGACTCGTGCCCATACCTAGTAATTATAGATTAGATATTCAAATATGCGAACTCTCCACGTCGAAACATTCTAGTGCGTGCGGAGGAACGGTGGTTCAGTGGCAGAGCCTCTAGTGCATGGGGGGGGTCTCTATTTTCATCTCTGGCCAAGTAAGTTTATCGTGGTTAACATTGTGTCCATAGTACTCAATCTCCTCCCACATTATCATTCCCAAATTCTTCCATTATCCACTTCCCTTAATCACAGCCTCTAGATTTCATTTCAATTTTCAAACATTTTAGGCAGTCAGTGGTAATATGTATATATGTAACCCAAGGTAGCAACTTCCTATTATACCATCTTTTTTCAACAGTAGCAAAGAATCACGCCACAGCTTTGACATGCGAGTTGCCACATTAAAAAACAATCTTTTCCGGTTGAAATAATAATTTACGAATCCTCAAACTATGGAGCAAAAGCATAGTACTTTTAAGCTATCAATTAATTTTCTTTCCTGTTAAAAGACACAAAAAAAGAATGAGCTATTATTAGCTATACAGCTCCTCTCACATTGTCACACAATTTGTTTTGTTCGTCCACATTTGGTTTCAGGATATGAGTGTGACATCTTTCCTTAAATAACAGGGAGGTGGGGGAGAAACAGAATGAGTTGAGTTGATTTTGAGTTTAACGTCCCTTTCAGCAGCGAGGCTATATGAGAAGCGACCTACTGATTAACGTAGAATCCGAACCACATGAGCTCCCACCAGGAATCGAACCCGGGTCTCCCACGCCAAACGCTAACCGCTTAGCCACGAGGGAGCTCGCTAATTGTGCAATATAGTTAGTCCTATGTTTTCGAAGGAGCCACGAAGGAGCTCAAGAAAAATAGAATGATGAAGTTGTATTTCCTACATATAAATTCAGATTCGGCAACATTGTCCGAGCTTTTTCTTAGTTTCTGCTGTTTCAACTACAATTATTCACCTTCTCTTCTCTTCTCTTTTTTGTATTCTTTTCACAATTGAAAAAGAAAACACTTAAACGACCCTGAAGACTTATCAAGGTGAGCGAGCCACTTGCATTGCAGTATGGATTCATTGTTTCTCGCGTGAAAAACTTTACAGGGTGAGAAGCTCGTGATGGAAGTCACACTAGGAAAAATTAAAATTTCCTCGTTTAAAAGAAAAAAATAACTTTTTATATACTAATTGTTGGATACTACAATTAATGCAATACATAACCTTTATTTCCTTAATGTCAAGCAATAAACTTTTTTTTTTTTTTTTTAACCACTGTGGTTTCCCCAAGTAAAGTAAATTGAATCACACATTACAATAAAATTTCCCCAATATAAAATTATAAACAACGTTATGAAAATTAGACTTATGACAGTGCTTAAGATCTTAGCAAAAGATTCTAGTACAATTTATTATGAGGGTGACATCAAAGGGTACGAGGTGAGCATTTTATTCTCAGGTACTATAATCCTCACCTTACAATAACTAATTGTATCTTTTTGTAATGATCACCAAGGAAACAGTGGGAGAATGAAAAAAAAAAAAATATATAAAAAGTTTCACTTCAAAAAATTAATTAAATAAGACTTTATTCTCCTGAATGCAAATCAAATACCGTCTGGAAAGTATCTTTAACTTATTTCAGACATGGAAGAATGAGGCTCCAGTGATGCATAGCAGTCACAACAGTCATAAATTCGCTCATTAGAGGTCTTGGGTTTGAGACAAGTGGAATCCACTAGATAACAACCACAGTCACAGTCACCCTTCGCAGAGGTCCTCAGTTCAATGTTGTTCATACATGTCACACAGCGACGCAGCTAGGCTATGCGCTCCCCCCCCCCCCCCCGATGGCCAACCAAACCAAAACACTCCCCTACTACACCTGATATTGGCATTACACAGTAATTCTCCTATTTCATTTTTACTTAAAGTGGTAAAAATTTGATTTCAAAATTGCAGTACATAATTAAATTTTTAGTTCAAGATAAAACACCAAACTACTTAGTATTTGATTGCCAAATAATCTGATAGTAGCATGCCTAACATATTCATATAGTCTTATTATAATAATTGCGAATCATTGGAATGTTTTTGGAATTATATCTGAATATGCATATGTGTAGTATGAATGAACAGTCTGTTGCTTCAGAATAGAATATTTAATTATGACAGTCAAGATGTCTCGAGTATTATACACGAGCATTTTGCAAATCTCTTAAATCGATGTACAGTACGTTAAATTAAAACACAAAAAGCTGGAACTAAAATTTAACTTTCCGGGCTCTTTTGGCTACAAAGGTTTTTTATAATCTCCTCAAAAGATAGCTTTGAAGCTAACTTATGTTCTATGGATATTATCCTAAAGTTGGTGAGTCATTGCCCTATCAAGTTTCTTAGGGTTTTTTTTATGATCTTACGTTTGCTAAAACTCCTTTTCTATCCTTGTAGTGAAAACAAAAATTTGCCCAATTTTGCGCCACAGTCCGGCGCCCGGGGCATAAGTCCCTTCCCCCTAGTTACGTCACTGATGCCACACAAAAAAGTTTGCTGTGGTGCTACTGAAATAGAAAGAAGTTGTACCTATACCCAAGAAGTGGCCGAGAATATGTAAGTAGCCCAGTAATATAAAATAGGGCATAGATTCACTGATTAGGTAGTCTGAAATGAAATAGCCGAAGGTTTATCGTATGCCCGGCGTATACACATGTTAAATACATATTATGGTATTTGTGAATTAAAAGAAAACCATAATAATTGGTTAGACTCTGTTGAATTAACTTTGATAGTATTCAGAGTTTATTTGGTTCATTGACATTAACTTTCAATTAGAATTATGAATAATAGATTTTTACTCTGGTCAAGATTTTTATTACTGTGCAAGAAATATAATTTGTATTGTTCAGTAGACTCCCTTTGTGAATGTTGAAAGAATAGCAAATAAACAATCATCATCATTTTTGTAATTAATGTTTCACATTTTCTGAAGCAATTCTCAATAAGGTTTATGAAAGGTTAGAGAACGAGCAGTCTATTGTAATTCACGAAAGTTCATCTAGTAAAACAATTTTTCCTTGTTGCGAAAGCCAAGTGCATAGCCTTCATTGAAAGAGAAATAGGTTGTATTGCAGGTTGCATCCTTTTAAGGAAGTCAAAACTCATTGGTAAGTTACCCTAATCACATGCTACCACTGTACTACCAACTTCAATTACACAAATTAAGAAATATTATACTTTTCCCTCTGGAATTTCCTCGTCGCTATACGGTTAGCGTGGAACACCAGGGTTCGATTCTCTGTGGAAACTCATGTGGTTCGGGTACCACGTTAAGCTGAAGATCTTACGTCTCATATAGCCTCACTGCTGAATGAAAACGCTATTAACTCCAAATTAAATAACATTTTCCTTTGCTTTGACACCCAATGACGGCTACTATTTTTTTTTTTTTTTATTTTTACAAGGAAAGAAAAAAACTCGCACAGGCTATTGCTATAAATTCATGGATTTACTTACAAGTTACAAAAAGGAAAAGAAAGAAAAAAACTGACCCTACACTAATTAAGTGAAGCCATGTATATTTATAGGTTTTACACAAAAATTTCTTAACAGCAAAAGCCTTTTAATTTGTGAAATCTTTATTTCATTTTGTTTTAATTATTTATTTTTGTAAATTTATATACTTTCTTCTTTGTAGTTTAACTTACAACAACAACAACAACAACAAATTACATTAAGTTTCTGACGATAACAACAGAATCATGACGCTATATTTATTTTTCATATTTCATGCTTAATTTGAAGAGAGGAATTCTCAAGAGATACCATCCTGTGTGGTCAGTCAAGGTTATGGTTATGCAACGAAGCATTTATCTCCATTAAGTGAGATTAGATAATACAAAAAAAGGTGGTGATACGAACTCTTTCATACGTCGCAAACTACCATAAAAATAGCATAAATCTCTGTTCAATAGCTAATTGGTCATCTTTTGAAAATTTCATACACACACCGTTTCATACAGGGCCTTCTCTACATTTCCCACACTTTTATTAAAAGTCGATAAATAACTTGAAGATTAAAAACTTTAGAAAGAGAATCAGGTAGTATTTGCTAAATGATGTTAAATTATCTAGTAATTGTCCTCAAGGCCTTTCGTACAGTACTGAATTTTGAGTCCCTTATAAGCAGGGCCGGCGCTAGAAGTTTTGCCGCCCAGGGCGGTGCGTTGACATGCCGCCCATTTATTATTTTATTTCTCAAATTTTGCCGCCCCTGTATTCTTTTCTTTTTCAAATTTTGCCGCCCGCCAGACTTGCCGCCCTGGGCGATGGCACGGCTCGACCCCCTCGCGCCGGCTCTGCTTATAAGTATGACAAACGTACACACCCATATTTCTAGATTTTATATATATATATATATATATATATATATATATATATATATATATATATATATAGTGGCGGATCCAAGGGGGGCTATAGACCCCCTTGACGCTCAGGTTTACACTGGATAAAATGGGCTTCAATCCTGCTTTACACTGGATAAAACGGTAAACTATGGTTTAGCCCCTCCCTTGATCATATCCTGGATCCGCCACTGTATATATATATATAAGCTTTGGAATCCTTTATTATTTTTAAATAGCATTTTGTAAATAGCATCTGACTTACTTGCTAAACTCTTAATTTCAATTTATTTATTAGCAATTTTGAGATAATATCTAACTTACTTGCTGAATTTTTAAAGTCGTCGGTTGTCTTTAACTGGTTATTATTATTATTATTATTATTATTATTATTATTATTATTATTGCTATTATCTCAAATAAGATTAAATCAAAACAAGAAACTATATGTGTGGAGTGTATAAACTGTTCTCTTTTAGAACGTGTCAAAAACAGTTTGAAGTATCGTGTTGGATAGTTGCCGCATCCATGGTCGGATAGACAAGCAATCAATTCAAGCTATTAGTGGAGCACAATCTAGGTTATGCAATGAGAAGCATAGAAGACAATGCCTAAAATATCTAACGCAGCAAATATTGTCATAAGTCAGTTGGTTATTACTAGGGATGGCCAAAAAGTTCCGGTTCCGGCGGAACCGGTTCTCGGAGATCCGGTTCTGGATCCGAAAGCCCCCAAAGACCCGTAAAGGAGGCACAAAGTTCACCTTCAAAAAAAAAAAAAAAATGCAAAGAGGACCATGCGCTTGTGCCTTCCCCGGCCAGACCCGTTTGTGCCCCCAGAAAAAAATTTGGTCCAGCAGTGGGTGTTTAGCCAATGAGTTTGCCAGTTACCCAGTTTATTTAGCCAAATGAGACAAGTCGCCGCCGCCTGGGCGCCTGCCTGTCGCTTCCACCATTTCACCTAGCATACTGTTCACAGCCTGCCAGCAGCTGGATCCGAAGAACCGGTTCTAGACCTGGATCCGAAGAACCGGTTCCAGACCTGGATCCGAAAATCCGGTTCCGGAACCGGATCCGTTCAGACCCGAAAACCGGTTCCACCAGGAACCGGTTCTGGCCAACCCTAGTTATTACGGTGATTGTCGGTGGATCTGCTGAAAAGGGTGCCAGTAGGCAACTAGACACTCTTACTTTCACAAATTGGAGTGTATTTATTTATTTATTTATTCAGCAAATACAAGATACAGTACGGACGCCATTTTACACTCGATATATAACAAGGCAAAGGAATAGGGGAAAATCCCAGTTAGGATGGTCAGCGGTGACGATCGAACCCACGACCTTCCGAATGAGAACTCAGTGCTCTAGCAACAGAGTTATTTTGCTGGAAGTCAGTTACATTTATTTAAATTACTGCTCTTAAAAAAAGAAAGACATTCTTGAACGGAGGAAATGGGAGATCGAAAAATCTTCAGGATTTATATCCTAACGTAAGTATTTCCCTTAAAGTGTTTGTATGTATGATACCAGCAACTAACTGTGTGGCGGAAAGATCATTTTTCACTGTCAAGAATCAAAAACTATTTGAGATTATGACAGTTCACTCTTTCTAAGAAGAGACTGGTTCATCTAGCTGATTTAGCCGTCGAAAATGGCTGTTAAACTAAACTTGATTTTATTAACGCTTTTAACGATGTTGTCAATGTCAAAGCAGGACGTAAACAATTTTGACACACAAAAGTTTCAGAAACGTTATTTTGTAAATTTTAAGGTACAATAATATAACTCTTTATATCATTTAAGATTGTCTTATATTTTGCCGTCTTTTACACCATGTAATGTTGAATAGGTTAGACAGACGCCAGGTAAGTTCTAATGAATCTACTACAAATGCTGGTCAGTTATAGGAGTTGAAATATATTACATAAAACGAGTAATAAGAAATAAGAACAGCAATAACTAGTAATAGTAATAATTATAATTTAGTAGGAAACGTAAAAGTTAATATTTTAAGAAGTGGATTCAGGAAAATGGAAGTTTTGGAGTGCGATGCGATTCGTATGATTAGGGGTGGCAATTTCGCTAGGGTCCATGGGCGCAAAACATGTAAATCTGGCCCTGATTAAAATAAAATAAAATAACACAAAGTCCACTACTTGATTACGTTCTGTGTATACTCATTATTATTATTATTATTAGTAGTAGTAGTAGTAGTAGTAGTTTTACGTCCTACGCGCTATCTTTTAGACTAAAGGACACAATGAGGAATGAACGATGATAATAAAATAAATGGGGACAGGCAGGGACGCCCGCAGGATTTTTTCCAAGGGAGGGTAAAATATCGACATACGACCAAAGTCGCGAATACACGCCCATTTTGATGCCCGTGCAGACTTAAATAAAATATATAACCGTAGTTTTTAAATACATTAAATACCATAGACAGCAGATTAGTATGTTTTCACATGTATTTCCGAGAACACCCATCGCAAATCCAGGACAGGGGAGGGGGACAAATGCTCTCTGTTGCGGACTGTCATGCTAAGAGGACATGCGCGGAGCGAGATTGGAATCTCCAACCGACTGCCAGCTGAATGCCAGACCGCTCAACTATGCCAGCCAGGCCAATTCAGGCACTATGCTAAATTCTCTTTGCTGATGCTATTTGAATTCAGGTGGACTCTCTTTTCATAGCGGATCCAGCAGGCGATGGTTAGCACAAATACATGTTCAAATGTAAAGTCATAACTGGAGATCGCCGACACGTGGGGAAACCCCCATTTCGTGGGACTGCATTACAAAAAATTCGAAAAAAGATCGTTTTGTCGAATTACTCATACTAAAACACTGAAGTTCAGAAACCTCGTGATTGTTCTTTGACTTATTTAGAACATAGCTATGAGAAGAATACTTAACTCATTTACTCTTTCACAGATGCCTTTGGCGCGCAAATTCAACCTTTAAATTATCCAGAGAGAAGGTGCAAAGTTATAAAAGTCACTCATAAGCGCAAGATCACTGTGAATTCTCGGTCCTGTCACTTCTGTGTTAAATCAAGAACGTGGACTCTTAAAAGGCACGGAAGCAGTTGGTCAAGTAACTTTGCTGATCATTAAATTAATTAGAAAATGTAATCGACCTAAATTTATTTACAGTGACAACGCCTGCTTTCATTTCTTGGGCGGAGGCAAGCGGAGGGGCAGAGAGATATTTTGGAGGACCAGAGGTATGTTTGTGTATACCAAAAAAGAATAGTCTCATATTAGGCTACTTGATCTACATTATAATATGTCTCGGGGGGGGGGGGACTACTGCTTATTTGTAGTATCTACAGTTTTGTAGCGGGTATAGGATGGAAAATATAATACATCTGAAGATAGATTTTACAAGTTTTTACGTTGTCATCACCCCAGGGTCGGATTTACCACTAGTCTTGGGCCCAGGGGCGCACATTTGATAAAAAGTTAATAAACTAGACGAAGAAAATTTGCAAAAGTTGAATAATAATAATAATAAATATAATTAAAATACCTTAATATAATAATTAATTAATAAAATAAAAAGAATGTAAATTTTGGTGATGTAAATCTGATAGGGCCAAGATAATAGGAGAACAATAGAAAGAAGTGCAGAGGTCTTACTAAATGCTTGCAAGGACACGGGTTTAGAAGTAAATCCAGAGAAAACTAAATACATGGAAATTCACCGGGATCGTAATACTGCAAATTACGGATATGTCAAAATATCAAATAATACTTTCAACAAAGTGGACATTTTCAAATAACTAGAATCAATATTAGCAGACCAAAATCATATCCACGAAGAAATTAAATGTCAACTGAAAGCAGGGAATCCATGTTATTATTCAGCATTGTTAAGGTCATAAAATTAGCAGGCTGAGGTGGGCAGGTCATGTAGCCAGAACGGAAGAAAGTGGGAACGTTTTCAAGGATTTTGACTGTAAACCAATTGGAAAACTACCGCTAGGAAGAACTATAGTGACGCAGATGAGAGGGCAATATTAAGATAGTTCTCGCAGAAATAGTAATACAAAGTAGAAACTGCATCCAGTTAGCTAAGGACAGAAGTCAATCGAGAGCTTTTGTGAACGCGGCATTGAACCTCCATGTTCGATGGACCATAGAGTTACTTATTTAAAAAGTCTTATGTAACGAATTCATTCGCCCTTCACAAAATAATAAAAATAAGAAGAAAAAAAAGTGAGGGGAAATTTAACATTGACATTTTTCAGAACTTTTGCCGTCGGGTGTAACCACCACTGCCACAACGCATGGTCACTTGTTACGCAACGCAATTTGCTCTAGTTTCGTATACCGGTTCCACTACATGTTGTCTGATGTGTTGCGGTAAAACAAAAAGTTTTCCCAATAGCTTACGTAAAGCCAAACACACCGATAACAAATAGGCCTATACAATCTGTGTTTATTAACATTATAGGTAACTAGTTTCAAATTCAACATTTTCAGAATAATGAAAATACATTACAACAGGCAGCACTACGTACACACAGTATTTAAGATGCTTTTTCTGTAAGGAACACAAATATACAATAGCAAAAATAGACTCATGTTATTTTGATTACTTGCTCACTGTTATGGATAACACACTTAGGGGCGGAACGTAAACATTCTCCGGCTTTTAAATTGGTATGTGCTGAAAATTGATTCAAAATACCCAAAAGGGCGCGCCGACCACCGATTTCGGGAAATTACGTCTATAATTGAATCACAAAATTATGTTGAAAAATATTTTTTAATATACATATTTCAGTAGTATAGCGACCATTGTAGGAGGAAAGTATTTCCTTCCGTTCGCATGGCTATATCTCATTCTGGAAATTATAGACTACAGGTTAATATTCAACTTACCCCCTCCCCCTTAAAGTTTAGTATTCTGTACGCAACTGGTGTTAATTTCCACGAGTTTGTTTCTAAATCTAGGACACGGGACGAATGTTCGATTCTCCGACGAATACCATGACTTAACGTTAAGCTGTAGGTTCACGTATCGTATAGCCTTAATGCTAGAAGGAATGTTAAACTCATCCTACTAAACCTTATGAAACCAACAAACTAATGTACCAAATAGGAACTAGGACTCACTGGGAAATAGATCTGTCCTGAGATTATTCGCACGTAAGCTGGAGCTTCAACCATGTGTATACTTTGAATCAGGGATGTCACTTCAGGGAAGGGCAGGGGACAATTGTCCCCGTGAGTTTGAGAAAAACTTGCATTTTAATAAAATTGTATGCTGATAGGCCTATAAATTCTTGTGTGAACCGACAGACAGTCTCGCTCTCCTTCCACCGGGCAAAATCTGAAATGACACGTTACTGCGTGGGAACAATTACGTTTCGCCTATTGTAAATAAATTATTTGCATAAATTAGGTATTTTTTGTTTGTTATTTTTTTAAAAGAAACAACATTCATTGCTACTTAAATGTAAATGGCATACACAAAGATTAATTAGTTCTAAGGCCCCACTGCTTTTAAATAAAAAAAAGAAGAAGAAGGAAGCGCCAGAAAAAGATTTTTTTTAAAAAAATAGAAGAGCTCAAAACACACATTTATTACCTATATTTCTTGTAATAATAAATGAGAACAGTTTTACACTGTGAGTCAGAGTTGCTAACCTCACAGATGAAAATTATCGTACATTCGTTATGCACGGTAGAAACAAGGATAATACTACTAATAAAGACAATAATAAGCTTATCTAGTAATCTTCAGCTTCGAACTCCAAATCTTCGTCACAGCCCTCACCATCTTTTATCCTTATTAAGAGTCTTCACTACAGCGATATTAAACTACCGCTAATTTTAGTTTTTTTGGAATATCTTCAAAACAAATAAAAAATATTCGAAAAGTGAAAACGCAGTGAACTAGGCAATACGATTTTGCATGTGATACCGTTATCACAACTCATCTATCGGCTCTTGAGTTGAAACTGTAGATAGATTTAACATTTTTTCCGGATTCTGTAAAAAGCGGCATACCAAAAGCAGATAGGTGAATTGTGGTAAAGGTATCACATGCAAAATCGTATTGACTAGTTCACTACGTTTTTTCTTTTCGAATATTTTTATGTGTTTTGAAGATATTAGAGAAAAAAACTCTAAAATTAGCGGTAGCTTAATTTCGCTGTAGTGATGACCCTTAACACTACTCTGAATAACAACATTACTTCCACCCCCTCGAAAAAGTAAATGAACTTAAAGAATGGATGCATCAGGGTTTCTATCTACAAATTCTCAAATCGTTATTGGTTTATTTTAATGACTGTTAAAATTCCAGTGTGTGTTTTATAACTCTTTAATGTACAGTACATCTACAATTTGTACATTCAAAAAACTGCAAAAGGTGTGCCTTCTAAAATTATCGTATATATACCAATTATCGCAAGAGTATCATCGTCCCTATAGCCAGGGGCGGATCCAGGACCAACCTCTGGGGGGGGAGCTACCTTTAAGGGCTCCAAACTTTGGGATTGGTTTTATTTATATATATAAAATACAAAAGTTTCCTCTCCCCTTGGATCCGCCCCTGCCTATAGCATTAAGGCTTAAATTATCGTACATCACGATAACTTATCGTGTGGTTGGCACGCCTGATACGCCATGCTAAAATTCTTATAACAAGCACTCATGGTTGATGTATGCCACTATCAGGTGTTAAACTGTAAAGATAATTTGCCGATTTCATACAATTTCCAAATAGCCTTTCTATCATCACTACCCATGTTGTGTATTTGCATAATTATACTACTGAGTTCGGGGTGATTAATGAATACTCAAAAACATATAAATTTGCTACATGTAAACTAATCAAGGTCTTTTTATTAAACAAGATTTTAATCTAGCAGAAGACTAGAGCGGACAACTGGTTACAATAATAAAACACTCTGTTACCTAATCAAAATCTATAACCAAGCTCCAATCGTATTTACCCTTGCATGAAACAAATAAGCCACTGCTACAAATCTGGAGATAGGGGGAATTCACCTTCCAAAAATAACATATATTAGAAAAAAAAACTAAGAATGATTCAAAATACAATTTTATCTTGTGCAAATTTGAGAAAAATTAAAGTATCTAAGCCTTTTTTCTTCCCTCCTTTGGTACGAATTTCTTAAAACGACCTACGGGAACCAAAATAAAAAAAAAATCAGGAATTTTGCTTATTTTTAGTGACATTGGCTTGTAATTGCGAACTCAACGGGAAATATATCCGGAATTTAAAAAAAAAAAAAAAAATGTCATTGTAATCTTTTCGGGTCAATGATATAATGAGAAAATTGTGCTTCTATTATTAAGTAGGTAAATGTTATATAATTCTTAATAAATTGCCAGTGACTTACCTTTGCAAGTTTTTCTATTGGTAAGAGTTCTCTAGGTGTACGTTCTTTTAACTCTTCTGCGTTATTGATCTGTGAATTCGGAGACTTGACAGGCGGATAGCCATCGCGAGTAGGCTGGTTGCCCATTGAGAATACTATATTAGTGTCCTTTCCTCTTCAATGACAACACCACTATTACTTTTAGTTATTTATATACAATCACACACACCACACTTCACTTATGTGCAATGCATTCTGACTTCCCTTTAATGAATAATTTGAACAACCGGCTTAGCACCTCACTTCAAGCCTCACACTTTACGAATACCATACACCACTTCGTTCTAAGGAATTAGGAGGAAAGATAGCAGACGCTATTGTGCCACTGCATGGTGCTCGATAGGTATCCTCGATTCGGGGCCGCTACAGCGGTGACGTCATCCACGTTGCCATATGAAGCACCACTTAGTTTTTTGCGCTCGTGCTGTCGTGCTGTGAGAATGCATCTTTGCTCAAGACAGGTGGTGTAAACATAAACAAAACATGTTTTGGCATTAAATATCATATCAACAAATGTTCTTTGTTACCAGTTTTGCAAGGCTGAAAAATTAAAATGATGAATGCTACTTTTATGAAACAACTTGGTTTGATGCTACCAATAGGTAAGTTTGGGTTTTGTAGCATCTACTCCGAGGCTATATGAGACGGGAATTCCGAACCACCGGGAATCGAACCATCGTGTATTTCTTACCAAGAAAATATAGGCTAATGGTCAGCGTTCTTAATTCGTAATCAGGAGATCCTGAGATCAAATCCGGTTGCTGGGAATACTTCTAGCATTTCACTACAATTTTACCACATATATGGTGGCCTGATGCAGGCCCTAACCTACTTCTTTCTTTCCCACTGTTGTACCCCACAGGCTATCTGGAAGTTCGTAGAACAATAATGGAAACTAGCCTTCCCACCTGGTCTAGTGGCGCCCTTCCCGCTACTCTAGTGGCTATCACGTGCGTCTTTGATGTATGTGGTCTCGGGTTCGATTTCCGGTAAGAGCGCCTTGGGAACTTTAAGGGTCTTTACTACAGTGAAATTAAACTGCCGCTAATTTGAGAGTTTTTCTGTAATATCTTTAAAACAAATAAAAATATTCGAAAAGCAGAAACGTAGTGAACTAAACAACACGAATTTGCATGTGATACCTTTACCACAATTCACCTATCTGCTTTTGATACACCGCTATTTACAGAACCCGCAAAAAATGCTAAATCTTTCTACAGTTGCAATTTTAAAGCAGACAGATAAGTTGTGATAACGGTATCACATGCAAAATCGTATTGTCTAGTTCATTACGTTTCTGTTTTTTGAATATTTTTATTTATTTTGAAGATATTACAGAAAAACTCTAAAATTAGCGGTAGTTTAATTTCGCTGTAGTGAAGACCCTCAACTGTTCTCGATGTTTCTGTGTTCGTGTTCCTATTCTTAAACGTTAGTGAGAAAAAGTAAAATAAAAAAAAAAACGCGGATAACCCCTTCAGTGCGTAATTTTCAGATGCGAACCGCTGTAAAAAGGTGTAGTTTTTTTGAGAACTGTACTGTCTGCTCCCGCACAAAACAAAGAATGAAAACTGTATTTGACAAAGCCCAAATTCTATTTTAATTTCTTTGTTTTTCCTCTTCTTCTTGTAATTAAGCAACAATTGAAACCAGCTGAGCGTAAACTCGCTAAATATTGTCGGGATAACATTACTCATACTATGGGCAAGTATATTCGCCATACGCAATACAAAATAGCCAAAGCAAAATGAAAGCGTATATATACGCCATCCGCACAGCAGGTGCGTTTTGAAGATACGAGTTAACTCGCCACCCACACTGAAGGAGTTAAAAAAAAAAAAGGGAAAAAGTAACTAGCGCGTGTTCATTTGGTGCAAATGGTCTCGGACCCGATTCCCAATGGGAGAACTTAATTTAACAATTATTCATTTTCATTAATCATTTGTCCCCTCTAGCCTAAGGGGCATAAGCGATGAGCGTTAAACTAAAATTTTGCTCCATTTTCAACGATGGAAATTGTAACTACTTAGCGGAGGAAGTCGACTGAAGATTTTGATTTCCTCACCAGGGAACTGTACGAATGGGGCACTCGAGTTGCCGGACGAGGTGTATCACATGTGAAAGAGGATGTAAAAAGATGTCCATATGCAAAATTGTAGCGGCTGAGGGCAACGTGGACGAGCGTGAGAGGCGGAAGAAGTGGGGCCTACAGTGGGACTTAATAACAGAAATATGCAGAATCACACGTTTCGCTCCCGAATGGTGAAAGAAATGCATGTCAAATGTATAGGAAGTGGAATATGAGAAGAGGTGCTATATTGTGGGGGATATGGACATCATGGGCGCCATTTTGAAAGTAGCCATCTTGAATTTGAATTCAAAATGTTAAATGAAAAGTGGCGCATGTAGTATATCAATTAAGACTGAAATTTTACCAGAAATTCATTGGTGTGAATAATTTCATAGTTTCTTTATTGGGAGTTAAGAAATACGAACATGCAACTTCGTCTGGAGGGGATAATGGACATAGGCAACATAACCAATGTTTCATTTTAGTCCTGTTAAAGTACAAGTCAATTGTCCAGCAAAGAATACATGACAAAAAGATATACTGTACGCATATACTGATCGTGTGAAAAACCATATTATTTAAACCATTCGCAGAATGTAGTCACTGGATGCACCTCTATAAGAAGAGTACAAAAAGTGTGTTCACATGCAATTCGCTGGGAAGGTTGCAGGGGATAAAGATTGCTGTCTGTGTGTGAACAATATACGTACTTGCCTAAAACACGTTTCATTACGCCGTGAGTCGTTTGAAATACAATAACATGAATCATAACCTAGGCAATTACAAGTAAATATAGGCGCAAAAAGATACCGTACCAGTCTATGAAACACAGTTGATGTGGAGAGTATCGATAAGAATGTGCTGGAAGCAAAAGACATTTTCGCAGTGTGCACACCTGACGAAGCTGGGATTAGTACACTGATCTTCTTGACAATCTGCTGCTATGTCAGAATCAAAACATAAGGTCATTGGAGTTTGGAATTTTCCCGCATGTTCTTCAAGATATCCAGCTACGTAGAAGGCATGCTTAATGAAATTAATGAACCGGGAAGCACGAAATTGAATATGAGTGAAAGCTTGGAGACGGATGAAGTCTCGATGCCAGATATGAAACCCATCAATGTTCAATGCGGCGTCAGTGATAAATCACACATACTGCTTGTAAGTGCGAAAGAATCCAACGTCTAGAGGTTGAATAAGTCTAGTGCATTTGGGGGGTATGAGTTGTTTGTGAAGGACAACATTATTTGGAACAGTAGAATGTATCAATTGCGCATCTTTATTACAAGACCACGAATCAACAAGCAGCAAAAGGTCACAGTTGGCCAAAATACGTCTTGGAGAAATAATTTCAGATCATTCTTGCTCATATTTGCAGTTTTTCGAGCAAATGCCTTGATATTCGAAGGAGTGTCTCGCATATTCGCGAGGAATTTACCTGTAGGTTCAGCAGATATTAGAAATAATGGTGATAACAGTTTACCATTCATCGCTATAATCGGCATTATTATATAAGAGTGCGTAACTGCTGTCGGTGATCCAATGCTAGAATACACCCGTTTGACGCCTTTAATTGCCAGTGTTCTGCCTGAATGCAATTCCTTATCAAATCGACTTTGATCTATGTTAACCACTTGGCCTAAATTGAGGTTTTCTTTCACGATTATAGCCTTTGTCTCCTCGACAAACGCGTCTGCAGTTCTCTGTAATTCTTGCTCACTTTTGGCAGATTTGGACACGGAGTGCGTAATTTTGCGTGACACAATATTGTTACGCTTTTTAAATTTTGCTACCCAAAAAGACGATGCCTTGAAGTTAGGAGTGTCAGTTGGATCAATGCCTTCCTTTACATTCATCGACCACATTCGAATTGTCCGATCGTGAATTATTCCATTCATGGCCCGCGTTCGTTTAGAATGTAATAGCACCTCGTCGTTTATTTTGCTGATAGACGCTTTGTTGAGGTTGCGTTTAAAAGTACGAAGGGTCTTCAGACTCCCCTGTAGAAATTTGTACCGTGAAAATACAGATGATGCTTTTCTTCTTTTACGGGATGTTTTTTCTGTCTCAATACAGTAATTATAGGCTTTCTCTAACTGTTCCTTCGTACATTTCGTAGATTGTTTTGGTGGAGAAGGGGCGTATGACGAACTACTACTCTGCTCACAACTGCTATCTTTTGGAGAATGAGTTGACGCATTCGCTACACAAGATTCTTCGCGATGGTCACTGTCACTACTTTCACTGTCAATCTCATTCTCATCTGCTAGACACTCCTCTATAACTAACGTTTGATATTCTTCGAGCACCGTATCGTTATTTACTAATAAGCGTCTGATGCGTTCAAAAGCATTACGATCTTCTCGACGGGGATTATCATTGGACGTCCCAAACTTACGAACTAATAACGCTACCACTACTTGGGGATTCATGTTCACGAACAGGACCCAAATACCTTCTACACTTCAAGCACTACAACACAAAACGTCAATTTATAACACTTATTTACCAGGAAGTGAACGACCTAGGTCACATTGAACTTCACACTGGTCACTCTCTTGTCTCTATATTTTCGTCTACTTGCTGCTAACGCACGTCAGTTATTCATATCGCTCGCGCAGTCTCTCTCTGTTAGCACAGAATGTTGTCGATGGCTCTGTACTACCTGGTCCGACCTCTATCATTTGTAACTTCTTTTTCTTACGCACAACTAGTTTGCATCTAGCTACAGAGTTTATAATGATCTACATTGAAATTGCAACTGAAATGTAATGCAACAAAAGCCACATTTACAATATTTTATATTACAGTATCTTATAATATTAACCAATTAAGTCTGTAAGTCACGGCATTATATCAGTCACTTATTCCGACATTCTTTGTGTTGTCCAGTGTTCAAACCCCTACGTGCCAAAATTCCATCATTGTAGGCTTGTAATGCAACAAACAATACACACGAATCAGAAACTGTCGTCAGCCTCAACCTAATTACCTTTGGATTTTTTATTCTTAAGGTTTATTTCATGGGTATATGACATTTGTTTACCTATTTCTGTGCTTTTTCTTACCTGCTCGTTTTCTTCTAATTCACAAGACAGTTACAATAGCAGTTTTCACACCAATGAATTTCTGGTAAAATTTCAGTCTTAATTGATATACTACATGCGCCACTTTTCATTTAACATTTTGAATTCAAATTCAAGATGGCTACTTTCAAAATGGCGCCCATGATGTTCATATCCCCAACAATATAGCACCTCTTCTCATGTTCCACTTCCTATACATTTGACATGCATTTCTTTCACCATTCGGGAGCGAAACGTGTGATTCTGCATATTTCTGTTATTAAGTCCCACTGTAGGCCCCACTTCTTCCGCCTCTCACGCTCGTCCATGTTGCCCTCAGCCGCTACAATTTTGCATATGGACATCTTTTTTACATCCTCTTTCACATGTGATACACCTCGTCCGGCAACTCGAGTGCCCCATTCGTACAGTTCCCTGGTCAGTGGAGCCTGCGTGGTTGGTTGTTCGATTACATCTAAATTTTCGGTTTTAGTTCATCATCATAAGATACTTGAAAGGATGCTTAAATAAATAGAGATTAGGCCTAAAAAATCAGAAATAGTAAAATTGGAGCTGATGCACAGACTTTATACTACTCAATTGAGTGTGTCGTCTGATTGGCCATATCCAGGGAGTTTCATTATATTGCAGAAGTAAATTATTGATAATTTGTATACATGGAACTTTATAAGCACATGCGTCTTTGTCACTGGAGACCCTGGTGAGAGTAAATGTGGTTCGCATTCTACGTTAAATTATGGGTTCACGTTTCATATAGCCTCACTGCCGAACAGAATGCTAATCTTAAGCCAAACCAGAAACAAATGAAGTTTTGTGTTTGGTTCACAGTCAGCCATAACAATTGTAATTAGCGCAACACAGTATCTGAAAGAACAGTAAATTCGCTTATGAATTTGTACATTTATTATTTATTATAATTATTGTCATCGTCATTATCAAAAGTATTATTTCTGCTATCGCTTTCAGGTCACTTGTGGAAAAACCGAGCAGCAGTCTCATCCACTGAAGACGTTACCTGTCCATCAACGGTATTGCTCCTCCAATCCCTCTTTTCCTTCCCCTATGACTTCAAACATATCCTCCGAGAACATGACTTATTCTTACAGTGTCCTAGTCATGTTCTATTCTGTTTTCAAATTGTCTCTAATATGATGCGCATGTAAAAAAAAAAAAAAAAAAAAAAAAAAAAAAAAATAATAATAATAATAATAATAATAATAATAATAATAATAATAATAAAAAGCCGATTTAAAAAAAAACAAGAACATGATAGAAGAAATATATTGTGATTGGAATACAAGTACAGACATACTTTTTTTTTCGATGTAGTCATTATGAACTTCCAGACATTTCTGGTAGCATGGCACAAGCTTTCGTAGACCCTCTGCGTAAAAATGCCACCTGAAACTGCAGCCAGTTCAGAACTGATGTCTTGAGCACTTCACTGTCGTTGAAACATTTCGCTACAAGTCACTTTATCAGGTGAAGAAAAATCGCTGTGGGGCAAGGTCAGGATTGTAAGAGGAATGATTGAATAATTCTCATCGAAATCTTTGAATTGTTTCAACACTACGAGAAGCTGCGTGTGGGCGGGCGTTGTCATGGATCAAAATAATTCCAGAGCGTAGCGTTCCTCTCTGCCGATTTTGGATGGTACGTCGTAGATTCAGTGTTTGGCAAACACACATTACCCTACATGTTAGACCTGGTTCCATGAATTCCACAAGAATATCATCCTTTTGATCCCAAAACACGGTAACCATGATTTTATGAACTGATGGTATTTGTTTGATTTTTTTCGCTTTAGGAGAACCATTGCATTGACTGCTACTTCGACTCTGTGGCGTACAATATCCAGGTTTCATCCCCTATCACTATCTGAGAAAAGAGGTCATCCATATCCTCCCCCAGTTAGCCTAAAAATCACGTGCAGCTGTCATTCTTTGCTCTTCGTGAACATCTGTCAAAATTTTTGGCGCCTATCTCGCACGTGATAACCCAGCTTGTCAGTCACAATTCGATGCACTGTTTGAGTGGTTGAAAATATGAATGGTATATATTTCCCATTCATATTTTAAACCATTAATATTACTCCCTAAACATCGAAAACTAGTCGGGTTGTGGACTGAAAAGTCGTTTATTCTTCAAAATTTAATCGTTCGGATATTTTTAAAAACATGTTTACAAAATCCAATTTATTGCAGTTTCACACAATAACACGAGGACTGATCAATAAGTAACGCACATTTTTTTTTCATGCGATATTGTATTGAAAGAAAACTACTTTGAAATTCGTACTGTAGTTGGCAATTGTTCGATCAGGTATACCTCTAGCGACAGAAGCGGGAATTACTGAGCAAAAATGGCAGGTGTGTTACAGATGTCTATATGTAAAGAGTAAAGAGGTGTAGTTCGTTTCTTGTGAGCAAAAGAACAAATCTCAGTGAAATTCACAGGGAAATGTCATAGGTGTGCGGGGAATGCTGTACAAACTGTAGCAACATCTCCAGGAGAAGTAAATACTTTGAAGATGGCCATGCGAACCTTCTAGATTTGCCACATGCTAATGATGAGCGCAAGAGTCTTGGTCTTGCAGTTTGTATATATTTCTGAGAAAGAAATCACATGGATGGCAAGTGATAGTCACAGTCTATGTCCACCCCTAGGCACATGCCTGACATGTACATGGGGAACGTGCCTAGCATGTTCTAGGTATGTTCCCCATGCTGTAAGCGTCAATGAACCACAAAACTACTCCCCCAAAATATGTTAAATCGCCTATATGCGCAATATGTTCACATTAAGGTGACTCTAAACAACACTTGAAACAAGTAAAAAAAATGCAGGACTAACATAATGTGGCCGCGAAATACCAACCGTTGGATTACTAGCCGCGTGCTCTTCCGACTTAACCACGAAGGCGATGAAGAGAACGTCGCTTGTAGAGAGATAAATTATTGGTCTTTTGCATTCGGCTAATCAGAGTGCTCCATTAATCGCATATATCCAACTATAACCGTTTGGGATCATAAAATTTGTTCGCCATGTAATTTTATAACGAATTGACGAGTGTCTATTTACTTTATTTCATGATTCTTCCATATTCACTTTCAAATGATCAGCGACAGTTGCCATCTAATAAAGTTGATGCGTTTGTTGCTTCTAGTACACAATAGCTTAGAAAATGAAGCAAATAAAGGCATCAAATGTGGAAGATGAATTTAGAGCACCTAAATGGCAAATGCCTAGCACATCTTGTGCTGTTAGGGTATCTGAAACAATATATACCTAAAGAACGTACCTAGAACATGACAGATAATGTTCCCAGTGACGACATAAAAACAAATGACTGTTAGAGTGCGAAACTGAGCCAGGTATATAAATGCTATATTTGTGGTACGCAGTTGCAAATATCAATTTCGTGTGACAAGTACCTAAAATGTAGGTAGCTGAAGTACATACTTACCTCATGAATATCATATGTGCCAAGTGCCGGGTACCTAAAAAGTAGCTGGAACACCTAAATGGCACATGCCTATCACACCTCGTGCTGTTAGGGCTAGGGGTACAGCAACCGCATGAACCAAACAGAATGGGACAGCCATTGAAAGGCAATTCGTAATGACCCGATAATTCATCTACAAGCATTATCGAATAGGTTGAACATTTCGTACGATACAGTGTATGATATGCATGATAAACTGCACTTTTGTAAAGTAGGTGCTTGGTGGGTGCCAAATAAACTCGCAGATAATCCTAAGGAGAAGTGAATGATGACCCAATGGCACGGAACGTTGAGGAAGGAACGTAAAGTATCGTCACAGGGAACGAATTTTTGCGTAACTACCACTACAAACCTGAAATATAGCAGCCATTCATGGAATGAAAACATACTGATTCGGCGGTTCCTATCAAAGAAGAAATTCAAAGTGACTCAAGTACGAAAAAAAAAGTGCTAGTGACTGTATTCTGGAATGTGCAATGGGTTCTGCTGATCAATTTTCTAACACATGAGCCCACTGCGAATGCTGCACCGAATGAAACAACATTGGCAAAGTTGGGTTGAGTGCTTGTGAAAAACGCCGTAACATAAATGCTAGAAATAGCAAACCACTTCAATGCCTCCCCATGTTGCTGCTTCTGTTATGAAAAACTCAAGAAGTTTGGATGTGAAGTGTTTGAGCACGCACCGTACAGTCCTGATCTTGCGCCTTCAGACTATCATCTTCTTAGTCCCACGAAGGAATTCTTGGCCCTGCAATGTTTCAATTCCGATGACGAATTCAAATTGTTTTTGCGAAGGTGGTTATATTCCAAAAGACTGACTTCTATGAACAAAGTGTTTTGGAATTTGTACCATTTGGCGGCTATATTCAAAAGTAACTTTAATAAGACCCTTTACTTTATACATACTCTTGATGCATTGTATATAACACTATCCTCTATAAAAAATTGTTATGCGTTACTTATTGATCCGTCCTCGTACAATCTGCGATAATTTGCTTCCTATCCTTAACACCACAAGATGAGCTAGGTATGTGGCATTTAGGTGTCCCAGCTACTTTTTAGGTGCCCGACACTTGACACATATGATATTCATGTGCTAAGTATGTACTTCAGCTACCTAAAGTTTTAAGTACTTGTTACACCTAATTGATATTTGCGACTATGTACCACAAATGTAGCATTTATATACCTGGCTCAGTTTCGCACTGATAGTCATTTGTTTTTATGTCGTCAATTGGGACATGTATCTTTCATGTTCTAGGTATCATACGTGTACGGTATGTTAACTGTTCTATTTATTTTCTGAATTTTGTTAGGTAGTATAATTTGTTGATGAAATGCGGTGGCGAAATTTTATTTGGGGTCGTTGAAGATACTGTGAATGAACTTTGCGCCATTCTGTCTCTGTTTTATTTTCGCAGTGTCAACTTAAACTACTCTTGCACTCAGGTACGCAATTTCTACACCCATCTCAAACACCCGAACCCCTTTCCTTACATAAGCAATACTTTTGGTGAAATTCCTAATTTTGAGTACGTTCTTATTCTTTATCCCCAACATACATAAATAATTAACTGATCACATATGTATGAAAGATTCAACTTAATTTTTATTCATCAGTTATATCATCTCTTTCTTCTAAATTCATCCCCCAAATTTGATACATTCGTTTCTTCTTTTTTCTAAACGATTGTGTACTAGAAGCAACAAATTGATCAAATTTGGGAGATGAATTTAGAAGAAAGAGATGACATAACTGATGAATAAGAATTAAGACGAATCTTTCATACATATGTGATCAGTTAATTATTTATGTATGTTGGGGATAAAAAATAAGAACGTACTCAAAATTAGGAATTTCACCAAGGGTACTGCTTATTTAAGGGGGTACGATATACAGGGGTACATTTGATAAGTGCCAGCTATATTCCTTTGAGGTACATAAGGTACATACCAGGCACATGCTCTGTGCGTAACTGGAATGTACCTACAGTGCTGTGAACGATATTCGCCTCTGCCAAGAACATACCTAGTACATATTAGGCACTTTCCCCAGGTACATGTCAGGCATGTGCCCAGGGGCGGATAGAGTGTGACTATCACTTGCCATCCATGTGATTTCTCTCTCATAAGTACATAAGGCACATACTGGGCACATTCCCATGTTCCTCAAGGAACATGATAGGCATATGCCTGCTATGTAATTGTGCTGTTGGGGATCATCACCTTCGGCGGATCCTATCAGTTGGTTGGGTGAAATGGAGTTTAGCATGCCTTTTAGCAACGAGGCAATATGAGACATGGATATATAGCTTAACGTGGGACCCGAACCATATGAGCTTCTGTCAGTGGCGGATCTAGCCCGGGCCGGGGCCTAGTCCCCCAGTTTTTTGAATGACAAAAATAATTGAAACTATTATTATTTATATATTTTTGAAAGTTTATAGTAAGTGTTGCATTTTATTGAAAAATTTTTGAAACATCAGAGTTAGATAGTTTCAGTTGCTGTTTTTCATTTATTCAATGTGTAAAACAATACTTGAGGTCCCTTTTGTCAACCAGTGTTGGGCAAATTTCAATTGAATTAACAATTAACAATTAATCTGTAAATTTAATTGTTAATTGCAATTAACAATTGAAATAAGTAATGGTTAATTGTTAATTGCAGTTGGCCATTAAAAAAGGAGAATCAATTGCAATTGATCAATTGATTGAAAGTAATTGCAGTGGAAAGTAATTGCAATTGAATTCTGTAATTCAATTGCAATTGAAATTAATTGGCAATTGATTCAATTGCAATTGATTTCCACAGCAATTACTTTCAATTGATTGATTAATTGCAATTGATTTTCACTGATTAATTTTCAACACTGTAGTTCAGAGAGGGCGTGGGGCAATGAAAACTTTAGCCACGACCAATTGACTCACCACCCGTCGTGACCCACGACCCACCGTGACCCACTCTGACCCACCACCCACCATAAACCACTCTTACCCACTGCGACCCACAGACCCACCAAAACCCATTGTCATCAACTCTGACCTATGATTCACGCCCCTTTCTCTACTGACTAAAGAGTTTAAACTTGTAATAAAACAAGCCTATAAAATTATCACTCATCGGAGTTTGAATTTTTACGATCAATAGCTCAAGCACCGCACTAATACAATAACGGCGGATCTCACCTTTCTAATATAAATAAAATAGAGTTTGTTCGTGTGTCTATCTGTCTATCTTTGTGCGACCTGTGGACGAGACGAGTGGACCGAAACTTTTCAAAATTTGGTCACGGGTAGCTTGGTCTAGGCCCCAGACCAAGACGAAGAGCTTTTTTTAAAATTCCTTACTAGGGGGTCTCCAGGGGACGTTTACCGGTACCGGCCTGGGGACCAGACAAGTCGACCGAGAGTTACCAAATTTTGGTCAAAGATACCTTGGTCCAGGTCCCACGCCAAGGCAAAGCTTTTTCGAAAAAATTCGAACCAGGGGGTCTCAGGGGGGCGTTTACCGGGACATGTAAAAGTAGTAGAAAATGACCGATATCAGTGTCAATTTCATAGTTTTCGCGGTCGCTGAGATCAATGGTGAAACTCCGATCGCATTAACTTCCAAATTCACCGTATCCGGCTACGGGCCGTGGGTCAACGGAGGGGGGGGGGATACCGAAACGTACAAGTAATCCAAAATGCCGATATTAGTGTCAAATCCATAGTTTTCGCGGTTGCTGATATCAATGGTGATACTTTCATTAGCGATGACTTTCAAAATCATCCACCGTTGTATGCGGGCCTTGGGTC
This sequence comes from Thermobia domestica, assembly GCF_964235325.1. Classification (NCBI taxonomy): domain Eukaryota; kingdom Metazoa; phylum Arthropoda; class Insecta; order Zygentoma; family Lepismatidae; genus Thermobia; species Thermobia domestica. Next base: position 23,738,146 of record NC_137461.1, read on the forward strand.
ACCAGAGGGGGAAATTCCGAGACATGTAAAAAAATAATCGAAAATGACCAATATTAATGTCAAATTCATAGTTTTCGGGGTAGCTGAGCTCATTGGTGAAACTCAAGACCGCGTTTACTTTCACATTTAGCCCCCATCAGATAAGAAACGGGGGCATTATAACGGGAATCACGAGGCATGTAAAAATAATCCATAATGACCGATGTCAAATCCGTAGTTTTCGTGGTGGCTGAGATCAATGGTGATACTTTCATTAGCGATGATTTTCAAATTTAGCCACCATTGTATGCGGGCCGGGAGTCACCGGGGGTGGGGAATTGCGAGACATGTAAAAATATTGGAAAGTGACCGATATTAGTGTCAAATCCATAGTTTTCGCTGTCGCTGAGATGAATGGTGATACTTCCACAGGCGTTGACTTCCAAATACAGCCCCCATCGGCTGCGGGCCAGAGGCATTGTTTTTTTTTTTTTTTTTCAAAATTGGAACCAGAGGAATATAGGGACTTTTACCGGCATATGTAAAAAGTAGTAGAAAATGGCAGATGTTAGTGTCACATTCATAGTTTTCGCGGTATTAGTTGGGGGTTGGTGGGGGCCAGAGGAGATTTTTTCACAATACGAACCAAGGGGGTCTGAGGGGGCGTTCACCGGGACATGTAAAAGTACTAGAATTTGTGTCGAATCCATATTCATCGGGGTTGCTCAGACCTATAGTGACACCCCCAATAGTGTTTACGTTCAAATTCAGCCCCCATCGGCCTTCCCAATGAAAACACAAATATGGCGGAACAAGTTAATGCTGTTCCGTCAGAAACGATTTCGAGGTCGTTTCCTTCACATCGTCATGTGCGTGTTTTCTACCGTTTTGTAAGCCTATTTCCACGTTTTGTGATTCAATGGTAGTGGGTCAAAATGGGCATTCAATGTGGGAAGAAAACTGATCCACTCTTCCACTAGTATCGAATTTCAAGGTCGCTTTTTTCGCATTGTTTAGTGCATATTTATACCGTTTCTGCGCATACTTTCACGTTTTGTAGACCAACGAAAGTGGGTCAAAGGCGACCTACAAATATGGCAGAGAAAGACATATTCATTCCACTTTCAAGGTCCATTTTGACCCTCTCCCACTGATGCACAAAGCGACACAAATCATGTATAAAAAATGTGAAGGAAACGACCTCATTTGATGGTGACGGAACAGCATTAAGTTATTCCGCTATACTTGTAGGCCATTTTGACCCATTTTTGTTGTCGCACTAAAGTGGAAATAGAAGCACTAAAGTGGAAATAGGAACACAAAACGGTACAAAGCAGGCACTGTACGATGCGAAAGAAACGACCCCCCAAATTCGATAGTGGCGGAACAATGGCTCTATTTTCTCACACATTGATGGACCATTTTGACGCATTTCTGGTGATGCTCAAAACGTGGAAGTAGGCGAACAGAACGGTACAAAATACTCACTAAATGATGCGAAAGAACCAACCCCGAAATTCGATAGTGGCGGAATAGTGAGCCATTTAACTCCCACTTTAAAGGCCCCTTTAACTCACTTCCGGTAACGCACAAGACGAGGAAGTAGGCACAGAAAACTTTTTAAAAAATAATCACTAAACGATGCGAAGGAAACGACCTAGAAATTCGACAGTGTCGGAACAATGGGTCATTTTGGTCACACTTTGGAGGTCCATTTTCACACACTTCTGGTAACGCGCAAAACGTGAAAATAAGGGCACGAAACATTCACTAGTCGACGCGAAAGGAAGGACCACGAAATTCGGTAGGTATAGTGGCGGAGCAGTGGGTCATTTTCGTCCCACCTTCGAGGCCCATTTTGACCGTCTTCCAGTGACGCACAAAACGTCGAAATACGCGCACAAAAGGGTATGCGATGTGAAATTAACGACCTCGAAATTCGATAGTAGCGGAACTCTTGGTCATTTTCGTCCCATCTTGGAAGCCCATTTTGACCCATTTCAGGTGACGCATAAAACGTGGAAATAAGGGCACGAAACGGCACGAAAATCCACTAGTCGATGCAAAAGGAAGGATATCGAAATTCAGTAGTGGCGGAACTCTTGGTCATTTTCATTCCACCTTCGAGACCCATTTTGACCGTCTTCCAGTGACGCACAAAACGTCGAAATAGGCGCACAAAAGGGTACGCGATGTGAAATTAACGAACTCGAAATTCGATAGTGGCGGAACAGTGGGTCATTTTCGTCCTATCTTGGAAGCCCATTTTGACCCACTTCTGGTGACGCACGAAACGTGGAAATGGGGGCACGAAACAACACGAAAATTCAGTAGTCGATACGAAAGGAAGGATCGAAATTCGGTAGTGGCGGAGCAGTGGGTCATTTTCGTCCCACCTTCGAGGCCCATTTTGACCATCTTCCAGTGACGCACAAAACGTAGAAATAGACGTACAAAACGGTACGCGATGTGAAATTAACGACCTCGAGATTTAATAGTGGCGGAACTCTTGATCGTTTTAGTCCCACCTTGGGGACTCATTTTAACCCACATCCCACGACGTACAAAACGGAAGTAGACGCACAAAACGGCACAAAACGATGTGAAGGAAACGATCTCGAAATTCATTGTTGGCGGAAGAGCAATAACTTGTTCCGCCATATTTGTAGGCCCATTTTGACCCACTTCCGATGATGCACAAAATGTGGGAATAGGCGCATAAAGCGACACAAAACACGCACAAAAGGTGCAAAACAAAGTACTTGAAATTCGTTGGTGGCGGAACAAGTTAATGACGCCGTGAGCACCAATATAAGTATATACTGTAGTTCTTACCATCAAGGCTGAGAACTGTACGGTCCAATATTTTGTCCGGTCAGTGGTAGAGCGTTCACCTCCGGTGCTTGAGGTCCCTGGTTCGATCCCAGCTCGCGCAGTTTGTATTTTGTGGTGGACAAACACCGTGCTCGTGGATTTTCTCGGGGTTCTCCCGTTTCCTCCCACTTTCTTCATTTCATTCATTTCCTATCATCATCGTCTCCTTTAGCCTAACCGGCATAATCGTGGGACGTAAAACTAAAGATTTCATATCATTTTTTGTAATTCTTACCATCAAGGCTGAGAACTGCACGGTCCAATTTTTTAGCCAAAGTAGAAGCCCAACCGGAATAGTGATGTCAACCGACTCGGATCGGTTCAACTGAGCGTACAGCTTGAACTGGCTTGGTTGGGATTACCCATCGACTGGGCTCAATTGAGCCAATGGCTTGAACCGGTTCCGTTGAAACGAGTCCATAGGCTGGGTTCGAGTCAGCTTAACTGAGCCGATGGCTCGAACCGGCTCGGTTGGGGTAAGCAATCAGCTCGGTTCGGCTCGGCTCGTGTGAGCATCGGCCCGAGCTGGCTCGGTTGGATGAGCTGTTGGCTTGGCTCACTTCTCGGTTCGGCTCGATAAGTGAATAAGCTGTGAGCGAGCCGCTTGAGCTGTTGACAACCCTAAACCCGGGTCGAGCAGTTTTGAACATATTTGGCTGGAGTCCTATAACTTTTAATAATTTTTGGCTCGAGCCCGAATACTTGCTCCTCCTGAACTCAAACCAAGAACCTCGTGACCGATGTCCTTGCCTCCTGAAGATTTCTTGACGACCGAGATCGACAGTCAACTAATTTTTAGTATTCCGGTACAAACCGCCTATATTCCAAGTTTATACAGGTACAAGGTGTTATAATGATAATTAATTATAGTAGTAGTAGTAGTATCATTGATAATTATATTGTCTATGTATGATACTTGAAGATAGTAGTACTTGGAACTACACAAAGGATTTAACTCGAATTGGCTCGACTCGACTGGAAACTCGATCCGAATTCGAGTCGAGTTGGGGGAAATTTTTCGAACCGAGATCTCAAGTCGAGCTCAAAGATGTCTGCTTCGAGTCGAGTCGAGTTTTAAAGAAAACTCGCTCGAACTCGTTGGTGCCCATTCCTATTGTATGCATGACGGGCATATAGAGTTCTTTCGAGGGGGATAGAACCATAAACATAATATATTTTAAAAAATACTTAGTTTCCCGGCTTTCTTCCCATGGGGGGGGGAGGATGGTAGGTATCCAGCATTTCTTATAAGTACCTTATTTGAAATATGTAAAACAGTAACAAGTGGACCACACAATACACACACATCTTCTTATCTTCAGTTTTAATTGCTGATTTCAATTGCAATTAACGATTACAATTAACAATTACAAGTTTCAATTGTCAATTGCAATTAACAATTAAATGTTTCAATTGCACCCTTTGCAATTGACAATTAACAATTAAAAGTTTCAATTGCCTGGTGACCAATTAACAATTAACAATTGACGAAAATTTAATTGCAAATTTTATGATTGAATTCAATTGCAATTGAAATTAATTGTCAATTACAAATTGAAATCAATTGCAATTGAAATCAATTGCAATTGATTTTCAGAGCAATTACTTTCAATTGATTGATCAATTGCAATTGATTTCAATTGATTTTGCCCAACACTGTTGTCAACGTCCAACCTAGATATAACATTCATCGGGAGAGAGTTACGGGTCTTCACTACAGCGAAATTAAACCACCACTAATTTTAGTTTTTCTGTAATATCTTCAAAACAAATAAAAAATATTCGAAAAGCAGAAACGTAGTGAACTAGACAATACGATTTTGCATGATATCTTTACCACAATTCATCTATCTGCTTTTGGTATGCCGCTATTTACAGAACCCACAAAAAATACTAAATCCATCTACAGTTCCAAATCGAAAGCAGATAGATGAGTTGTGATAACGGATCCTATACAAAATCGTATTGTCTAGTTCACTACGTTTCTGCTTTTCGAATATTTTTATTTGCTTTGAAGATATTACAGAACAACTCTAAAATTAGCGGTAGTTTAATTTCGCTGTAGTGAAGACCCTTAAGTTGCAAACTTCTGCAGGCTAAAGAAAAGTTGTAAATTCGTGATATACCTATCTGGTTCCCCGGTTTTTTCCTACTAGATCCGCCACTGTCATTGCGAGAATTTAAGAAAAGATAAGCATAAGTGAAGTTAAAACTGCTTCTCTTAGGTAGTACTACTGCCATCTAGTAGCAAGTTTTGTAAATACAAGATCAATCATTCATTCGCTACACTAGTTTATAAACTACTCACTAGATGACAGGAGCTCGAGTTCGTACTGTTTCAGGACGGAGGCCGCTTCCTTTTTGTTATGTATCAAAAAGTGTTCGGGCCTTCAGCGGTTGATTTTTGTTCAATAGTATAATAATAATAATACAGAAAATAGTAATGGTATATCAATTCTTCCCCTTATAGTTAAGCTCGTATAAATAATCAACGAATAGTCTTGTATTCGGCACAAGTTTTAGAGAAATCTGCAAAATATTCACAGAGAAAAAAACAGCGAACCAAGAATAAATACGTAAGACAACAATTACTTTTATGTTTTGTTTTCTCTGAAGTACCGTACTTTGCACGAGGTTTAAGGGTTTTAAAAGAAAATCGCATGTAACTTACAAACGTAATGATTTAGAACTAGCCAGATATATAAGGAAAATATTAGTGCAAGTTCATTACAAACATTCAGTATGACCATAATTATTGAAATCTAAATTTTGGTGCAAAGTAACCCCATAGATGAAGATACTTTGCACAACATAGAAAAAAAGTATGTTCAACATACTAACAATATTTCTGTGCAATATTTTCACTTCCTACACAAAATTGCATGCAATCTACAAATATCGATATTAGATTGATTGTACCGGTATCAGTACTTAGTATGAATTGTCGATATTTGTAAAGAAAATTATGTATTTTCTGGTACCGGCACAGGAACCATTTCTGACAGTTTAGCATATGTTCCACAAAAATGCCAACTCAGGAACAGAAGAAAATCTCTGTGGACTGATATGTCTTGGTTGCTCTTCAAATCCAAAAATATCATCCCAACCGTAATCAGTGGAAGATTTACGGGATTTGGGACTTCGAGGCTGTAGCCCACCCAAATTGCATAATTTCTTTAAACTCTAATGTTAGTCATTCCTGTGCGTATAAGCTTAAGTCCCCTCCTCAAAAGTCTAGTGATTTCTAAAAAGAAAAAGAAAGAAAAAAAGAAGCCTTTCTGACTGAAGGCTTCTACCTAAATAGGAAATTTGCCAAAAATTAGAAGGCAGGAGGTACCAACAGTAATAGTTTCCTAAGGGGTTACTTTAGACCGGTGCAAAGTAACTCCGGTAAGAGACTGAAACCACCTTCTCCCAGTTTTATTTTTTCTATGACTAAAACGTTTCACACTTCAATTTCAACTATTGCTTCTAAGTCCCACTATACACAATAGTATTCTACGAAACTGATTTAACTTCAATAGAAATTCTTGTACGTGATATCTTTCAAATTTTGTCAGCCTTTACAATGACTGCTTTCATACCTCTAAAACAACATACCTTCCGAGTAGTTAGAACTGATGTTAACCGCCAACATTGTAGCCAAAATTCAGTTCGATATTCTATCTTACAATGGCAGTTGAAACTTTCTCTTTACAGTTCATGGTTCTACCGCCAAAAAACTGTGCAACCCTTTTCATATTTTGTGCAAAGTTACCCCTGAAGTGCAAAGTAAACCTGTCTTACGGTATACTATGCAACTATTAGACCTATAGGTATATTAGCTCTCTCTCTCTCCATCATAGCTGCATGCAGTTAAGGAATTACTTAGGGGGCTGTGCGATACATTAAATGATCAATTAATCGATATTTCGAAATACCGATCTCGAATATTTTTCTGTCAGATATTTAAATATTTTTCGATACTGCGATATCTTGATATTTCTATCTAATGCAGTATATAAAAACGGAACTGATCTTGTATAGTGTGTTTCACGTGAAATCAGCTAAAAGTTTGAAATTAACTTTGGAATATCACGTACTGTACCTCGGTTTTTATCGTGTTGTTTGATTAAAAAGTGTAGGCCTATCTTTATTGGGATATAGGCGGGGGTTCAAAAGTTACGCGAAAACTAGAGTACCCCATGAGTCCTTCAAGTTAGAATGATGAAATTTGGTATATAAAGTCTTTATTAAAAGTATACGAGGTATGATCTAAAACTACGGCGAATAATTTTATTAGAAACAAAGTAAAAAAAAAAAAACTTAATTTGAATTTGATTTAATCTCCTTCAAAGTACTGTCCTTGGCTAGCAATGCACTTATCCCAATGTCGATTTCATGACTGGAAGTATTTCTGAAGGTTTCTTTTGAAAGTATTCAGATGCTCTGTCATGGTCCCTCTGAATGTCAGGAATGATGTGAAAACGTTTTGTTTTAAGCGGTTTTAATTTTTGGGAAGAGCAAGAAATCGCATATCTGGAGAGCATAGCGAATATGGACAGACGGGAATATTTTTTTTTTTCGGTCAAAAACTCGCGGATCAAAAGCAAGGTGTGACACGGTGCGTTTTCGTGAAGAAGAAAGCCATTTATCTACTTAATAAGTGGTTAAAATGCTTTTCACGGACCCACTCGGAAGGCTCTCGAATAGTCATTCACCACTTTGTACAAATCATTTGTGCCACTTTTTGCACGTTTTCATCTGTTTTTGACGTCGAAGGACGTTCCGATCGTGGCTTGTTTTCAACTGACTCTTTGCCGCTTGTAAATCGCTCATACCGCTTGTAAACACTCTTCGATGCCGCCGCTTCATCGCCATACACTGCTTTTGGCATTTTGTGAGCTTGTTTGGCACTTTTTTTGCAGCTTAGAACAAAACTTAATGTTGGCGCCGTGAGAGACACTGTTAACACGTTCTCACTCTTCTGTCTCTGGAAGCTAATTAACACGTCACAAGTCGTTCAATCCCGACAATGACTGTACCAAAGGTTTAGACTACCAGGTTTACTAGTTGAAATGAATACATCGATAGATGGCACTGTGCAACTACATTCACTGTACTTTTTGATCATACCTCATAAATACGTTTTTTTTTTTTTTTTTTTTTAATGATATTACATTTTAAAAAAATCTATTACATAGATGTTAATGTATTGTTGTATCTTATTGTTCCAGGTGATGATATATATCTAAATCATGGCTGATGAGTCCACTTACACCATGGAGGAACGGATCGTAATAAGCACGTGTGCTCACGAACGACCTCATACAGGAAAAGCAATGAGAGATATTCAACATAATTTCACTGTAAGATTTCAGGAACATTTCCCTCCAAAACCAACAATTTTACGGTGGGAGAAAAAGCTCTTAGCAACTGGTTGCATAAAAGATAAGTCCTGCTCAGGAGGACGATGAACACGACCAGTGGCCTAACTTGAAGCTTCAGTGCCTCCCCACGCAACCCTTAGTTATGCGCCTCTACTTTCTCTACATTTTGCGCCCCTGGAGCTCGTGTTCCCCGCCCGCCCCCCGCGACGCGGGGATGCTATTTACGATTATGAACACAAAAAACGTACGTGGAGGCTGCATCGTCTGTCGAACGTTCGCCAAAAGAAAAGTCCATTCGTAACGTCATATGAATTGGGTGTTCCATATCCGACATTATAAAAATACATGACGTAGGATTTGCAGTTCAAGGCGTTTAAACCTTCAATTGTAAACAAATTGAGTGATAGTGACATGCAAAAAAAGTCAACAGGCTTCTAGGGGAATGCTCGATGTCTTTATAACTCTTCCTTCAAGGAAGAAAGTTTTTCTCGGACGTGTGCAATATATCGCAGTGCAAAAGCCAGAAACGTTTATTTCTAGAGTAAAGAAAACCGACATTTTTATGAAGAACTCTTAAGACAACCCACCAAATGTCTGCAACCCACCTAATAGGTCCAAATTTCTTTGACGATCCTGTGAATCACATTGAGTATCTAATCATGTCATTTGATTGGTTTATTCCATATCTGCAAAAGCAGGGACTGCTCGGTCGCAGCAGGATGGAGCACCAGCCCATTATGCTATTGCTATTAGAGAGTATCTCAATGAAGTATTCCTAATAAATAGATTGGAGTGGTTCTGTCCATTTGCCTGCACCTTTGGAGTGGCCACCCAGAAGTCCTGATCTGTTATCGTGATACAGTGCACACATATACTCTGAAATACATAGTAAAGAACAGTCATCTACCTCCCTGATATTCCTTGAAGCTATACATAGGTACAAAGGCGATTTCTTTATTTATCGTGTCGTAGGGACGAGATTTAGCACGTTGCGAAGCAAATGAAGTTAATGGTGTGGGGACACCAGTTTACCTTTAAAATTTAAATAAATAAATAAAAAGAGAGAAAATGCTTGCAAACTATGTCTGAAAGAAAACTTACGACTACTGTGTTTTGAGATAGATTTTCTACTAGTAGATTTTCTGGATCGTGATGCAACAACAGGGTGTCTACTGGAATACCAGAAAGTAAATTCATGACTCTTTCATGACTTTTCATGACCTTTTTGTTCAAATTTTCATGACTATGGCGATAAAAATTTACCATTAGTAATAATAAACCCCTACCATCAGTGGTGCATCGGAACTATGCGGGTTGCTAGTCTTAAATATTACTTATTGTGAATCTTAAAGAAAGAATCTAAAATTCTGCCGCCTTGTGCTCGAGCACAGAATAGCACTTACCTAAATACGGGCCTGCTCTTACCAGTGAATCACTCTATACTGTATTTGAAGTTTTAATTCTGAGTATAATTATCCATCTAGCAGAAATTTGTCTGAAATTAAGCACTCAGAGAACTGCCCAAAGACAAAACAAATTATAAAAAGAAATTCGTTTTAAAAAAATAGATCATCAAATTTAAAATCTGCAAACTCAAACGAATAATATTATTTGCATAAGTCTAAAGGCCCAAAAATACACAATTTACATTTCTTACAAGTAAAGAAATAGCAGATCAGAAAGTTGGACAGTAAAAAGTTGTTACTATATTACAGAGACTAGAAGATGAAATGGGGAGCAGCTAGGAAGACAGTAAAGTACTAGTTAGCCAGCACTAACTGGTGGGGGAAATTCTCACAATTACTGACCTGATACAACTGTTTCAGTACATGCAGTATGAGGTATAAAAGTATGAAGTATAAAAATATAATCTGAGATTTCAGATTTTCATGACCAGTTGGGTAAATAAAGGACTTTTTCATGGCTTTCATGACCACTAAGCAAAATATATGACTTTTTCATGACTTTCATGACCAGTAGACACCCTGAACAATTACAATTAAGTATTGTGAACTATAGAAGTTGCGAAGAGCAATTCAAAACAAATCCCTAGGAAAAGTGAATGAGGAAGTCCTGCTGTTTCATGACAACGCGCACCCGCCCGCACTCGGCCAAGCGAACTCGAACTCTTACAGGCGAAGGTTTCCACCATTCGCTATATAGTCCGATCTTGCACCAAGTGACTACCACTTGTTTCCCCACTAGCAACGTAGCGATTTGATGATGACGCAGGCCTTCAGGCTGGCATGCAGGAATGGTTTAAATCACAGGCGGCAATGTTTTATGACAACAGACTTTGTAAATTTTATAACCTTGTCCGGCGACTTTGTTAAAAAGTAGTGTCAGAGTGTAGCTCAAAATGTTTATAATAAAAAATGTCTTTGTCTTCTTTTTATTCCAAAACAAGAGTTCCTTTCTAGACAGAACTTCTATTACGGCAAAATCGATCATTTTTAACAAACTTTATCGTGGAATATATTTTTGAACTTAAGAAGGGGTTAATTCATGCTTACATTCTTGGAGGATTTTAACCCCAAGTTGAGGGATATTCATAAGGTCATAAAAAAAAGTTTGTCATAATCATAAAGGGCGGTATTCAAAGAGAATTCTTTAATCGAGGGTTAGTCACAGACTGATTAGTGGCATACTAACTCTTTACTAAGGAAGGTGAACTGTTTGGTATTCAGAGTCTACTTTGAGTACAACTAAAAAAATGATTTGAGCAGTAGCGGCTCGTAGTCTGTACAAGCACCGGTTGCAATGTTGCAATATCAAAGGTATGTAGGTACGCGCAAGTGTTCCCCTCCCCCAGCATTCTTGAGTCCTATCCAAGAAATATTCAGGAAATATGAAGAGGAAAGTCTTTTAAGCTCTATTTGTATATTATTGATTAAATTATTTCTCGAATATTAATTTAATATATAAGCTATTTCCTTTTTTTCAAACAACCACTATCAATGTACGTTTATACACTATTTATATACAAAACCTCTGCACTCATGTTATTGGACACGAGATAAATCGAATATATAGTATGTGCTGTAAGCCATGAATGATGGCGTTAATCCGAAAAGAAGAAAAAAAAAAGCAAGAAAATTGCATGCACGCAGTTAAACAAAATTATTTAATTATATAAACTATGCATTATTTTAGAATGGAAGGTCTTTCTTCGATCTTTCGGGCTTCAAATTTTTCTATGACTTTATTGAAATCTGAAATGCTGCTCGCCAAGTTTCTCTGAATAGAAAGCATCGCTACCGCAAATATTTTCCGCTTTATTTTCTTTGGGGTTCAGAAACACCTCTCTCCTCCGACAATACGCATTTTGTTAGCATTTCTTTGTACAGTATAAATATACGGAACAAAAAGTCCATTTTCAGGAACCACGTCTGTAAAGAAGCATGAAATCTAAGATGTTTTCCTTTGAAAATTAAAAAAAAAAAAGTTTAACATTCCAGCAAATTAGGCTAAAGAAGACAGATGAGTATTGGAAGTGAATGATTTGATATTAATTTATGCTCTCCGCCGGAAATCGAACACGGAATCATGTGCACGAAGGACACAGAGCTAGGAATTAGACCCGTAGTAAGACATTTTCTTCTTGGAGACTCGATTGACCCCCCTTCCCCCCAGAATAGGATTTTTTTTAAAAAATAAATCTTATCCCAAGAATTTTCACCTTTGTATTATAAATGTTAAATAAAATCTATTGACTTCGAACGACCGCCCCCCAAACTTTCAGCCTGGATCCGTCCCTGCTACCACCAGACTTATATTTGTTCTTTGCGAGTTTATGTTTTGTGAATAACTTCTTTCTTCCACGTGTCTGTATCTTCCTCACCCTATCAACTGAGTCAAGCGCTGCTAAGCGGAGGAATTCATAACTATTACAGAAGCTGACCAGTTGCGGAAAAAATGCAACCGTAAGGGACCAATACGGGAAGATAGGAGCGTTGCAAGAATAAATCCACTTCCCCATGTTAAGAGATAGGAGCTCGCTGCCATATGCTCAATGTTACTGCTTCCAGTGGCAACGTTCGCTGCCACTGGAAAGGTAAATCTCTCTCTTTCTTTCCGTTTTTTAATTGACTTTTTTCAGAAATGCATCAATACTGTTTTGCGCTCAAGAGCAAAGGTTTATTTTTTACTGATACACTACTTAAACACTTAAAAATATTTTTAGTATTTAAAAAAATATCCGGTTGCACAACCATGCAACATATAGTACCAGCCGCCACTGGATTTGAGTATGATTAACTTTACAACCCCAATGCATCGGACGAGAAAAATAAATGTGGCAACTACGGAAAAGTAGATGAGAGCATGCGTAGTCTGTAAAAATGAAAATACATGAATTACGAAATGTTGTGTCGCACGCTAAACCGTGGGTAAAAGATTAGCCTCTGCTCTAGATTAATTAGTCAGATGTGATTAACTTCGTCAAAAACTGTCCTAATCAGAGACAATACAATTTTGATAACCGTCCACTAGTCAACCCCCGTAGTATAGTGTTAATCAGTCGTCAAACCGACTCTGCATAAGGCCAAAAATATTTTACCGTGCTTCATCAAAATCGGATTTTACGGGTCTTATGTAGTGTCGTTTTGACGCATGATTAGCGTCATACTAAATCCCGGACTACTGCAGGAAACGTTAGTCGAACTCTTTACTATGGCACTAATCACGCTTCAGAACGACTCTGCATAAGGACCTACGAGTCGAATACTATAAGTTTCGCTAACGCTCGCTTCAATTATTTTAAATGAGAAGTCCAAATGCCGAATTTCATGTCCCTCATCTTAAGAAATCCGAGATATGGACATCAGCCTATATTAATTGTAACTCCCATCCCGTTTTCTTTCCTTCTAGGTCAAAGGTCAAACACCATAAAACGCTGAAATATGTGTCTAACTATATTAAATAATAAGTCCATATACCAAATGTCATGTCTCTGACCTTCAAACATTCAGATACGGACATTTTAAGATAATAACTATCCTCCTCCCCTCTTTTGCATTGATTTTCAAAAAACCCTCCTTTAGTAGGATCGGAAATTCTATGCCCTGTCTAAATTCTAAGTTTTTGACTTAAGCAGTTTAGGTTGGACATGGTCAGTCACTCACTCAGAATGACTTCTTTTATATAGAGAGAATGGGCCTTATGCAGAGTCATTTTGACGCGTGATTAGAGCCATATTAAAGAGGTCGACTAACATGTTTCCAGCAGTAGTCAGGCGCTTAGTATAACGCTAATCACGCGTCAAAACGACTCTGCATAAAGCGGCTAGGATTTACTAACTAGTCTGTCACTAACCATTGATTAACGAATTCTCTCTGAATACCGTCCACTAAGTTTTATTTTAGAACAGTTATAACAAATGCTGTCTGTTACAAAAGAAATTGGAGGATTTGGAAATAGGTAATTTAGATAAGAATTCTGTGGATAAGTACTGATAATGAAAATTCTGGGCCTTATGGGGTTGTTTTAAACTACGATTAGCGTCATACTAAAAACTTGATTACTGCAGGACATGTTAATCGAACTGTTTAGTATGGCACTAATCACGCCTCAGAACGACTCTGCATAAGATCCCTTAGTGTCTAGTGTAAAGCAGGTATTCAATGTTGTCTAATGTAAGTTCTGTTTCAGGTGTGATGAGTCAATGGTACGAGGGAGGATAAGAAATTAACATTACAAGGCCGATATTTCTGAAGTTCCGCCTGGTATTGAGGAATGAGGAGTGTGCACCAATTTAATTACATGGAGTTGGCAACTGTGCAGTTTCAGCCACCGCCACCTACGGCGCAAGATGTATAAGAGGGTCACTACGAAAGTTTTGTGATACGCGTTGTTGTGGCACAGTATTTGAATTCCAACAATTGCGTTCGGTAGTGGTATCCAGAGCGAAGAAGCCAAGCCTCAACTCGCCTTCACTTGTTTGTTGATGTGAGCAGTATTCGGCTGTCTAGAATGGAGCTCGAAAGGGAGCATTTTCGGGCAATAATCCTTTACGATTTCAAAAGTGGTTTGAACGAGAGACAAAGCCTTGACTGTTTGCAGGGGGCATTTGGGGACCTTTCTCCTTCCTATGCTACAATTTTTCGGTAGTTTGGTGAATTCAGAAGAGGCCGGACATCGCTTAAAGATGAAGAGAGAGCTGGACGTCCGGCAACAGCTGTGTCAGATGAAAACTGCCGCTGTGGAACAAATGATTCGAGAAAATCCTCGAACAACTTTTAAGGACATTGAATCTACAGTGAACATTGGATCGCCAGCAGTAACAAAAATTCTTCATGATCATCTTCGGCTCAGGAAGGTTTCATCTCGTTCTTTGACTGAACAGCAGAAGCGTATGCGTGTGGAATGGTGTGAAGAAATGCTTGCAAGATTTGATGGAGGCAATTCTCGACGCGTCTCTGACATTGTTACTGGTGATGACTTGGATCCATCAATTTGACCCTGAAAATAAACGCCAGTCTACAGTTTGGATCTTTCCAGACGAAAATCCACCCACGAAAGTGGAGCGACCGCGAAGTGGGGGAAAGAAGATGGTCGCAACTTTCTTCTTAAAATCTGGCCATGTTGCAACTGTTCCACTTGAGGAACAAAGGACTGTTACTGCTCAGTGGTACACCACTGTTTGCCTAAGTTCCAGAAATTTCGGGAACGGCGTCCAAGAACTGGATTGCGTGGGATCCTGCTTCATCATGACCGCGTCCGCACATACGGCCATCACAATTCAGTTTTTAGAATCTACGGAGGTCAAACTTATGAGTCATCCGCCGTATAGCCCTGACCTGGCCCCGTGTGTGTTCCCCAGGATCAAAGATTGCATGCCTGGGAAGAGATTTTGCAGCCCTGAAGAAGCTGTAGTGGCTTACGAGAATGAACTTTCAACACTTTAAGAAAAAGACTGGCAACACTGCTTCCAAAAGTGGTTTTTCGAGGATGCAAAAGTGTGTATAGTGTAATTGTGAATACTTTGAGAAAATGTAAGTGTTAAATTGATTTTAAGTAAGTTATTTAACATCTTAAAACTTTTGTAGTGACCCACGTATAAACACAAATGGTGACTCGTTTAGAAAACTGATCTCGCGAAGCTATTCGATTTCTGTGGGCGAAACGTATAACTGCGGCTGAAATTCATTGACAGCTGGTAGAGGTTTACGGAGACTGTAATGTCTCGTCAGCATGTCGCACAATGGTATCGAAAGTTTGCGGCTGGTAGAGAAAAAGTCACCGACGAGGAGAATGGTCTTGGAGCAGTTTAGCTGGATTATCGACCACCCTGTCTACAGCCCGGACCTCGCTCCAAAGCGACTTCCACGTGTTTCCGCGCTTGAAGGAGCACCTAGGGACCGTCGCATCGCTTTAGACTAGGAGGTGAAACACTTCATGACAATTGGCTGAACACGGAAGGGAATCTTCACTCTCATCCCACGATGCGACAAGTGCGTCAACAAATATGAGGACTATGTCGAAATATAACCTAATGTATGTATTATCTGTTGGCTACATTGGTTGCATGAAATAATACATACAAGTTTCACTGTGGGCTTTGTAACCTTACTTTCTGATCACCCTTTGTATGTTCCATTACGAGGTCAGCCTTGACGAATTCTGTTAGTTCTGGTACTAACGTTGAGAAGTTTTTATGGTAGTACCATCACCTATCCTGAAGCAGTACGAACTTGAATTGAGTAATGTCGAGCAGAGTCTAGTGCGAAGGAAATACGCGATTTCAATCTATCATTAATTCTTCTGAGTACGAGTGATTTCCGATATCGTCGCCAAAGGAACTGCGATACCAAAAATCTAACGAAATCTCTCTGAATCCTATTAATATTTGAAATTTTCCCGTTTCAGAAGTCAGCTTACTCCAGGAGCGTCGAAAACATTTATAGAATTTAACGGATTAGGAAGGATTTTCCATCTATCTGACGAGGATATCACTGTGGCTCAAAATCTGCAGATGCGTTGTATCAAACTATTAATAAGGACAGCGCTGAACCAAATTTAGAAGTCAATACAAGTCTGAAGTCCTGGAACGTGCCCAGAAAAATACGGTTGTGAACTAGAAAGTTGGATAGATCGAATTGGGGTTTGAAAATTACTATAGTATATCGGAACATTCACGTACTTACCCCCGAAGGATCAAGATTAGTGCGAATTGTATACCAAATCTTAATATAAATATTGTCCCAAAGTTTTAAGTACACTGACAAAATGATGATATATATATTTTAATATCCTACTAACAAGGAACCCTAGGTATCTATCAGAGCCCGATTTTCATGAAACTTTGTATACAGAGAGAGTACCTCGGGAAACTCGTACAGCCAAAATTGTAGCTGCAGAGTCCAAGACGTTTGGTCACTAGGGCCCGAGAAAGATCAAAAGTGGAACGTCAGTACATTAAGGACATGGTGAGAAAATGCACGTTTTTCTTTAAAATTAATCATTGTAGCGACATGAAATGAGCATACATGGATACGAGATGGTCGATATAATCTGTTAAAAGTTATAAAAAGAATATCCGCCATCTTGAAAGAGGCCATGTTGAAGCTCGTGCGATTGGTGTAAATGAGAAGTGGGTCATCGGATGCATTAATTTGAACGTAAATAGCCAAAAAAACCTGTTGGTGAAATCTGTTGTTGGATTACATTATTCCTGTGCTTCTGGTCTGTTGGTGAAGTCTGTTGTGGTATTACATTATTCCTGTGCGTTAGGTACAAGATGAGCAAAGTGTATCTTATGACACTCAAGTAGATGCAGATTATGGAGCCCTATGAGTGGGATCAGTGGAACTAGAATACCGAGCGAAATATAATTTTAGCACTACATCATTTGTGTCACAGTCAACATGTAATTGGTGTGGATGTGCTGATATGACGGGTTCAATCTTCATAATAATGTCATGGTTGACATTAACTTGTAACTTTTTATTAGACTTAAATTAATTCGAACAGAAATCAGAACGTCATATTAGTCTACCTATAGCGCTCCATACTCTCCATCTGCTCGGGTGTCATGGGATACATTTTGCTCATCTTGTACCTAAATCACTTTACCAGAAGCACAGGAATAATGTAATCCCACAACAAACTTCACCAACAGGTTATTGTGGTTATTTACGTTCAAATTAATGCATCCGATGACCCACTTCTCATTTACACCAATCGCACCAGCTTCAACATGACCTCTTTCAAGATGGCGGATATTCTTTTTATAACTTTTAACAGTTCATACCGACCATCTCGTATCCATGTATGCTCATTTCGTGTCGCTACGATGATTAGTTTTAAAGAAAAACGTGCATTTTCTCACCATATCCTCAATGTACTGACGTTCCACTTTTGATCTTTCTCGAGCCCTAGTATCCCAACGTCTTGGACTCTGCAGCTACAATTTTGGCTGTACGAGTTTCCCGAGGTAATCTCTCTAGAAACAGTTTCATGAAAATCGGGCTCTGATAGATACCTAGGGTTCCTTGTAAGAATAGTTACATGGATATATTATGATCCAAAATCACAAATAATCATTCAAAACTGTCATTAGTATGCACGCAGTCGTGTCTTTATGGGCAGTCATCAATTTCATTATGCAACACATGAACTAGAAAATCTGTAGCTGCCTTCCGAAGAGAGCTTTAAGCTTTCAATACTGAGATATGTCTTCTTGCAAGCCATCTCTTGAAGCTTGGACCACAATTTGCATTCCAAATGGTTTAAGTCTGGACTTGCAGAAGGCCAATTTGAAGTGGAAATGAAGTCCGGAACATTTGTCTCCACCTAGTACTCGGTAGCCCGTATCCTTGTGCTGGGCCTGCTGGAAGCTCAAGTTCTGTCCATGAAAGATGGTGAGATTTTTGACTGGTGTCTCGTATTACACTTTGGCTGACGATTTCACTCCTTTTTCACAGAAATTGAGTTCCGTTGTGCTCTTGTAGCTCTCATCCCACCACACCGTGACTAAAGCATGATGCTGTCCCCGCTTTCACCAGCTTCTCCAGAGGATGTGGCATATATCCTGTTATTTGGGCATTGAAAATCTCAACAATGAAAATATTTTCATCAGTGAAAAGGATTCGACGGTGCGCATTTGCTGCATAACGCTTAAATAAGCGCTTTGCTTTTAGGAGCCTGGCGCATCAATTCATCTACCAGATGTCCTTTGCGTTGTTTGTAAGCATGGAGCTCAAGGCCACTGTTTAAGTGTGAGACAGACATTTTCTATATTTTTAGCTCACGACTATTTGCTAACTGGATTTCGTCCGACACACGCCGCCACTGCTTTCACAGTTCGTCTCAGCAAAGCGCTGAATAATGTGGTAAGCGTTTTTTTTTTTTTTTTTTTAACTACTTTGCAGCTTTTGGGTAGTTTTCAAAATCTCGTCTGGCGATTTCCCTACCTTGTGCAACGCTGTCACGGCCACACGATTTTAATCCTCGCCCCCATTCCATCTTGAACATTTGCAACTGACACCTTTACCAGCAATAACTCACGCTTCATGATACGCTCTTGATGATGTTCGCTTGTACGGGCAGAAGTACAGCTACTCTCAAAAGCTGGGACAGTATTTATGGTAAGACTAGGTAGATTGGGCGATGAAAACTAGGTAGATTTCATATGACCAAAATTAAATCAGCAAAAACACGTAAAAACTGGTATTTAAAAAGTCACAATGTGCAATCCGCGGCAAAAAACCTGCAACATGAGGATGTAAGTTTATTGTGAAACGACGCCTAACAGCACAGGGAATGAACATGTCTAAGTGGAACGAATCGTGCCAGGATAAACCTCGGCCTCCCCTCGTGCACACTTATTTTGGAACAAAAGACTTCGTCATTTCACAATAAACTTATATGCTCATGTTGCAGGTTTTTTGCCGCGGACTGTACAAGCCAATGTGCAGGTTACTATTAAATCTAACTTTTTAAAACATATTTATAGGAAAACATGAAAATTAATCGAACTATTAAAATGTATTAATCACTAAAATAATCTCTTTTGGCTTGTTTTATTTCAACAAGAATTGATTTTTTTTTTTAACTTTAATCTGTAGCTTTTTAGTCCCTTAATAATAAGCATTCACATAATGGCGGTTCAATTCTAATAATTTTGAGAAATTCATTCTTCAATGTTCACGCACAAGCAACATTGTGTTCTCTTCTTTAACCCTTCTCGGGCAAGCGGGGCCTCCCAGGAACAGTAGCTTCATTTATTTTTTCGAATTTCTCAATAAATATTTCGATGACAAAATTCTGAATTCCTCTATCGTTAGTCGAAGTTAAAGTCATGAACATTTCGAGTTGGTAAGGCTAATAGATTTGGTAAGGCCCAGTTGCCCATCTACGTTACAAAAATATCTTGCCTGGACAAGGCTTAAGTAGAAATACATTACGAAAAACGAACATATGACTTTCAATCTTACGTCCCACGATTATACCGACTAGGCTAATGGTGATGAGGAGAAATGAATGGAATGGTGGAATGAATAGGAAACAGGAGAACCCCGAGAAAACCGACGCGCATGGCGTTTGTTCACCACAAGGTTCACGTGGCGCTAGCTGGGATCGAACCATGGACCCTATGCACCAGAAGTGAACTCTCTACCACTGAGCCAGCGCGACCCACAATGTGCTGTAGAAAGGGAAAATCAAATTATTTAATCCAACGCACAAGTAATGAAAAAGCACTGAAAAAAATAGGGAAGAAAAAACATTGATTTTTTTAAAAAAAAAAAAAAACTAGAGCTTCGTTTTGTAAGAAATTATGATGAAATTGGTAGAAAAGAGAGAGGAAGAAAGAAGGAAGTTGGTTGATGTTGAGAGTGGACAATTCTTACGCAGAGATAAAGGTTCTGAAGTACTATAGGAAACAATTGCAATAATCGAGTGCTTACGATACTTATTAACTTGCGGTGCGCCATCTTGTATAAAGTGTACGTTGCGTTCTTGGTCATCAGCGTCAATCTGTGGGATTAAAAAGTTTTCCAGCATATCTATGTAACTTATACCGGATAATGTTTTCTTAACCAAAACACACAGCTAGCACGCTCGGGACCAGTAAAGGCAAGACATTTTTGTTGAAGCTGCCGCTAGCGCTTGCGGTGGCTTGTTTCTGAACTAGTGTACTACATGGGTCAAAACTTGATGTATTTTGCTATAAAATAACGTCAAAACCATGTCTGTAAGATGAATGAATAAATCAATTAAAGTTTTCAAACTTGTCAAGTCATTTTTGATACACACTGTATATTTAGTTACCTCCAACTAAAACTGATACCATCATCATCATAGGTGTTCTAGCAATATTGACAGGTCACTTGCCGCAACTGAGAAGCTTCCATACTTCACGGTCTTCTGCTAACCTTTTCGTTTTCATGTACGATTTTTCTGTTTTGATACCGTCCTTCAATTGTAACTTCCTTCGCTCCCCCCTCATTCTGTCACCATACCTTCTAGCACTTTCCTCATGATACAACTGCTTCTTAGCAAATGTCCCAACCAGTTACAAATAGAACTATGTATGGGTATAAACGTTTTACTAAAAGAATGAAGCAACTAGTTACTATAGGTCTTGGTTTTGCGCTTGAATCTGTGTGTTGTTTCCAATAAAAATCAATTAGAAAGCTCTCTTTTACTTAATTTTTATGCCATAATATTTTGCGGTACTATCATGAACTGTACATACGTGAAGAACTTGTGGGTAGCAAGAACTATTATACACAGGAAAAAAGATCTACAGACTGGCTTCAATGCAGGTTTATTTTACGCTTTTTAACTCGAATGTTGTGGCTTAAAATAGAGATAACTATTTGAAATATTTTAAAGCAAGGCTTTTAACAAATTTCTGTGAAATCTGTTCAAAACAGAATAATGGTAGGGCTATGAAATATTCGATGTATCAAGATTTTCGGTACTTGAGACATTTTATCGAGTTCCAGTAATTTGTCGATATCGATGCAGCAATCAAGTTATGGAAGTCCTTTGTGATGCAACCTTATTTCACAGTGAACACAATTCAGTTAATAAATATATTTAAAATAAAGTTCGTATGTTTGTTAGGAATGCTTTATGCAGTTTCTGTGTCAAATTTTAATATCACTTTTGGAAAGACGAATTATTATCTGAGCGAACAATAATAATTTACATAATTAAATATTTACGAAATTCTTCTTTTGATCTGTCTTTTTTACCTTACTGTTTTGCATAAACATACATAGGACTTCTTCAAAGTTATATATCTGAAATCATTTGATTTTCTTGCCCTCACTCATTAAAACGAGAAGGGAGTACATCATAGTTATATTTACTAATACTACGAAAATTTCAGCAATAAATAAAAAATAATCATCTTGATGACATAGTAACTTGTTTCTTTTTTAAAAAAACAATGAGCAATTGATTCAGCTTTAAAAAAATGTCGATTGCAGTTTTAAGAAACAGAAGAACATTAAATAAAAATCTGGCAGTAAAAAATAAATCGATTACATAACAAAAACAATATCATTTTGTTAATATTACGTCTGGAAGAAACATTACATATCTCTCTAGCGTATCTCTTGTTCTTAAAACTTCCAGTTGTTTTTCAATAGCAATAATGATAGTGAAAATTAATTAAGAGAGTTCAGGAAAAATGGCTCGGAGCAGAAAAATATTTCAGGTCAAACAAACAAAAAAACAACATCAATCATTAATTAATATGTGCAAATTTACAATTTCCCCATATACAAAAGCATCTAAATACATGCGCTATTTATTTATTTATTTATTTATTTATTCTCTTTTAAGCAGTCTCAATTTTGATTTCACCATGGTAACCTAACTATGATTAACTCGTTGAGCTTTTGTCTAGTAATCTAGAATCAACAAAAACAAACAAGAAGAAAATTAACCAATCGAGCTTCCAAAAATAAGACTTACTACCACAGGTGCATCTTCTTTTTCTGTTATCTGTTGTAAATCTTCCTTCACATTATTAAAAAAAAAAAAAAAGAACACCTTTCATAGTTTTTCATTGACGCGAATGAAATCCTACATTATTTGCCTTTTCCACACATTTTTTTGTTTTTGCTATTATTATTTTTTTAGAAACAAAAATGAAAATAGGCACCCTGATTTTTTCTCTTTTTGGAAGATTGTATTCCGTGTCTGTTAATGCCCCACACACATTTACCTTCGAGATTTTTATTTATTTATTTATTTTTAATAAAAAAAAAACACTTAATACGCTCACAGTTCACCTTTTCGTTCTTTTCAATCTTTCGCATAGACATAAAAGTCGTTTTGGTATATATTATATCATGCAACAGCTTCACCATCAGTCAGTCGATATTATTTATATATACATAACACATGACGCTGTCCGCGAGATACACAAAATGTACACACACATCATCCTCAAAGTTCTGTTGTATTAACACCTCCCCTCCCCGAGCAAATATCCTTCTTCCACACCGCGTCAGAAAAATGATAATTATAATAATACAATATGCACAAATATTATTTCTAAAACTGTGTAAGCAAATATGTATACAGTTGTTTTTGTTTTGCTTTTTGTCATAATAACAACAGAAGAAATCAAATGCACAAATGTCTGTTCATCTTAATTCCTCTTTTTTTTATACATACATATATATATATAAAGATCAGTCTGCTAAATCCAGTCAGAAAACAATACCTACAACCCTTTAATTTTGTTTTCGTCTTCAAGTCAGAAAAAAAGAAACACATATTCGTCTACACGCATAGTTTGTGTTTTTGTTTATTGTTTCCTTTAAAATTACTTGGGCAGTTACTATAATATGAATATATTATTATTTATAGATATATAATATATATATATATAATAAATTTTCTTTTCGGAAGCCTCTTTTCCTTTCTGTTCACCGATATTTGATATTTTTTCATTAAAAAAATGGCAGGCTTTTTCTTGTAAAATACATATTTCTATTACAAGATATTGCATCTAATTCCATAGGAAGAAAATCCACTGCTTAAGATGATTTCTCTATTTTTTTTTTTTTTTTTTTTTTTGGAAATTATTATACTTTTTAAAAATCAAAACTGCATCAAACTAATTGTTTTAAAAAATCCAATTATCGTAATTCTTCAAAAATTGATACACAGTTGCAATTACCTTTATTAGAGGAAATTACCAAAGAAAAAAAAAGAAACAATAACTTAAAAGAGATTGTTTCTCTCACCACCAGCGTTTTCATAGTTTCCAAATATAGGCAGAAAATAATGTACACTATTTATCAGCATTTTAATATTACTTTGTAGCACTTTCTAGATACTATGATCTAAAGCGGTCAATATTTTCATGATATTATTCATTGCTGAGATTTACACCTATTACATCATCAGATCTGTATTTAGAATGGTTATGTACGTTGCATACACGAACCAAAGCTTTCAGAAAATTTTGAATGCATCTTGATACTCAACAGACATAGCAATTAAAAGCACAGCGTACAGTTTCTGAGAGATAAATACAGTTAGAAGTCATGCATAGGAATATTAAAAGCTTCTAAAATATTTACAATTTCTCGAAATCTGTTTTGATATCCAGGTTTGTAAGCAACAACTCAATTGCTACAGAGTTAAAGAAAGAACCTACGTTACTATTATACAGACGTACGATACGTGGGCCGGTAATATGGGTACAGTGGTGTCTCAACTAAATTAATCTATTTGTAGGGAAGCAGAAAAGATTTATCAAACTGTATGGTCCTCCCCAGTTGGGTTCTGCAATTTCCACTAAATGTGACAGATAATAACACTCAAAAATCACTATGCTGTACTCCTGAAAACAATAACACCTCAGCTCTTTAAAATTTCAAAAGATCCCAGATATGTGCCAGCAAGGTAACTTTTCACAAGGATATATTCTATTTTGTAATACTGTATTTCTTTTTTTTTTTTTTTTCCTAACTGAAAATAAATTTATAAACTGCTATTACATATTCCGACTGATTAATATTATAACATAACAAAGACACGAAAACTATTTAGTCTTATAATGTACAAGTATGAACAAGTAATCTTTCCGTACAATTACTAGTCATAAAATACAATGTGATTTAAACCCCCAAAAAGTACTACTGTCTTGGTAACCTCACAAATGCATATTTTCTCGTTGATAAGCGCATATGTGCATGTTTAGTTTTTAGTGCAAAATTACGACGAAAAACAAGATCTTCTTAACGACTTTTTATGATTACTCAACAATGAGGGATATCAAGAATCCATTGACCATTTAGGCAGCAAAGTTATAGTGTACACTACAAGGAAGTTACACTGTAAAACATTAATAATGTATTTAATTATGGCAAATTACTTATTTTAGAAATAAAGAGAGGGGGAAATAGATGGGGAATACCACGCGCGCGCTATCTATCTGTCATTCTCACAATCTCTCCCTTTCATTATCTACCCCATCACAACATTGGAAGAGAAAAATAAACATTGGTTTAAGACTAGGTCATCAATATTGGTTCACCGCGACAACCATAGATTATTAATATACCCTGAAAAGCATCAGTATCAAATAGACACTGATATTTTTTCTTCTAAGTGTTTTAATAACGAAATTTTCTTCTGACTCTCCACTAGTTTTTATATATATGTATATATACATAAACACAAATATATATATATATACACACACATATGTATATATATATATATATTAATCATATACATTAATACACAATTCTTGTTTACAAAATACAGTTTCTCAACTCCACGTTTCTCTAATATACACACTTTTTGTTTACTCCCACAATGTCTTTTTAAACTGTTTATTTATTCTTTAAAACACGCAAGCACTTGATTCTACAAAAGAAACAAAAATGATTTTTTTTTAAAAAGATTCTCCCAACTTGCTCACATTTTTTTTTCAGATATATATATATAATATATACAGAGACGATGTGAAGCAAGGGCTAGAGGCTTCCAGGAGGCAGCGAGGTTGAGCTGTTGCTATGGGCCAAACTGAGAGTGCTGCCTGACAAGCTTTCGTCGTCAGGATACGACTCTTTCGAAGCTTCAGCAATTGCAAGAGCGCTGAAAAAATAAATACATACATAAAATCAGTTTATATTGAAAAAATACATATATATCAAAATGCATACGGAATACGAATAGCTATATTCAATATTATATCATAACAGCTACACAGCATGATTATCCGATTTATTCAGGTGTTGATTATGCGGATAATGGGATCGAATTGAAAAGTTAATCTGCATTATCCCTACCCGAATCCTAGTACAGTATTTGAGGGGAAAAAAGGACACCTACTTTTACTACTAATTTAAAAGGGTCTAATGTTACCTATATCAAAACGAAATGAAATTAATTCTTGAGTGTTACGTCTCACGGATATCCCTTGTGGGCTAAAGGAGACGGTGATGAAAAGAAATGAATGAATAAAGCTAGAGGAAACGGGAGAATCCATGCACACAGTGTTTGTCCACCATGAGGTTCATTTAGGTCGAGCTGGAATCGAACCAGGGACTGCATACACCAGAGGTGAACACTCTACCAATGATCTCCTCTAACACTGCTTTGACAAGAAGAAGCTGGTGCCGAAAACATGCAACGCGGATCGCAGATTGGAAATTCATAATATGATGCGATGTGTTCTTTTATTTTCAACAAGGATCACGCACCAAGTATAACGGACGCCCACAGAAGCTAATGCTCCAAAATGTCTTCTTCTCAGCGTGACGTATGGCGGCCGCACTGTGATGCAGGCCGCAATTTCCTGGTATTCACTGGATCCTATGCTTACACAATCCCCTACTAAATTTCAAGAATGATGACAAAAGAGTCTCCCGTCCTCACTGAAGAAACTATTTGCAGCGCTGCATTAGGAATGATAGAATATTCCTCTGGAAACTATTAATGACTGACAGGCATCCACTCCAACTGGAGCTATTCTGCAGGCTATGAGTGGTCCTACAGTATAAGAGTTGTATTTCTTTTAAGTGTTTCCAAATTTTGATAATTATCTCTCTTCTCTCTGTGTATATAAATTACTTACCAGGAAATAGTGAAAGCATTATTACAGAACATTTTAAGAAGGTACACTGTTAATCACTAACGTTTCATAATATAATGATCAGCAGGCTGAAACTACAACTCAAAAATTAAAAAAGGTACATCCCGGGCTTTTCAACAGTCACATTTGATTTATGTAGACTGCTAATTCCATGCAAAACTGTTACTGTTACACTGAATTAATGTGTTGTATTTTTTTGTTTATATGTTGCCCAGAAAGTGAATGATTGTAAATAAATCGTAGTTCTATTTTCAAAGGACACCGTACAAAAAGCATTTCATTTCCTCGTCTGTCCGATTTGAGTGATTTTTGGGTATGTTGTAGCTGAGGACCCCATGGTCAATTATTTATATGAGGCCAACTCCCTATGACCAACCCTGTGACCTCCAGAAGTCACCAAAGGTCACACAATGGGTTTTATCGGAACTGTTGCAAACTTGGCATACAAAATGCAGCAGTGTTGTAATGGAAGGTCACAAATCGAAACGTGTTGTAGAGACGTTAGCTGGCAGATTTGTCCTACCGTTGCCCGGAACAGGGAATTTGAACCCCTCTCCCCAGGCTATCCCAGTACTTTCCACACCCCGGGCCTCCTAGCCAGCAGGTGACTTTCTGCTTCTGATACGTGTGTGGACAGCAAGGTACGATGACTGTTCCCTCGGTATATTTCTTAACTAGGGAAGCCGGTTGCCCCGCCTTGCTACAGAATTTCATACCTTGATGCTGTACAACTAGTCGTCAGGTTCAAACTCTATACCTTCCAAAATCGCAATTTTCAACCTGGCATCCTTCAAAAATAACGGGTAAACACGTTTTGCACCATCAAGGAAGGTAGACAGAAGTCCGCTGTTGGGATAACGAATACTTGATACATGTTTAGCGTAACCCATGTGCCATAGCAACGTGTGCAGCAACCAGTAGTTCTGGCTCCGCTTTTGCACGTGCAGTACCAACCTAATATTGGATCTTCTAATAATTTCTCGGTGTCGCCTTCGGGGTACATGTAGCTGGGTTCTTTAAATGCAATCCAAAGTTGATGTTTGACGGAACCTGAGAACCGGGACAACATTCACGCACGCAGAATTACAGCCTCCTCAAATGAACCTCAAACGTATATTGCGCGTTACGTTGTACCTTGTCTTGAACGTATGAC